>NW_017731363.1:2207604-2305528 GCF_001890085.2 Hipposideros armiger
TCACGGCTGCTCAGCTCGGGCTGACTCGAACCACTGTTGCTCAGAGCTCAAACTCTTGAGCGAGCTCTTAACCAACTGAGCCACTCAGCCGGCCAGAATAATTTTTTAATTGAGGTAAAATTCGGTATACAACATTATTTAAGTTTCAGACGTACAACATTAGAATTCAACTTCTGTATATACTACAAAGTGATCACCACCAAAAAAAATCTAGTTATCATCAAGACAAGAATAATTAATGTTCATTAACTCAGGATAATTTCATGTCTTTTAAGATGCTAATTAAATAGTGAGTTTTTATGGGGAAATAAGTTTAGCTTTACAAATAAATGGCATTTAAGTACTACTTCGTTGTATGATATGTTTTAACTTTAATTTTTTTACACTTTACAGATGGGTCACCTCTCAGTCAAATTTAGGAACTACCTACTACCATATGTACATTCGTTTTACGAACACCTAAGAAAGAAAAAAGCTGTCAACCTATGGTGTGCCATTGTTTGTAAACATTGATTACATTTGATTTGACCCTCCTTTCCATCTTTTTTCTCCTCCCTTCCCTCTAGTTTGTGATTGGCACGATGGAAGAAGCTGGAATGTGTGGGCTAGACGTGAAAGCGGATATGTTACATAATTCTCAACCAAACGCTATTCTTCAACACCAAGACTCAAATTATTGCGGCACAAACAAGCATTCAGGGGAAGAGGATGAAGGCAGTGACTTTCTCACAAAGAACAGGAGTTTGGTGAGTCCAGCGTACTGCACACAAGAGTCGAGAGAGGAAATTCCTGGGCGAGAAGCTCGAACAGATCCCCCTGATGGTCAGCAAGATTCAGAGTGCAGCAGGAACAAAGAAAAAGCCTTAGGTAATAACCTCTGCTCAGTGGTTGGACCTTGTCCCACGCAGCTCATTTACTTATATTTCCTGCCACACAGGTGATTATGAAGGTGGCCTGTACTGAGGTGGTGGTGGTTAGCGGCTGCATCTGTTGTCTCTCATGGGGTCAGCCTGCCTGTCTGCTGCAGTTATGTGCGGGCGCCGAGAGAGCGGAGTTTGCTCTAAGTAATCAAGAATTGGCTTTCCTGAAAAAAATTTGGGGCCAGCTTGAGAGAAGTAAACTTGACTTGCCTTGTTTGCATCTTTAATATAGTCCAACCAACATTTACTGTGAAAACTGTACATTTATTTGATCACTTTATTTAAAACTAGTCATAAAACTTGAGAAACGACATAGGTTATCTGTAGTTCAGAAAGTGGTTTAAGACTGGCTTTCAAGGGTATATTTTCTTTCTCCTGCTGTGTTTGACATTGAGGACTAAGAATGTGATATGTTGAATCTCATGAAATCTGAAATCCCCTTTTATTTTAGCCTTACTGGTTGCCCCTAAGTTTTTTATACTTATACCTAAGATTAACAATGTTTGATTTGTATGGTTTTCTGTATGCTAAATTAGAATTATCCTTATTAAATCCATTTTCTGCAAACTTAGAAAATGTAAAATTTATAGAAATACAAATATAGTTTTAATTCCTTACAAATAAGACATTACGTCAAAGTCAGCAGCCCCAATTATGTGTGTAAAGGCAGATAGTCAATTACACATAACGTTACCATGTGACCCAGAAATTTTACCTCTAGAAATGTGCCCAAGAAGATTCAAAACGTGTCCATGCAAAACCGTGTACACGAGTGTTTGTGGTAGCATTATTCATAATAGCTAAAAAGGTGAAACAACAGTTACCATCAACTGATAAGAATGGATAAGAAAATGTGGTATATTTGTACAGTGGAATATTGTTCAGCTGTAAAAAGGAATGTAGTACTGATAACATCCTCTGTGTGTGAACCTTGAAAAAATTATGCTAAGTGAAAGAAACCAGACACAAAAGGCATTATGTGATTCCATGTTATATGAAATGTCCATATTGGCAAATCGATGGAGACAGAAAGTTAGAGTAGTGGTTGCCTGGAGGAAGGAGCAATGGGCAGTGACTGCTAATGGGTATGTGGTTTCTTTTGGGAACGATGAAAATGTTCTGAAATTAGACAGTGCTGATGGTTGCACAGCTTTGTGAATCTAGTCAATCGTATACTTTAAAAGGGTCAATATTATGGTATGTGAATCGTATGTCAGAAAAACCCAGATGAAGTGTGAGTTTAAAAATCATCATAAAAATTGCAGGTTACATTATGGTTACTTCTAATTATGTTCAATAATCACGTTCAGTCATCTCTTAAAATTCTTATTGGCCTTGGGCTGAAAGAAGGTTTTGTTACTAAAATTTTATGTGGATAGAAAAGTACTCTATTTTGAAGTCAGCCTGCTTTTTTCCTCATAGCAGTTTGAATACCACATACCAAAGTCATTTTAATGTTTTTAATGAAATATCCTACATATGAGTGAACATTTTAAAAAATAAAAATGGTACCTACCACCCAGCTTAAGAAATAAAACATTATCACTTTTTTTTTTTAAAGATTTTTTTGGGGAATTGGGGGAAGGGGAGCAGACAAGTTGCTGTCTTTTTGTTCTTCAGTCTAGTTGTGGAGGACGTTGCTTCACTGGCCCAAGTTGGCACCATCATTGCGCTCTTCCTGGGCGAGGCAGATCAGTTGCCGGCCTCTGGACGGCCGCTCACGCTCGCTGCTGGCTACACACGGTAGCCCATGGCAGCCCACTGCAGCAGGGGCTGCAGCCTACGCCGTCGCCAGCGACTCATGGCAACCCAGCTCCAGGTGGAGCTGTTGTTCCGCATCTTAGCTGTGGAGGGCAGCGTCACCGGCCCTCATATGTGGAATCCGAACCGGGGCTCTCTGGTGTCCCAAACCATCTCCTAACCAACGCGCCAGTCAGCCGGCCCTTATCACTTATTTTGAAGCACCACTTGTCCCCTCCTATCTCAGCCACCTGCTTCTCCCTGCCAAAGTCTTTAAATATTGTTGTTAAACCCTTTTCCCCAAGGAAGAGCTATCTTGACATCTCCTTATTTACAATGAACTTGGTTAACACACAGAATATACTTACTATATCATCAGAAGTTATTTAAATTTCTCATAGAAAAACATACGTGTCACAAGTGATTATGTGCATCTTATTAGACAAGGCAGAGTACCAACTGAAATTCCCTTCGAACTTGCTTCTGCAATTTGTATTTGTTTAGCAGGAAACTTTTAAAAATATTCTGCCCTTTGTAACTTACTTTTGTCTTAACTTGGACATCAGTGGTTAAGCAAGGGATTTTTTAAGCCTTCAGCAAGAATTCTTCTTACACATAGCTAGCAGTGTTAGTGAGTGAAGACATTTGGGGGTGGGGTGGGGAGAGGGGTGCCTGTTAATCCAGAATTTAAAAATAGCTTTCTTAAATCTCTTGTAGTTACAGGCATAAATTATTTTACTCTGGATGTCAGAACATAGGAAGTGTTACGTAGAATTTGCAGGTTAGAGTTGATCTCATTCTTCTTCCAGGACTTACTTCTTATCTTGTTCATCATCAGGAAAAGAAGTTTTATTATTGATGCAAGCCCTAAACACCCTTTCAACTCCAGAAGAGAAGCTGGCAGCTCTCTGTAAGAAATACGCTGATCTTGTGAGTATTAAATCAAGGGCATGAGGGCCACATGAAATATAGCAAAATATGTATGTGCTTGATAAGAATTTCAAAATATGATTCTGATACAGCTTTAAATGTAAAATCGTATTTTATTCCAAAATTGGAGCAGAATCTGATTTCTTGGGGCTTTTTTTGTTGCTTGTATGACATCATTTTTAAGGTAATACATATGGAACAGTATAATGCTAAGATAATGGCATAGATTTTGTAAAATCTAGTCTTAGTGGATTTCTAAGTCAGCCTTTTCACGCCTGTGGTTATGATGCTTTTTGTCATTTGGGGTGTAGTGGTCCTATATTTTTTTTCCCCAAGGGAATTCTAGACATAAAGGCTCTAGCCATTACAATTGAAATTGTGAGTTAGATGAAATAGTCTTCTAAAACAATACTGTGCCTCAGGAAATTTTTATTTAGCATCTACTGTGTGCCAGGCATTTCTTTTGCCATCTTGCAAAGAAGTTGACCTCATTTGTTCTGATCCTATGTTATTTCAAGTAGCATTAATTCTCTTTTTAAAATTAAGAAAGCACTCGGTGAACATACAATGTTATATATAGATGATGTATTACAAAATTGTACACCTGAAATCTATGTAACTTTGCTAACAACTGTCACCCCAATAAGCTTGAATAAAAAAATTAAGAAAGCAGTCTCAACATGGAAACACTGCCATCCCATTTAAGCTGAAGAATGGGTAAGTTATAGAACCCTTGAAATTAGGGCTGTGGGAAACTTAGAATTCTAATATAAATGTTACTAAAATTAATGCCTTTTGTGAAATACTTATGTGAGTTATCATTGACAATTTATGTGCATTTTCATCTGTTGTTAAAGCAGTTATTCCATATTGTAATCTACTTGTCAATGACCAGCTTTGAAAATGAATTCTGTTTATTACTCGAAGAATTACACACAAAAGCCACAAACAAAAACACCCTATACCCTTGCTACTTAAAAGTGTGATTCAAGCGCTGACAGTATTGTCATCATCACTTGGGAGCTTCTTAAAATGGAGACTCTCAAGCTCCAACCCAGACCCAGTGAATCAGAATGTGCCTTTTAACAAAAGTCCCAGTGATTTGTGTGAGCCTGAGAAGGATTGCTCTAGGCCACTATTTGCCCTTTCTTCTCCTAATCTTTAGCAACCTTGACTATTCTTGGCTCTTTATAAAAACATTTTAGATTCAATTTATTGGTTCCATGGGGGAAAACACCACTTGGGGATTTTGCAGTGCATTTCCTGGAATCTGTGGGTGCATTTGAGGGGATACTTCATATCCTCATGAAATTAAAGAAACTTAAAAAGCAGGCATCCTTATGAAAAAAATGAAATTAGACCCTTATATATCATACACAGTGATCAATTAAAATGAATGAAGGACTTAAATATCAAAAATTAAGCTTTAAAAATCTTAACCATCATTTAGATTTATTTAAATCTATTAATAGGTGAACATTTTTCCAGACTTGGGTTAAGAGAAGGATTTTTTTTTTTAAAGATTTTTATTGGGGAATTGGGGGGATGGGAACAGTGCTGGGGAATTGGGGGAAGGGGAACAGACAAGTTGCTGTCCTTTTGTTCTTCAGTCTAGTTGTGAAGGACGTTGCTTCACTGGCCCAAGTTGGCACCATCATTGCACTCTTCCCGGGCGAGGCAGATCAGTCGCCGGCTTCTGGACGGCCACTCACTGCGGCTGCTGGCCACTCACGCTGGCTGCTGGCTACACACGGTAGCCCATGGCAACCCATTGCCACAGGGGCTTCAGCCTACACCGTCACCGGCGACTCACAGCAGCCCAGCTCCAGGTTGAGCTGTTGTTCAGCATCTTAGCTGTGGAGGGCAGTGTCACTGGCCCTCATATGTGGGATCCGAACTGGGGCCCTCTGGCATCCCAAGCCAGTTCTTAACCATCGCACCACTTGGCCGGCCCAAGAGAAGGATTTTTTATAACACTAAAAGCACTATCAGAGAAAGGATTGCAAAAAATTGGCTATATTGAAATTAAGACTTTCTGTTTGTCAAAAGACACTTTAAAAGAAAGTGAGAAGATATTGCAAACCTGGGAGAACATATTTCTAATAATACAATCAACAGAAGATTTAGTATCAAGAATATCTAAGGAACACCTACAAATAAATACGAAAAGGATAAATAACCCAATGGAAAACTGGGCAAGAGACACATAAGAGGTGTTTCCCATAAGTGGAAAAACAAAAAGATATACGGATAGCTTAACATAAAGATAACATAAACATACAAAGATGTTTGAGCATATTAGTGACCAGGGAAATGCAAATCGGGACCATAATGAGATGCTGTTTTATGGCCACTGTAGTGGCATAAAGTAAGAATTCTGATCGAGCTGAATTGTGGAGAGGATGTGCATCTACATGATTGCTTATAAATCATTGATGGGAAAAGAAATTTGCCAGCTACTCTGGGAAACAGTCTGGCATTGTCATGGGAAATAAAACGTACAGAAATCACAGCCTAGCAATCCCACATCTAGGTTTGCACCCAAGAGAAATTCTTGCATGTGTATACCAGGAAACACATATGACAATGTTCATACCATTGTAATACAATGTAGAAACAATCTAAATGCACATTGACAAGAGAGCAGATCAATAGTGTGTTGTGTGTGGTATATTTTTTTAAAAGTGGAATACTATGCAACCTGTGGGCCATATCCAGAGAGGCCTGTTTTTGTTCTGCCTACAAGCTTTTCAAAGTGTTGTTTAGGAAAAGACACAACAGATACCATATGTGGCCTGCAAAGCCTAAAACATTTACTTTCTGGCCCTTTACAGAAAAAGTTTGCTGAACTCTGATCAGTAGCTACATGCAAACAATCTGGATGAGTCCTGGCAATATCATCTATAGCTGTGCTGTCCAAAATAATAGCCGTTAGCCACATGTGGCTATTTAAGCTTTATTTAAATTAAAGAAAATGAAAAATTTCTTTCCTCAGCTGCACTAGCCACAATCGAGTCAAAACAACTAAAACCAAGATGACTTCTTTTAGGACCAAACACAGATGATGTAAGATAAAGAGGAGAGCAAAGGAGTAGTGAACCCAGGATTTAGGATTGTGGTTACCTTGAGTCGGGGAGTGCTGGGGGACTTCCAGCCCTCACTGGAGTTACAGATGGTAGGTGCAGAACCAGCAGTCTCTTGGAACTGCGCCGCAGCCCGTGGTCCATAGTAAGATTATTTTACAAAAGTATTATACAGAAACAAAATTAATTTTACAGCAGGGATTTCCATAAAGGCATTTTTAATTAAATTTGTTGGGGTAACTGCTTAATAAGATTACATAAGTTTCAAGTGTGTACAGTTCTATAATACATCATCTGTATATTGCGTTGTGTGCTCATCACCCACAGTTTAGTCTCCTTTGAGCTGTGGTACATTTATACAATGGAGTACTAAGAAAAGATGAAATACTGCCCATTTTTCAACAACATGGATGGATCTTGACAGTATCATGCTAAGTGAAATAAGTCAGACCAAAAAGAATCATATGATTTCACTCTTGTAGAATATAAAACAGAAAGCAACAAATGAAGGAACCAAACAAAAAAACATAAAAGCATTTTTAATAACTAAGCACATCTCCTGTAAGGATGCTTGTTGGTATGTTTCGATAGGCCACAAGGTGTCACTCTTGCTCTTGAAATTGTGACTCAGCATCATTTCCTTCAGTAAAAGGTCAGTAAGGTTGCCATCTTATCTTTAATTGTTGATTTAACACATTTGCTCCAAACCTAAATTTGCAGTGATTCCCTCTCATTCGCAAAGAACCCTAAGCGCTGCCTAAGTTCTAATTCGGAGGACTGTTTTGTTAAAGTAGCCTGTGTGTATTTTCAGAAAAGTAAAACTCGGTGGTGTTGATTCCTAAAAAGTTTTCCGTAAACATCATTTTTATTGTTTTTAATAAGAAATAGAGATTAAGATTGTTTTGTTCCTACCCTAAATTATTTGCTTACTTTCCTTTCATAACTGGAAAAGGGAAGGTTGGTGGTGTAGAATGGCATGAAACAATGAAAATAGAATATTGTGTTATAATATTTGGTTCTTGAAAATGTGTTCCATAGCGCTTACTGTAATTCTTCTAGCCATAACTCAAAAGGTTTTCATTGTGCGTCCTAATGTAAAGTGCTTATTGATTTCAGCTGGAGGAGAGCAGGAACGCTCAGAAGCAAATGAAGATTCTGCAGAAGAAGCAAGCCCAGATTGTGAAAGAGAAAGTTCACTTGCAGAGTGAACACAGCAAGGCTATCTTGGCGAGAAGCAAACTGGAGTCTCTTTGCAGGGAACTCCAGCGTCACAACAAGACGCTAAAGGTTAGTTAGTTCATTGTACTGTTTTTCAGAGGGAATGAGTTAGCTTGTTTTATAATTACCATGTACCTATTTGAAATAAGTCCTTGTCTCTACTTGGAGACAGAACTGCCACCTTGCTTTCTATTTGCTTGGCCTGCTGCTGCTCAGAGCCCCTCATACTTGGTCTTGGCAATCTAGATGAGATTGATGTTTAGAGCAAGCTCTCCTGCTTGGAGCCATGGCTTAGGAAGCTCATAGTTGCCAGTTTTCTGTTGAGCACTGACATAATTAATTACCATGCATGCGAAGCTGACATGAAATGAGAAACGAGTGGGAGCAGACTTGAGGCAGAATGAATCTGGGAAGGAAGGCAGGTGCTGAGCTCCTCCCGGGCTGTTAGTCGGCTGCCTTGTCAAGCTGCCCTCGCCCCTCCACCCCCAACAACCCAGTTCCTGAGGACTTAGAATAGTACTTATACCTTGTCCGATCACAAAGGAAGAGGGAGCAGGCACTCAAAGATGAATTGGTACCAACAGGGGAAGAAGGAAAAACAGGCATGGGAGCAGGCCCGTCCTTGTGTAGTTTGGTTTGATTTTGACTGAGCAGGATCTTAGACTCCCCCACCGCAGCAAACTCCCAAGGCCCTAGAATCTAGGCGCACTCAGGAAATGGATCTTCACCTGATGTGGGAGTCCATAGTTTTTTCTTTGCTTTTGAACCCTTGGATTTAGATGTTAATTAAAGTAGGTGGTATTTTTTTTTCCCATAGCAAAACAATTATTTCGATTGGACTGATAACTGCTAAGACACGTAAAAGTCTTTTAACACCTGTATCCTAGTAAGAGATGCAGGTAGGCTTTTAAAGATACATATTCCATTTGTCCCATTGCCTTCTAGAAAGGAGAAGGTGAGACCCAGAAAATAAGGTGCAAGAGGGGATCTGTCTCTTGAGGCTGATTTGAGATGCTGCCTTGTGGAACCAGCTAGAAGGGTATTTGGGAACATAGGTGTGGGGAGCTGACTGCATGGGCACGCTCCTTGTTTTTCAGTGTAGTGAATTTTAGATGGTCACATAGTACTTACCTATGGCAGGGCAGTTTGCGTGTGTCTGTTCTATCTAGGGTAGAAAAGCTGCTTGTTTTTCAGTGCAAGCCTTCTGGTCATAAATAAAGGGAAGGAATTCCAGTTCAGAAGTAACACTTCAGGGCAGCATTAACTGAAGCCACAGAGCAGCAGCTTGTTTTGTGAGCTTCTTATCCATAGGTCTATACCATTAACAGAAATTATTTTTAACAATAAGGAAGAAAATATGCAGCAGGCACGAGAGGAGGAAGAAAGACGTAAAGAAGCAACTGCACACTTCCAAATTACTTTAAATGAAATCCAAGCACAGCTAGAACAGCATGACATCCACAACGCCAAACTCCGCCAGGAAAACATTGAACTGGGAGAGAAGCTGAAGAAGCTCATTGAACAGTACGCACTGAGGGAGGAGGTAAAGGCGTTTTGTTTCAACAGCTTCGCGTTATTAGCTAGAACTTTCCACCACTGACTACTAAAGAAGTAAAACTTGTCGGGGTGTTTCAGAACTTTTGTATATGCGTAGTGGAAGGCAGGCCTTTATTAGGAAAGGCTCAGCCACCATGGCAACAGAAGGATGCTTTGGGGTCATCACGCGGTGGTGCGGGACTCAGTGGATTTGGGTACAGGAGGCAATTTCTTGGAGACATGTTAAGTGCTACTTGTCCTCCATGGGATACTGTGGAAGACTGATTTTAACATCCAGATTTTTTTCCACTTATCTAGACAAATAATAAATATTTGGCCCCAAAATACCATGTCTCTCAGACATCTGTGAAAATCTCTACAGTCTACACCACCATTGCATGACGCTTGTATGTTTCAGATATTTTTTTAATGGGGGTTTTATATTATTTGGGAGAAAAGAAGAACCTATTTCTAAACCCTTATACATATGCCCATTGAAGTAAAGAGTTTACTGGAAGGATCCATGGCTGCTGATCTTGGTTATTGGCCTCCAACTAAGACTTAAGATTGTGGCATCTTCTGTGGGTTACTTTATCCAGTTTTCAAGGCAAACTTTAGATTAATTTGGAGTTTTACATACAATCCTTCAAAAACTGTTAGTTTTTGAAATGATTTTGTCACTCTTCTGCCTTTTTTTGTTTGTTTGTTTTTACTTTTTATAATGGAAAATTGTAGGATTAAACAAAAGTAGAGAATACTAGATCTGATAATTAATTCATGTGGCTTCAGTAGATGAAACCATAGTTTCAGCTACATTCCCATCACCTTTCTCTGGGTTATTTTGAAGCAAATCCAAGATGTCATACTATTCCATTCATAGATATTGGAGGGTGTACCTCGAAAAGATAAGGATACTTTTTTACCCACAGTACCATTTTCACATCTAAAATATTAACAATAATTATTTAATATTAAATATCTAGTCATTATTCAGGTTTTTCTGGTTGTCCCCCCACTTTTTTTTTTTTAAAAAAGCTATTTGGATTATAATCCAAATAAAGTCTATCCTTTTCACTGGTGGATATGCCTCAAGTCTCTAACATAAAGATTTCCTTTTCTACAGTGTGTTTATTAAAGAAGCTTTTTTTTATCCTAGAGAATAAATTTTCTATTAGATTATAAAGCCCTCAACTTTCTTATAATATTCTTTTAGTTTTGTTGTTTAATATGACAGTCTGCCACAATCATAGATCTAGAAAATTTGAAAATTGTATATTTAAATCATTACTTGTGAGTCTTATTTATTTTGAAAATTATCGGATGTTCTTTCTTGAGTCAGGAAGAGTTCCTCTTTCTGCATTTGAGAAGGGATGTTCTGATGACTTCATTGTGCATAAATAACCACTGAACAATTTCGTTTGGAAATAATAACATCCCTTTACCTAAATGTCTACTATGTGCCAGGTACCACACACCTTACGTAGTGTAACCAGCGTAACCATTGCATCGGCCTACACAGTGTTGGTGTGGTCATCCCTTCATAGGTAGGGGAACTAGGATTCAGCAAGGTGGGGAACTTGCCTGGGGCTATTCCTACTATCACAGCATGCTGCCTCCAACTGAGAAGTTTGGGAAAATTTAATGGGTAGAAAGAATCTCCAGGAATTCTGTGTATGATGAATGGGTTTAAGTTTGAGCTCCTTATCCATCTTTTTCTTGATAACAGTTTGAGCCTCATTGTCTTTGGAGGACAGAAATAGGAAGTACAGGCATGTGGCTGCCTTTACTTGATAGCCCACCTACAAAAGGGAGGGGCACGGGTGATAGGGAAGGGCTTGGACCCTTCAGGTGCAGGACAGAAAGAGTTATTATTAGCTTTGGTGGCATTAGCGGGAAAAGCGGAGTAAGAATCAAGGCGTTGTAACTTGTGTTATGTTTCCTCGTCATTGTGCTCCTTTTTCATTAAGTGATGGAAGAAATTTGACTTTTCCCATAGCATATTGATAAAGTGTTCAAACATAAGGAACTGCAACAACAGCTTGTGGACGCCAAACTTCAGCAAACGACACAGTTAATAAAAGAAGCTGATGAAAAACATCAAAGAGAGAGAGAGTTCGTAAGTTTTCTTAAAAAATGAAGTTATTGCCAAGTTGTACCAAAACCATTTAAGCATGTAAGCTTATTCTGCATTTAATGTAGCACCTGCGTCTTGCTCATTGGTTTTTTGCTCTAGATTGAGAAGGGCATGTGTGTGTTAAAAAGCATTTGGCTTTTTATTTGTATTTACCTTTTTATATAGAAGATACACTGGAGAGATTACGCCACATTACTGGAAAGATCTGCACTGCTTAGAATATTTATTTCATTTCTTAGGTAATAGTCACCAAGTTCAAGAATTATACCAGTATTTTCGCACATTAAACTTGGAAACTCAATTTAATATCGAGAGTTTCATATAATACTGTTACATTTTGTTTTGAAACTAGGGAAACTGTTTACTTACTCATATAATTTTTTGATAACATTTTAACAGAATTCTCTATACCCTAATCACTCAGCATTGTTCTCAGTGTACGCTCAGATTTTATTGCCTGTTCATAATTGTGAATACAGTGGAATCTCATTGGGTATGTATATGTAACACATGCAAATTCAACAATAAAAATGAGAAATGGTTATGATAATGAGGACTGTTCCATCCAGCTTTCCCTCCAGCAGCCGAGGCCCCTAGGTGAGCCTGATACGAAGACTCGGTTCCTTGAGTAGCCCTCGTGATGTGAACATGTTGTGCTGAGGGCGTTCACGTGAACCCACAATGCTATCCCATGCATAACTGAAGATGGGGTTGTCATTTCCAGAGTTGGAGTGTAAATTTCATGTATACACACACACGTGCACGTTACACATGTATACTTTCTGGTTGGTTTAAGGACTTTTTGAGGCTTATTTGGACTTTGTGACATTTTACTTCAGGGACTGAATTTAACAGCTGCCTACTATGCAACTTCACTGTATAATTTTCTTGAAAACCCAAGTACATAAATTAAAGCTCCTATCTCCCTCTCCCCTGCTTTTTAAAAAGTGATCAGAAACCAGGTCTCTGATTTCATTGCTTTGCTCCATACCCTTTCACCCTGCCTCGTCTTGCCTCTATGAGGTAGAAGGGCTTTCTGAATCACCCAGATAAAGTCAAGATTCCTAACCATGTTTTCTGCTAATACTACAATTCTGATTATTTTCACTTAAAACACAGCAATTTAACCCTGGGTTTTGTAAACCTGTTATTAGGCCTCCACGGTACTTTCTCTAAGCAGTAAGATTATTCCTGCTTTCCTAAGTGTTAACAAGTGGAACAGATTGAAGATATAGGTAAACTGGCACTTGATGCAACAGTATTTCACCTACAGACTTGTGGCTTTTGCTAAAATAATGAGTGGAAGGATTAAGTCTAACTATCTGGTCATTGGACATTGTAGTCATCCTTGTAATTACGATTAGTATTTTGCCAGAATGTTTCTGTTTTCTAGTTGTTAAAAGAAGCAACAGAATCGAGGCACAAATATGAACAAATGAAGCAGCAAGAAGTACAATTAAAACAGCAGGTAACTTGACAGCAGGGGATAGTAGAATTTTTAAGAAAAACCTGTGGTTCATTTGATATGTACCTTGCATCTCCTCTAAGATGCTTTTGCTTGTTCCCAGCCAGAACTGCGAATAGCTCACATGTCCCTCTTGGAGTTTTCCCCTTCATTTAGGGTGACCAATTTATTCCCCTTTGCCCAGGGCTTTCCTGGTGTTAGCACTCAAAGTCCTGGGTCCCAGGAAACATTTAGGTCTCAGGCAGACTGGGACGATTGGTCATGTCATCTGCAGTGTTCCCTTTCCAGTATTCCAGCTCTTTTTTTTTTTTTTCCTTTCTCAGCCTGTTCCCATGTGTGTCAGCTAATTTCCAACTAAGGAAAAACTGATAAATCTTCAGATTTTATTTAGTTCTTTTGTATTAAGTGGAACCATATGAAATTGCAGATACTTGACTTCTTTGACCTACAAAACGGCAATTTCATATAGTTTAATAACT
This sequence comes from Hipposideros armiger, assembly GCF_001890085.2. NCBI lineage: Eukaryota > Metazoa > Chordata > Mammalia > Chiroptera > Hipposideridae > Hipposideros > Hipposideros armiger. Next base: position 2,221,110 of record NW_017731363.1, read on the forward strand.
GCCTGTTGATCATACAGTTCCACTCCCAGGTAGAGTTTTGGAGGTGGTGTTTTTCATGGGGGCCCTCCCTACTCACCATGCTGTATAGTAGATCCGTGGAACTTTTTTATCTTATAATTGGCAGTTTGCACCCTTTGACCAACATCTCCGCATTTTTACCACCCCCTCATCTCTGCCAACCACCATTCTACTCTGTTTTTACGACTTTGACTTTTTTAAGATTCCACATATAAGTGAGATTGCACATATTTGTCTTTCTATGACTTATTTCACTTAGGATAATGTCTACAAGGTCCATCCATGTTGTCACAAATGGCAAAAGTTTCCCTTTTTATGGCTGAATAATATTCCATTTTGTGTGTATATCAGGGGTGCCAAAAAAATGCATACACATGACTTGTATTCATCTTTTATTATTGGTATATATTGAGGATTATAATTTTAATACAGTTTTCCTTTTTTAAAATGCGTATATGTTTTTTTTGGCACCCCCGGTATACAGAGGGTGCCAAAAAAATGTATACACATTTTAGAAAGGAAAATACTATTAAAATTGTAATACAGTGAATGACGCTAGCATTCATTTGATTAACACCATCTTTTGAGCGAATGTCATACTACATGTTGCTACTGTATTTCAATTCAACTTTGGAAAGTAATACATAGATAACGATTCATAATATGTGCGCACACACACACACACACACATATATACATATATATATATATGTGTATATATATATATATATATAATTATATATATCACATTTTCTTTATCCATTCATCTGTCAACGGACACTTAGGTTGTTTCCATATCATGGTTATTGTGAACAGCACTGCAGTGAACATGAGAGTGTAGATATCTCTATGAGATCCTGATTTCATCTCCTTTGGATAAACACCCAGTAGTGGGATGGCTGGGTCATAAGGTAGTTTTAATGTTAATTTTTTGAGGAACCACCATATTGTTTTCCATAGTGGCTGCACCAATTTGCAATCCCACCAACAGTGCACAAGGGTTCCCTTTTCTCCACATCCTCGCCAGCATTTGTTCTCTCTTATTTTTAGCCATTCTAACAGGTGTGAGGTGATATCTCTTTGTGGTTTGATTTGCATTTTTCCCTGATGATTAGTGACGTTGAGCATCTTTTCATCTACCCGTTAGCCATCTGTATGTCTTTGGAAAAATGTCTATTCAAGTCCTCTGCCCATTTTTAAGTTGTATATGTTTTTTTTTGCTGTTGAGTTGTATGAGTTCTTTATATATAATTTGGATATTAACCTCGGTATCAGATATATGGTTTTCAGATATTTTGTCCCATTGCATAGGTTGCCCTCTCATGTTGTTTCTTTTGCTGTGTAGAAGCTTTTTAGTTCGATGTAGTTCTACTTGTTGATTTTCGATTTTGCTGCTTGTGTTTTTGGTGTCACATGCAAAAAAAAATCATTGCCAAGACCACTGTCAGGGAGCTTTTTACCTATGTTTTCTTCTTGGAGTTTTAGTTTCAGATCTTATATTTAAGTCCTTCATCCATTTCAAGCAAATTTTTGTGAGTGGTTTAGATGGTCCAGTTTCATTCTTGGGCATGTGGTTATCCATTTTTCCAAGCACCATTTATTGAAGAGACAGCCCTTCCTTTCCCCATTTTCTAGGCTCCCTTTTCAAATATTAGTTGACCATATTTGTGTAGGTTTATTTCTTGGCTCTCAATTCTGTTCCATTGGTTTATGTTTCTGTTTTTATGCCAGTACCATACTGTTTTTATTAGTTTAGCTTTGTAGTGTAGTTTGAAATCAGGGAGCATAATGCCTCCAGCTTTGTTCTTTCACAAGATTGCTTTGTCTGTTTGGGCTCTTTTGTGGTTCTATACAGATTTTAGGTTTTTTTCCCCCTATTTCTATGAAAATGCCATTGGAATTTTGATAGGTATTACATTGAATGTATAGATAGTTTTGGATAGTATGGACATTTTAACAAAATTAACTCTTCTGATACATGAACACGTTATATCTTTCCACTTTTGTTCTCTTCAATTTCTTTCATCAATGTCTTACAGTTTTCAGTGTATAAGTATTTCATTTTGGTCAAATTTAAGCATTTTATTTTTAAGATTTTTTTATTGGGTAACTGGGGGGATGGGAACAGTGCTGGGGAATTGGGGGAAGGGGAACAGACAAGTTGCTGTCCTTTTGTTCTTCAGTCTAGTTGTGGAGGACGTTGCTTCACTGGCCCAAGTTGGCACCATCATTGCACTCTTCCCGGGCGAGGCACATCAGTCGCCGGCTTCTGGACAGCTGCTCACTGCGGCTGCTGGCTGCTCACGCTGGCTGCTGGCTACACACGGTAGCCCATGGCAACCCACTGCAGCAGGGGCTGCAGCCTACGCCGTCGCTGGCGACTCACGGCAGCCCAGCTCCAGGTTGAGCTGTCGTTCAACATCTTAGCTGTAGAGGGCAGTGTCACTGGCCCTCATATGTGGGATCCGAACCGGGGCCCTCTGGCGTCCCAAGCCAGTTCTTAACCATCGCGACACTCGGCCGGCCCAACATTAATTCTTCTTTAAATGTTTGGTAGAATTCACTTGTGAAGCCATTGGGGCCTAGGTTTTTCTTTGTTGCCTCCCTGCTTCTCAGTTTAGACCCCATAGTTTTGTCCTAATGCAGTCTTCCTCTGTGGTTGCCTTGTGTGGATTAAGGATACCAGGTGCTGCCTTCCCACTCTAAGAAAAGGTACAGAAAAGACTTCCCATGTCTTTATGGACAAGGGAAATTAGGCTTGGACCTATAAATCACCCTTTTTCAGTTAATTAGATTACATTCTATTGAAAAAAAAAGTATTCATTTTTAAAATTTATTATATAATAAGTTTCTTTAAGATAAAGACTCTAAATTAGTTCTAAAATACTGATACACTGAGATTGGCCTAGATCTTTGTGAGCACCTCCTTGGAGTGCTATTTGTCTTTGGGCACATTTTACATTGTGGTGATACTTCTTTCCTACAAAGCTCACTTAACTTAGAGTGAAAATTCAAGAAGTCTTTTGAACTTCCCACCATAAGTTATGATCATGCTACAAATACTTCTAGGAAAGTTGAACCCCTTATTAGTCCTATGAATTCAGTTGTCCATAGGAGAAGAGAATCTATGTGGAAAAGTTATAAAAAATTTGTATATGGCTTGGGAAGATGGAAAATGGGCTTGAATGCTGGTGGCATCACTGCTATCTCTAGTGCAAGGCGCCAGAGGGGCCCATCTATCAGGCTAATAGGCAGCTCTGATTCTGTTGTACTGTTGCCAGTGCATCTTCTGTTGTCTGATCTGTGTCACCCTCGGTCATGTTCTTCAAGCACTAATTTGTTTCCTTTGCTGTCACCTCTTCCTTTTCCTGCTCCCCAAATGTGGCTGTCCTTCCTAAGAGTTGGTTATCATTTTATGCCCTTACCATGTCAGTTTTCAGCATTTGTTGATTACCTCATAGTCTTGGTATGTCTTGACCCACTGTTTTGTAATCCAGCCACATGAGTCTAGGTGCGATGGAAGTTCCCACTGACTGACTACCTGGAGTGGGCCAGCTTTTGAGTTCTCAGATGGGACAGTCTACCTGGATGTTCCATCTTCAACAAAAATGGACCATGCTAAAACTGCCATAACTTCTAATGTCCCTCAAGTGCCAGAACTGCTCCCTTATTCTGCCTGAGCACCACCATCATTGTTCCCATGTGCACGCCAACAGCCTCAGAAGCACTGACAATGTGTGCTCATAAATCCCGTAAATTTCTTTTCCTCCTTGCCCTTACCTTTCTTCAGGCATGCTTTGGTGATCTTACAGCCTCCGTGTCTAGCCTGTTGTCACTGGGAACATTGCTTTCAGTCTTTCTCCCTCCCACACAAGCAGAACTTGCTTTGAAGTGCACCCCACATGGCCCATCCCACCTGATAACTGGTGGGCAGGTTCTGTCCCAACACGTCCTACCCCCCTTTCCATCCTGTTCACTGGTTGTGGTTGATAATTCCTCGTGCAGCACTGCTGAAAGTGGAAGGGCATGGCTTATGCTATTTCTTGGCCTCTGATGATCCTGTATTCTCTGCTTTCCTTATATGTATTATGTAATCTTGAGCAAAACACTTTATTCCTCTGGCCCTGTTTCTTCATCCTGAAAATAATGTAGTTATGTTAGATGAGCTCAAGGGTCCCTCCTGGTCTAAACCAATTCAGCCTCCCCTTGAGGCCTCGCTTAGGCCTCGCCCACATGAAACTTGCCCTAAGTATTCTATTTTGACCCCTATTGTGCCCTCCTTCTCTGAACTCAAGTTCTAGGGGGAGAAAATGGTGATTCCGCATTCTGTATTCTACTTGGCTTGTCGGTTAGCATTATTTTCCCAGCTGAAATAAAAATTCCTTGAGGATAGGTGTTAAAAGAAAAATCAGTGTTTCTGCCTTTTAGCTTTTCTTTTTCTCTTAACTGTACTCCCACTGAATTCTTTCTCCCCAAACCAAACCAATTCTTCGGCTTCCGTTTCATTTTCCTGCCTACAGTAAGGAATAAGATATCCTTGATGTCAAGCTAAGAACTGTGCAGATGGTATTCTAAAAGAATGATCTTTTTCCAAGGACAATTTTTCAGATCTTAAGGAAGGGGGGGTAGTTCATAAAGGATTAGTTGTATGAAATTTTACAGCTATACCACATCCCTCCGTTTTCATTATAGTTGGTGGAATGAAACTAGTAAATATTTGTGCATTTTAAACATTACATCCACAAAGATGGCTAAGTCAACAGAATTTCCTAAGTTTTGGTGCATTTCACTGGGTTTTTAGAACTTCCATCTATTGTCTGGTGTCAAAGGATTGGGTATGCATTTTTTCTTATTTCTGTCACTTAAAAGACAAGTAACGATTAATGATAGTGTGTTCTTTTTGAAAGTCTTTTAGATTTTAAATTGTTTTATCAGGAACTCAGAATATTTCATACTTTTTTCTGTAGCTTTCTCTTTATATGGATAAATTTGAAGAATTCCAGACTACCATGGCAAAAAGCAATGAACTGTTTACAACCTTCCGGCAGGAAATGGAAAAGGTATTTGCATATTTTTAGTAGAATAATACTTAAAAGGGAATTTATTGGGTTGTTGGAAAAGTCATGATGTATTTTTTCTGTTTTTCGTTGCAAAAAATGCATCATAACTTTTGCAACAACCCAATATATAAGAAGCTATTTTAAGCATGATCACTATTTGGATGAGTTTATGTTGTTACGGTACTGTCTTAACGTCATCTCTGATCCTCCATTGGCATCATATTTGGTCATTTTGCCCTCAGCATATCCCATGTAGTCGGTGATCTCTATGCTCTTCAAGTTCTATCTTTATTAAAATGAATTCCTCTATTAAATACAATTCGTTGTTAGAAATAAAGTGGCTTCTTGTTTTGTTTTTTGTGTCTTTTGTTTTATTCACTTCAGGTGATCATCTGGCCCCCCCCCACCCCCCACCCCCCGGTTCACAAAGCTCTGTGTTCTTGGAGATTACATTATTTAAAGATATCCAAGCCCACAAAAGTAATTACATATTTTGGTTGGTTGATATGTATATATTTGGTGTTTCTGCCTTTTTAGCCTTTTTCTCTATTACTCCCACTGAATTCTTTTTCCCTCAACCAAACCAATTCTTTGGCTTTTATTTCATTTTCCTGCTCATGGTAAGGAAAGAGACATCCTTGATACCAAGCTGAGAACCAAAATACATTCATATGTACATATCCATCCACCCACCCATCTACCCATCCTTAGTTTATTTGACATATTCCCCTTGAAATGGAAACTTCTTAAAAATGGTGATTTGGGGAGAAGTACAGCAGTGTCTGGCACTTTGTAAGCATTTGGTAGATGTTAGTCATGACTATTACTAGGTTTTACATAGTGGCTGGGAGTGCGTACCCTGGGTTAATGTCCCAGTTGCATCATATAATGTGACTGTGGACAAGTTATTTAACCTGTCTTTCTCCTCCTTCCTCGTTATAAATAACAATACCTACCCTTTATAACGTATTTTAAGACAGTGCTTGGCCATGTTAAGTTCTCAAATTACCACCTTCAGATATTTTTAGACCCAGTAATCTGGAGAATTCAGTGAGCAGCAGATTAGTTCTACCTGCCAGTCCTTTCAGCTGAGGCTCCAGTCGAGGGGGAACTCGTATGCAGAGCAAACACCTTAGCTGGGCTCCAGCACATGGGTGCTGTTGAGGCCAAACAGGATTAAGATGTTGGCTCCCCAATTCAGTATCCTTTTGGCAAATTCTCTGGACTGGAACACTTTCCTCTATGTTAGTGGCTAGAGATCGCTCTAGGTCAGCACTCAACCCAGATCTGCCACGTGCTCGTCCCATGGCCTTTGTCCCACTCGGCTTTGTGGTAGTTTCGTGGGTGATTACCCATGGCCCAGGGCACTGGCTCTCTTATCCTTGTTTCCCTTACCAGTGCCTGGCTCAGCGCCCCAACTGGGATCAGAGCTGGGGCACAGTCAACAGTGCATAAAGGAATCTTGAAAATGGGGCTCACTGATGGGCAGATACATTTGATTCTGAATCTCTGAAAACTGGGTTCTTGTAGCAGATTTAGATTTCAGACCCATTTTAGTGTTAGCAAAATCTGAAGTGAAAGTCTTGTGAGTTGTGAGGATGACCAAAGCTAAGGATTAACTACTGTTATCTTTTTCTTCGTTACTGGAGTCTTACCTAGATTACGCTGCCTCTAGTTCTCAGACTGATATGTTCTTGGAGGTTGTAGTAGAGGAACAATTCTCAATCTTTTGTGGGGCTGAAAACCTCTACCTTCCATGGATCAGATGAATTCCTTGATCTGATTCAGACAGAAAACTCATGAACGTGGCCATTTCTTTATACTAATTGTGGAGAGGGCGTCTTGCCTCTTGCTACCCACATCTGGTATGAAAGATGCACTCCAGTTTAACTGAGCTCCGTGTGGTGTCTGACAGCTTCCTCCATGTGCTGCTGCCTCAGAAACTGGGGAGATTAGATTTGTTTTCCTCACGATATGAAACCCTGCTTTGGTTCCTAGGCACTGAGATAAGCTCTGCCAGCAACACATAGGCACAGCTGTCAGCTGGGCCAGGCAGGTGCAGTGACGGGGGTGGGGAGGAACGTTCAGACTTTTTGGTGGTGGTACAGGGTGTAGAGATAGAAATGGAACTTTGAATTTAAATTTGCAATTGTGTTGATTCACAGATGACAAAGAAAATTAAAAAACTGGAAAAAGAAACAATAATATGGCGTACCAAATGGGAAAACAATAACAAAGCACTTCTGCAAATGGCTGAAGAGGTGAGGTGGTTTCCTGCGACTGAGGTGTGTTCTTAAGTCATGGGGACTCATGAAGTTCAGGTACCTGGCAGGGTAGGGGACGTGTGTTGTGACACTTGTGTGATAGTTAAGGACTCTGGCCAGAGCTGGGGCAGGGAGGACTGCTGAGTACAGCATGTGCCAGCTTTCCTGGAGTAAGTTGGCTTGTAGGTGTAGGGCCCGTGTGAGGCATTACGTTTCCTGGTCCCCAGTGGATTGGCCCAGGGTTGTGTTGGAAGACAGCTGTAAAGCATCTAGATTTTGCTTGCTTCCACAGCAGTGATTTCTCACCGTTGAGCTTGCATCAAACTGCAGCTGAAGTGAGGCCCGGATTGCTAGGGTCCACCCAGAGTTTGATTCACTAGGTCTGAGGTGGGGGTCTGTCCTCGTTGGTGCTGCGGGTGCAGGGCCCCCACCTTGACAAGCACTGAGAGTCTTCCCAGTGAACAACTCACGTGTTTCTTCTTTTTGCCTTGACACAAGTCTTTTTAAAAAGGCAGCCAAGTACTTTTGCCAGTCTTTTTTTTTTTTTTTAATATTTTATTGGGGAATTGGGGAAGGGGAACATCCAAGTTGTTGTCTTTCAATCTTAGCTGTGGAGGGCACAGCTAGCTCAGCTCCAAGTCCAGTCGCCATCCAGCCACCCATCGGCAGCTCGCGGTGTCAAGTTCAATCTTAGTTGTGGGTGGGCGTAGCCACCATCCTGTGCGGGAGTCAAACCAGCAACCTTGTTAGGAGCACGTGCTCTCACCAGCTGAGCCATCCTGCCACCTGTTGGCAGCTCAGCTCAGGCGCAGCTCACTGGCCCACGTGGGAATCGAACTAGCGACCTTTTACTCAGAACTCACCCTCTTAACCAACTGAACCACTTGGCCGGCCCCTTGCCAGCCTTATAAAGCTGAAATGTACTGTCTACAAGCACTAAATTTCACACCTTAAATCTTATCTAAAAATTGGTAGAATATTATACAAAGTTGAGTTCTTTTCTCTTTTGAATCAGGCCCGTAATTTTTTGTCTGCTAGTCTTTGTGGTGAATACCTTGAATTTCCTTAATATTTCATCAATGTTTTAAAAAGTGGATTTTTTTATTGGATAACTTTTTTTTTCCAGGACCCGTCAGCTCCAAGTCCAGTTGCTGTTTTCAATCTTATTCGGTTGTTGGAAAAGTCATGACACATTTTTGCAACGAAAAACAGAAAAAATATGTCACAACTTATCCGACAACCCAATCAATAGTTGCGGGGATTTTGGTTGTTTTTAAAAAAATGTTTTGTCATCCCCCTAGAAGAGTATTGTTACAAATGTGGTATTTGTAGCTACATCTGCAGTGAAGCGAGCTAGAATGTTAGGACGTGTTTGAAGAAACTGAACGTGTTCAAGAACAAATCGTTTTGATTTGGCTGATGGCTCAGATTACTTAATTTTTGGGGATCTAGGAACCTCATCCATAGTCAGTGAACTTAACGTAAATTCTGTTTTGTTTTTTTCTTTACAGAAAACCGTCCGTGATAAAGAGTACAAGGCCCTTCAAATAAAACTGGACCGATTAGAGAAGCTGTGCAGGGCTCTTCAGACAGAGCGGAACGAGCTCAGTGAGAAGGTGGAAGTCCTCAAGGAGCAGGCCTCGGGGAAAGCGGCCGGTGGGGGTGCAGCGCCTCGTGTCACACAGCCCTGCGCTGGCACCCTGGCTTCTCCCAAGGAGCTGAATACAGCCTCGAACAGCGGCCCTGGAGTCCCTGTGGCGGTGGCGCCCAAGGCTGTGTCCCCAGGCACCGGGCCGGCCATCGAGTCGGTGGACTGAGAAAGTATGATCACTGTACTGAGAGCTCTATTTTGTGTATAATTTTCTCTGTTAGTAGTAACTATTGGTTTTGTGGTGAAAATTTTCTTACTTTTTCTACCATATCTGTATTTTCTTAGAACTACTGGACTTCTGTGGTACAGGAGGCTGCTTAGCAGTTTTGAATAGTTTTCCTCAGCTGTGTGGCACACCAGCCTCATTTCCCTTCATTGGAATGCATGTGGTCGCTGCCCTTTCTTCCCTGCTCCTTGCGCAGAATCATCCTAATTAAAATTTCACTCAAGACAGGGCTGACCATTACAAGGGAACTTTGTTCTGATGAGAAACAATATTCATTTAAATGTCCTGCCTCACCATCAATAGTAATCACAAAAAAGAATATCAAGAATGATTAGTTTTGTCTAATAGCCCATTTAAATCCCACGTAAAAAAAATTCTAGGATTGGATCAGAAACAAAGAGCATATTTGATTCCAAATAGTTTTTGATATTTGTAGCACTTGACAAATTGAGATGGCCACAACCCTCCAATTCTTGTTTTAGCAGAACATGTACATAATGGTATCACTTCTAAACAAAGTAGTACATACAGGCAAATCACCAAACAGGCCTAGTTTGTGTGACTAACAACTCATACTGCTTTGGTTTCAGGTTAGGTAGAACCAGCGCAGAATTTGGACCACTGGGATGCTTACTGAGGGGTAGGTGCTTTGTTTTCCATTTGGGATTTGGATACACACCTTCCACTTCCCACAGAAAGCAGGCACCGGTAGTCCTTTGTCAGTTGAAGACTGTAGCTTTCACCAAGCAAAAAGTCCCTCCACTGCCTTCTGGCTACTTGAAATTGGTGTTCAGTTGTTAAGAGAGTCCCACCAACAAAGTTCTTTAGGTTATCTTAAAGGGATTTTAGTTATGGATCATACTAACAAACTGATCTCATTTCCAAAACAGAGACTGGAATGAACTTTAACTTTGGGAAAACGTAGCAGAGAGTTAAGTAGTCAGAATCTGTTATTACATATGCTTTCAAACTGTTTCTCACCCTTTTCTTAGTTTATTTTTAAAGAAAAAAACCCAGTATTATCAAGGTCTCTACACTTGGAATGCGGAAACTTTTCAAAATTAAGCACATCACTTTTGGATTAACTTTGTTTACAGTGTCGAATGTGGTTAAGTTATGCAAATAGTTCATCAGGCTTCAGTGATGAAAGTTTTGACTCTGTCCCTAGTATAATTTGCATCGAAAAACATTATTAAATAAAAAGGCTCCACTAGAACCGATGTTAGCACATTCCACTGAGCAAAACTAGCAAACTGACACTTTTTAAGTTGCTTACTGGACTGAATAAATTCTGTTCTGTCCAGTTAAAGGGGTTTTCTCTTTGTTGAAGTTTTATTTGTATTCTTTTTGTTCAAGTTTTATTTGTAAAGTCCTGTCACATTCATGATCTAAACCGGGTTGAAAGAATTGAAAATTGTCCAGTAGATAGGAAACAGGGCCTGGAGTGGAGGATTAAATCTAAGCTTCCACCATTGGTCATGTTAATCAGTGGAGGAAAAGAAATCCACAAAGTAGGTTATCTAATCACTCTTGTCAACAGGAGTGGGAAGCAGAAACAAACATTCCCTCCCAACAGCCTCTTATAAATACCCCCTTCAGCTATAAAAATGAAACATTGGATTCATTTTCCCAAGAGGAGATGAAGGTATAGAAACATCTACTTTAAAATTAGTACTAATGATCACATTTCACAAGAATTCTGCTGGATGTATAGCTCTTAACGTTTTAAGCCATTTGTGTAGCCCACCACATATCTCTGTGGTGCTTGTGCTGTGTTGGAAGATTGTAACTCTTGGACCTGTTGCCTGTTTTCAAGGGCTTTATAAAGCAATGTGATTAACAGTACTTGGCCTGCTGCTTTTGGCTTACACTATGTATTTTTAGCTAGATGCTGTCATGGTGTTTAAAGGATATGGATTCTGTCTGGGATGCGTTTGGTGTCCTTTCAGAATCTGTCCTATTATCCTGTGAATAAAAACAAATGGGACCCACTGAGGACACCCTCCTAAAGCAATCACCTCACCAGCCCAGTGTTGTGGCTTTGTAGCACGCCCTGTTATATCTACCATATTCTAGAACACTGTAATGCTACTAGGCTGGTCCAGAAAAGGTTTAAATGTTGAATTCACTTCAATTGCATTTGTTGCACCGCCATGGAATCTTGATGTGTATTATTTATAATGGCAGGAGACTCCAAGGAGTAGAGAAAACTTGGGTCTTGGAGTAATGGACCATTTCATCCTCAGACTTGTAGGAGTCCATTTCTTGGTCTTGAGACCAGTATTTTTTAGTTATGTATGCAACTGCCTTTATTACACCTGGTTATCACAATTCAGTTCTCAGGTGTTGCAGAAAAATCTACCTCTTTCAGACTGTAGATGGAAATAACTGTGAAAAAATGATGCAGATATCTTCTAGTTTGTGCTAAACACACTGCTTTATTTTTACAGCCCACGTCTTTCATGAGGATACAAATTGTTAAAGAGGCAGTCTTGTTTTGCTTTTCAAAGACATTTTGTAGAGATTTTTCACTAATGTGAATCTGATTTTATCTACTCGATTCTGTATAGATTAAGTAAATATGTATGATAAATTTAACAGCTTCTGTGTATTCTTTTGTTACCCACGTGATCTTAGTTTTATAAGTCAAGTCCAAAGACAGTTGTAGATACTTGGTTTCTCAGACTTTAAAAAGCATTTTAGTTATTGTACAGTTTAAGTAATAAGGGATGGCTAACCGTCTGCCCTCTGGGTGGCAGCAGACTCATGTAGTCAGACCACTGTTCATACCTTTTTTGCCTTTAAAATACCTAACTAGAAAAATTCTAGTGTCGCTGCTCTCAAAGCTTTAAAAAAATTCAAGGACTATGGATTTCTTCAGTCTTGGCTGTTCAGCACATTCCAGGGTGTGCGTATTTAAATACCAGGAGATTAAGTATATATAGGTATACATGTTATACAGAGGCACATAGGAAAGCTTATTTGATGATGAGCAAAAAGTCACATATACAATCACATATAAGAGGGGTCCGCAAACCTTATTCTCTTAAGTCAGGTATAGTAAGTATTTTAGGCTTAGTGGGCCAAACAAGATCTTTGTTGCATATTTCTATTTCTATCTAAACTACCTTGTAAAAATAAATGTGAAAACCATTCCTAGCTGGCAGGCCCTACAAAATAGGTTGAGGGGCCAACCTGCAGGCTAGTTTTGTCCCCTCTACTGACCTGTCATATAAACAAATAAGCTTTCATTTTTTTGGGGGGGGTTGGGGGGTGGGGGGAGTGGGGAGTGGAATTTAGTTTGTTTAAAACTGCCCAAATTAAGGCACAAACAGGATATGGGTCAAATGATGTGGAAGTTAAGGTAGTTAATAGTTCTAGGTTTACAAATGTACCAATCACAAAATACAGATGGCTACTTTCTCCCCCCTTCTGGATTTTGGGTAAAGTCATTGGGTCCCTAACAGCTTCCTCACAGGGTGCGCGCGTGCACGCACACAGACACACACACACACACACACACACACACACAGACACACCCTATTCAGGTTCTAAAAGAATACAATAAAAATTATTTTAAAACTTTATTTCTGCAAAGCCAATCAGTAAGTGTTGGAGGGAAAAAGTGTAAAAGTTATTCTTGCATATTCAGGAACAGCAAGCACTTAAGTTTGAGAAAACAAGGACTTAAAATAGTTGAATCAAAGGCAATACCCTGCTACTTGTATTTTAAAACAACTGTGATGTTCTTTCTTAAGCAACCTTCATTTCATCCCTAAAAGCTACAATATGATACAGTACGCAATAGCTCATTTGAAAGTGCTAGAATCAGAAGGTAAAGAAAGAATGCCATATGCCAGCCCACTTAACATTTACTACTATACAATGCTTTTTGGTGCTTGATAAACCAAGCATTCATGTTAGCATTACATTCAACAGAAACATTTCTCATACTTTGGGTTTAAGATCCTTGCCCCTCCAGTTCCGATGTGGTGACATCTGACTCTTCATCATTGTAAATATTTTCAGCCTGGAGATAACCAAATAAATGCACAGGTAAAACTCCGCATGGTTTTTCCAAGATAGATTATCTAAAAATAACATTTAATAATTCCCCAGATTTTTGGATTCATGGGTCAATGTGTTTCAGTGTTGGAAATTAGTGCTTTACTTTTTTGTGTGTGCTTCCCCCAAAGGCTTTTGATAAATTTAATGAGGAAAGGCAGGCCAGTGTTCTAAAAAATGATTTGCCAGTGTATAATTTCACATACATACCTAGCTGCCCATACAGTATTTCAATTATTGTTCATAAAAGGTGTTTCCCCAAAGCATTTCAAGCATCCTTTAGAGACTGCGAGCCCTGAGGTTTATGCAAGGGCTTTATGCAAGGGTGGGTTAACAACTCTATGCCTTAGCAATGTCATTCACGTACTTCGTGCTCATCATCAGACAACTCAGTACCATGTGAAGGTGTGGACACTTTCCTCCTGTACCCGTCATGCCTATGACACAGCAGACACTGGACACAGAGCAGTGACACCGAGAGCCCAGCTGATGAAGAGTGCAATCATGAAAATCAGCACATGCTGTGTCTACATCTATGTACAGATTTCTCCTGACCCAGACTCATTAAAATGGCAGTTCTGAAAGATTGTTTCCTTTCTATAAATATTTGATATAATATGCACCTAGATGTTTGAGATACTTCTATTACATTATGTCACTAGTAAATCTCTCCTTTACAAGACAATCATTTAAGAAAGAAAATATTTTAGCTCACCATTTGCCATATCTGCATGATGTTATCCTCAGACACTGAGCAAATGACCCAAGGCTCATTGGGGTTCCAGCTAAAATCGGATATCTTGGCAGTGTGTCCTCCATGAATGAACTGTTGATAGATAATGTTCAAAGTCAGTTTTTAGAGCATCAGTCTTGCAACGGTTGGGGGTGGGGTGGGGTCACTGTCCTGTTGTTTGGAGGAAGGACAGTATAGGCTTAGTACACTACTACATAAACCAAGGGGCCTAGGAGATGCTCAAGGTGATTCGATTACAAATAGGGAGATGGTGGGCACTGCTGGCATCAACAAGATCAAGGAAGTTTCATTTCTGGGCAGGGAACTTAAAAATCAAGTCATTAAAATGTTTCCATACTGTTAGAAAGCGTTACGTGTTGCTAATTGAATACCAATACCTGTCCGCACCCCTCCCTCCGCCAAGAAAACATAACAATTGAAATCAGTGAGAAATTACTATACGCTATTTTCCAGGAGCTCAAATGAGTCTTAATGAAATATTGGTAAAAACCTACTGGGCTCCATTTCCCATTTTCAATAAATGTTCAATCCCAATCACAGTTAACTTCCAAGACCTCCAATTTGAAATCATCAAGAGCTAGAATTTGAAGTTCTGACTCATTTTCCATATACATGGATCAGTGACAGAATCCGATGGGCATGTGACATTTCATATTGCATATAAGAAAGCCAACATATACCAGGAGTTCAGGAGGCCCATCTTCTGCATCTTCTGCTGATTGTTCTTCTCCAATTTTGCTATTAAGAAAGAATATAATGCTTTCGTTATTGAAATTCTTGTAGCATCAGTGTTTGCAAAACCACCATTAGCCCAGAAAGCACATCTTAAAACACACACATACTGTAAAAACGATGTATTTCTATACTGCTATCAGTTTTTATATTATCTGGTGGGAGGGTGGGGTGTTGACTTTCTGGAAACAGGTTAAGAGCTGTTCATGACTGTTGCTGCAGAATAGAAGCTTAATAAAATTCAGTGTTTTTACTGTGGTATTTTACTGCATTAGAATTAAAAGGTGAAAAGTATATAAAATATCTACAGAGGAACTGATGCCTGGTCCCACACTTCACTCTTAATGCCTTTTTCATTCCAGGAATGATATATAGTAACATCAGTCCCACATGATCCGTCTAAAGACATGACAACAAAACTTTATGGAATGTATAAGCCAAGGAAAGGTTAAGTTTTTTTCTTCTCTTAAACTTGAATTTGTAGAACCTGCCAGCAGTCCCAACAGTGAAGTCACTCTTAAGTTACACAGCCCTACCTGATATGTAGCCCAAAGGGGCCTCTGCTAGTAGTTAAGTGCTGGAAAAAGGAGCCAAAACACACAACCTTCCAAGTGGTAGTCTTTTCCTTCCCATAAAACTAATTAAACCAAACACATGGATTGTTAGACAATTGTATAGTTGCTAACACCATTTTAATCTGTAATTTTATCTACTGCAATTTTAATAGTAAGCAAGTCATGGATGAATTTTAAGAAGAAATTATACAATGCCTGCACGTTTATCATTGGTACCTTTACAGACAATCCAGTTGCCAGGGCATCAGACTTCCAAACCTTGCTGTACCACCTCACACAGCCACTATAGATTTTTATTTTAGAGGTTTCCAATTTTACCAGTAAGACTATTTTCATATAAAATAGAATAATATACTCAAATGTCTGCTTTAAAGATTCTCTCCATTTTCAACCATCTATCATGGCCAGAGTTTGTTCCCTAAGAACACAGAACCTTAGATGTTTACAAGGTTTACAATAGCAGCATTTTATTCTGCACTGTCTGTTCCATACACCTAAGGATGGGTCTACCATCTGTAATCAAGGCAGCCTTGGTTTTAATACACTAAAAACTTAGTCCATTTCAAAGCAATACATTTAATACAGATAGGGAGAAAGTTAGTCTTTGGTAATTTAATGATCTAAACTTAACATTTTATAGAGAAGCATATTAACTGAGCAACTTTATTAATGGCTCTTAAAGGCTGAGACCAAAAAAAAAAAGGGAAAGGAGTCTGAAATTCTTAGAATGGCAACTCTGAAGTCAAAGAACTTTAAGAATTGGGAGAAACTCTATATAATGAGCCCCCAGAAGAACATAAGCTCTCTGACAGCATGGGCTGTGCTTATCCTGTTCCCCAGTGTATCCCCAGCAGTTACATAACCCACAGCAGGAGCTCATCTGCCAAATGAATCGATGAAAACCCAGAAGAGCAAATGATAGAAAAACTGAGACTAGTCCCTACAGGTGTACTTGAGATTTAATGAGACATGAACAGCTAACATCTTTACCCCTTTCTATAGCAAAAGCATTTTCAATCATTTGGATGTTAAAACACAAATGCACCCCTCCCCCAACTTCATGCCTGAATTATCAATAGAAAAACAAAACACTGCATATGTTTATTTTATAGTCCATTTCCTGATTCACTTCTATTTTATGGAACAGGCTCTTCAGGAAGGTACTTAAAAGCTACTTCAATATTAGGCTTATTAGGCTGGGGTTAGCAAATTGCTCTTCTAAATTTATGAAGTACATAACCTGCCAGGTTAGCATATTTATGCAGTTTTCTTATCACCAGATTCTGAGTTACCTTAAATCCCACACATTCAGGCGGCGATCAGTACCACTTGAAGCCAGAATAGTTTCGTTATGTGGAGACCAGTGGACCTAGCAATACATATTTGAAAATGTAAAGAATCATTTATTCTTACTAGGTTTGTGGCTATTGTCCTAATCTAATCCTTAATATTTTCCCATCACCTGTCCTGTATCTTCTCCCTGGCCTACACCCTCAGCCCCTCCTTGTCTTACATCCTATCCTTTTAAGTGCTCCTAACTGGCCCATCCCCCTGGCTTGCCCCTAGGAAGGTCACACTCCCCAATACAGCTAAGGGTCCCAATAAGCTTAAGCTTATCAAGCCCCATAACCATCTTGGAAACTTTAAAATTTTCAATGAAGTGTATCTTAACCTAATCAAATCTCTACTTGAAACCATGTACAAGGTATTTTTTCACTGGAGGAGTGACCACTCTGGCATACCCTTAATCGAAGAATCCTTGGAATTTTAAACTGATCCTGTTGTGCAAGGCTTTTTCTTCTACTTTTGAACTAATCTCTCAAGAAGCTCCAAGTTATTTCCCACTAGTTAACTTATATAGTAGAGGAGCATTTTAAAAAATAAAATGTCCCATACCTACTATACAAAACAAAAAAAAAATTTACATTTCCCCCTACCAAAAAGTTACTAAAACCTGATATAAAGACATGAGAAAACTGTCACATACCTGGAAAATTTCATCTTTATGAGATTCAAAGGTATGGAGTTTTAATTTTAAATTGCGCAGATCCCATAAAGCCACAGTCTGAAGAAAAGTAACAAAAGGAATTCATTTTTGCACTTTACATACGAATTTTAAAATATCTGGTTACCATACAAAACAACTGGATTTGTAAACACCAACTACACCAAAACATACAAACCTTATCCGCAGAGCCAGTTGCAAGAATGAACTCGCTGTAGGGATTGAATGACAGGCAGTTGACTTCGGCGGTGTGCGCATCCACCAGGTGGCTCGGCTTGGAGGTGGTATTGGACCTAGTGTCCCATCTAAAACACAAAGGAACAAGGCACACAGCACACACGGAGACCATGTTCCCCGTCAGCACACCACCGTGTCCCACCCTGCGTCGGACACCATCCACGCATGCCGAGTGGCAATTCGGATTTCCGACCACTGAGTGATACGTTCTAAACCTACAGAGAACAACCAGGGCTACAGTTTCTGGCTTCTTGTTTATTAGATTCCCATCTTAATTCACCAACTATTTCAAGCATACACAAAATACTGATGACATAGAGGATAACATGTACAACCTAGCCTTGTCTAATTTCAGTGTTTAGCCTTATTTGCCTCAGGTATTTCTTTATGAGATAAAAAGCATTCCAGGGGACTGAATGCAGCCCTGTGGCCATGCCCTGATATGATCATTCTCTACCCTCATCTTCAATGAAAGTCACCTTGATCCCAATTCTGGTATTTACTACTACACCAAACATGTTTCTTCACGTTTACATACCTCTTTTCTTTTTAAATATTGTGTCCATTCACACAGCACAGTAACTTATGTGCAAAGGCCATTATATGTGCAGTTTATTGTATGTCAATTATACCTCACTAAAGCTGCTTCTCCCCCTTTCTTTTCTAAAGACCAGGACATAACTTTAAAAAAAGAAATTAAACCACAGGCCATCACAATCACTGGTGGTCATTCAGGACACTCATACAACAAGACCCCGCTGAACTTTCCACCTTACATCATAAGTTTCTGATCATCAGCGACAGATCCAAACAGTGACTCATGCAGCAGGTGCCAGGCCACATCCTCCACAACAGCCGAGTGGCCGGTAAAGATGGCTTTAGCATCCACAATTTTGCCTTCCTTTGGTCCTGCATTTATATCCCACAGACAGACAGTCTAAAGAAGGAAAAAAAACCAACAACAAAAGCCATGAGACTAAATGCTAACATCTTATCTAAAACACCTTTGCTAAAAACAACGCTTTAACTATAGAAATGTTAGAAGTAAACATGAGGGAAATATAAACAAAAGTGAAGCTTCACAAACATTAGAGAGTACATGATTGTAGCTTCCATGATCAGAGATGGGGAGAGCAAAGGGAAACACACTGTAATGGGGAAGAGGGAGACCCAGTATGCTGGCAGGCAAGGGACACTCAGGTGAGAGTTCTAATTACATACATTCAGTCAAGTATCTAAAATTCATCTAGACTAGATTTCACAACACAACACTGAGAGCCCGGCGTTTGGTATCCACTGAACAGATGCATATGCACATCCTAAAAATTCCCACTGGGTTGAGAGACTGGGAATTACAACTAAAACATGCCTCATAAAAGGGTGCCAAGGAAACTTAACAGGGAAAGATTTGTCTTTTCGACAAATGGCACTGGGACAACTCGATATCCACATGCAGAAAATGACGCTGGACTCCTACCTCACACTATATACAAAAATTAACTCCAAATGGATCAAACAGCTACATGTAAGAGCTAAAACTATCAAACTGTTAGAAGAAAACACAGGTGTGTAAATCTTTGTGATTTTGGGTTATGTAATGGTTTCTTAGATAGGATACCAAAAGCACAAGTGACAAAATAAAACTAAAACACATAAATTGGACTCAATATTAAAAAATTTTGTGCTTCAGAGGACAGCATAAAAAGTGAAAAGACAATCCACAGAATGGAAGAAAATTCTTTGAAATCATATATCTGATAAAGAACTTTTATCTAGAATATATAAAGAACTCTTAAAACTCAATAAAATAATTTTTATATGGACGAAAGATTTCAGTACATATTTTTCCAAAGGAAATATACAAATGGCCAATAAGCACATGAAAAAATGCTCAACATCATTAGTAGGGAAATGCAAATCAAAACCACAATGAGATAGCACTTCACAACCAGTAGGATGGCTAGAATCAAAACGATGGCCAATAACAAGAGTTGGTGAGGACACGGAGAAGCTGGAACCCTGGAACACTGTTGGGGGGGAATGTGAAGTGGTGCAGCTGCTTGGGAAAAGTTTGGCAGTTCTTCCGTAAGTTAAACATAGAGTTACCATATGACCCAGTAATTCCACTCCTAGGTTTCATTCCACCCAAGAGAAATGAAAACATACATCCACACAAAACTTGTTTAAAAATGTTCACAGCATCACTCAAAATAGCCCCTAAGTGGAAACCCAAATGTCCATCAACTGTTAAATTAATAAATTTATAGTATATCCACATAATGAAATATTATTCAGCTATAAAAAGAAATGAAGCACTGACATATGCTTTAACATGGATGAACCTTGATGAAAGAAGCCAGACAGAAACGGCCACATATTATATGACTGCATTTATATGAAATATTAAGAGTAGACAAATCTATACAGATAGAAAGTGTATTAATGGTTTCCAGTAGCTGGGAGGAGGAATTGGAGAGTGACTGCTTAACTGGTATTGAGTTTCTTTCTGTGACATCTGATGAAAATGTTTTAGAATTACTAGTGATGATTGCAGCTTTGTGAAAACATAATAAAACCCACTGACCTGTGTACACTTACACAATACAAAATAAACTAAAATGTAATTTATATTAATCAGGCCTCACATTCATAGTTTCTATTATAGAGGCCCACTTTTGCCCACCTTCCCTCCATTCTAAGGCTGCTTCAAAAGAGCTTTGTGGAATTCTAAGGTTCCAAAAGGACAATTTGATAACCGTTGTTCTAAATCCTGTGCAAACATTATCACAATAAGAAGCAGTATTATCCTAGAAACTCTGTCATCTATGTAGTGCTCCTTCAGCATGACACTGTCTTTGACTCTCAGTACACAAGTAGGTTAGGAAGAACAGAGGTTTCTCACATGGTCATCGGATGCACTCAGGAGATGTCCACTCAAATTAGAATTCCAGGAAAGACCATAGCCTTCCTTCTGGTGGCCTCTTAACCTAAGATCAGGATTGCATTCTCCACTTGGGTCTAAAGAAAAAAAAAGAAACACATTAACTACTGATTACCTGTTTATCGGAACTGGTAAGAGCAAAGTCTCACTCCTGAGTGAGCCATAACATTTATTATGCTTGGAAAAGCACTGCACACACACAAGGACTTGGTCTGATCCACAGACACCTTGAAAAGCTGTTCTTTGTGCTTCGTTTCAAATACACATTGTAAACCAGGTCTCATGACCGTAAAACTACTGGTTCCTTTGCAAAACCTAGTACTAGCTCGAACCCAAAATACTGAAAACTGTAGCTATCCTACAAATTTGCGTGGTAACCACCTGCCCCACCCCTGGGCCAATTTTAAAAAATATTTTTGTGCGGAAAAGAGCACAGCGGGTCTGGTTGCTCAGTCTTTGCCTATCTTCAGGGTAGCTTGCAACTACAATTGACCCTTAGCTAGCCCCTGGGAGTGAACCCTCACAAAATTCTTCATGTCACTGAATGACGGAGTTGTGTACGCCCAGAGCAATGGGGCACGCTGTGGCAGCTTGTCAAGACTTGTAGGACTGTTGAGCAAGATTCCTGAAGGATTGTTTAGCAAGGCTTCACTGCTGGGATCCTGAGTTTCCCTTACCATGGCTGGTTCACAGAGTGCCTATGTGACCAGACCTCCATAAAAACCCCAGACCCTGAGACTCAAACGGGCTTTCCTGGGCAGACATGAAGCACATATCCCTGTGGTTTGCTACTAGAGAGAAAACATGTTTTGTGTGGCCCCCATGAGGAAGGAGTCAGAAGCCTGTGTCTGACGTCTCTGGACTCTGCACGATGTGTATCTTTTTTATTCCTGCTTTTGCTCTGTATCCTTTGCTGCCAGCTGTGTAACCTGCTGTGAGGCCCTTCTGTTAAATCACTGAATTTGAGGGTGGTTATGGGATCCACAGAATAATTTTTAAACTTTTAAAAATTACAGCATATACTAGTTTGAATGACTTCAAAGCAATGATATCCAATCAAGAAAAATGATCAAGCAACGGCATGATTTTATTGCTACATACCTGGCTTAGCAGGGTGCTTTGTATAGTCAAACACCAGCACGTCAGAAGATGGTGTTTTGGTAGCAATGATGTGAGGATTCTGCGGCATGTAACGAGCACGGTTGACTTCTCCTTCGTGGTTAATTTTAATTTCACATTCAATTTTTCCTGTCACAGAACCAAAGCCACCAAATTCTAATGTGAGAAGAAAGAATAAACACATACACTTACGATTAAAATTCACAACTAGCTTAATTAACCCAGCCAATTTCAGCCTGACAGAATACAATACAAATATAGAGATTGAGAGAGACAGAGAGAACACAAAAATATGGGTTCACTTGCCCCTTTGAGAATGAATTTATTCTCAAAGCCCATCTGCACTGGAAAATACTGATAGCTGTTTTATGCAAGTTAGTTCAGTTCTACCTTGGATTTTTTAAATTTATTGGGGAACAGTGTGTTTTTCCAGAGCCCATCAGCTCCAAGTCAAGTAGTTGCTTCAATCTAGTTGTGGAGGGCGCATCTCAGTGGCCCATGTGGAGATCGAACTGGCAACCTTGCTGTAATGAGCCCTGCTCTCTAACCCAGTAAGCTAGCTGGCCGCCCCCTCTACCTTGGATTTTAAACAATTAAGAACTGGCCTCTTTCAGTTGTAAAAATGATGTAGCTTCAATAACTACATAATAAACACACCTCAGCCTTTTAGTGCAAACACAACTTATTTGGAAGCACTGCAGTAAATAAGCATCTTATTTTAGGTTAAGACAGGGAAGGTTTCACCCACAGGGGTATAAACACTCCTCGAGTATAAAGTCAGAAGCAGCCTCAAACAAGATACCCATGCTAACTAAGCCCCACCACCCCCAAGACACACATACATGTTGGTTCCACCAGCATACTTGGTTCAACTGCTAGTGGAGTGCCAAAGCTAAAACGAGGGGCTTAGCCTCTCTTCCTGGTGTGGGAATAAGACTATTAGTGTTAAAAAGTTATTAAAAAGACCTTGGAAAAGTAACGAAGCCACATAAAAAGTATGATAATGTCTGGGAAGCAGCAAGACGATAGCAGAAAGAATACAAGTAGAACATCTAAGCAGATAATGGCAAACAAGAACATTTTTGTGGTCATAGATAAAAACTTGAATTAGTTGCTGATGCTTAAAAAGTTTGGAGGCTTCACATAGTTGTTATTTTTTCCTGACCTATATTGCTTCTTCTTTGCACATTCCTTTTAGCTCACCCTGTGACTCAGGTCAGGGAACACTAACTCAAATGCCTCATGGAGCCAGGCAGGTAACAAGTCAAACAGACTGGCTGGGACCTACAGAAAACACTGAAAGCAGTAAGCCATTTCAGCTTCAGCCAGCTCTTATTATGTGGGAATGCTTAATGAACACTGGCTCCCATGGCTTAACACCAGAATTTAGCCATTCTATCCATGGCAAACACAGCTCACTATTTCTGTGTGGCTGAAAATCATCTCCCTTTCCACACGACGACGACACTCAAACAGCCACCTATAGTCGCCTATTTCCCTCAGCACTTGCCCTGCCCATCGTTGTCAATGGGAGATACTCGTAAGTGCCTCAGCCTAAGACCACCCCTCCTGATCCACTCACCTCCTACCTCCTGAGACCCTGCTCCAAACTCGCCCCCATCCCCATGGACTCCAAGAATTCTTTCTAACCCTTCTGTTATGAACATACTCAAGTTTCCCAATCCCTTTAGCAAAACCAAGCTGAACAGCTCCCCTTTTTAAAAAAAATTGGGTTTCCAGGTAAGATTTACTTTGACTACAGGGCTTTGTTTTCTTAAACTAAAAAATTTTTTTTGAAAAACTAGCTTAATGACAAATAGCATCCATTAAAAAAATGCCATAATGGAAAATAAAAAACGTGTTAACTCTGAATTATTTCAGTTACTTGTTAGAATGTAATACATTGGACAAGTAACTTTAGTAGTTTAATATATGTCCACATATTATGCATAGAGACTAATTCCTAAGATGAAGTCCAGTAAGTACATGCTTTAGGACTAAAAGGCATTAAAAACTTTGTGATTATAACAATATTTACAAAAATAATGCATAAGGTTGTAGGGGAATGGACTGAATTGTAGGAGTGGTAAACTGAAAAAAATCATTTTGGAAAATAGTTTTACATTGTTTTAAATTGACAATGAATACACCATACAACTCAGCAATTCTACCCCACTAGATAAATTCTCCCACATGTGGACAAGGAGACATGGCAAGGACATTCATTGAAGCATTGTTCGTAAGACCAAAAAAACATGTAGATACAATCCAACTGCCCTTTGGTAGAAGACTTAATCACAATGGAATACTATACAGCAGTTAAAAGAATGAGACATCAACATGGCATACATACACATAAAAAAACAATACTGAATGGAAAAAGGAAGCTGCAAAACAATGTGTTTACTGCTGCATGAGTAATAAAAATACCAACAGTTGAAAATGGCATGGTAATTACAAGTCAGTGATGAATTCTGGAGAGAAAGGCAGGGAGGAATGGGGTAGGAGTGGTGGGACTTTAACTATAATGTAGTGTTTTCAATAAGAAAAAAACCTAAAGCAAATACTGCAAAATGTTAAGATCTACCTATTAAACCATTTAGGGGGGGCTGGGAGAAAAAAGGGGAAGGGATTAAGAAGTACAAATGGTAGTTACAAAATAGTCACAGAGAGGTACAGCACAGTATGGGGAATAGAATCAATAATATTATAATAACCATGGATGGTGCCAGGTGGGTACTAGACTTAGGTGGCACTAGACTTATTGGGGGGATCACTTCATAAATTACATAAATGTCTAACCACTATACACCTGAAACTAATATAATATTGAAAGTCAACTGTAACTGAAAAAAATGTTAAACAAATTAAACCAGTTATACATTTAGAAAGAGAAAAACATTTGTAGCTGGGTGGAAAGCACTAACTCAGCAGGTCTGGCTGCTTAGCCCACGCAGCTCTGAGGGACACCGGGACCATGACTGACCCTTGACCAACTCCTGGGAACATGGACCTCTGAATGTTCTTTGTTACTGATGGACTGATGATTTTGAGACATATACCTGGAGCAATGGACCATGGTGGAACAGTTTGTCTGGACTGCTGTGCACAAATATCAAGATTGATGATACACACCTGGTTTTATTATTGGGGTCCTGATTCCAGGATCATGGCTGGCTGCCAGCAGGATGTGCCTATGAAACCAGCCCCCATGAAAGCCTCAGACCCTGACACTGGAATGGGTTTCCCTGGGCAGATACTCTGCACATGGCCCTGTCATTTGCTGCCAGAAAGCACATCCTGTACAGACCTGGCCTCCCCTTGGACCAGACCTCCCTGTACTCCCTGATGCATATCTTCTTCCTGCTGCTTTTGTTCTGTACCCTTTACTGTAACAAACTTTAGCCATGAGTATAATTTGTTATCAAGTCCTGTGAGTCTTCCTAGCAAAATCACTGAAATTGCAACTTGGGTGGTGGTGGGAATAACAAAACAAAAAAAATACATGTTTGACAGGAGGAAGAAAAAAAACAATCCCACGGAAGTCAACAGCTTCCATAAAAAACCCCACTATTAACTGATTAACTGTTTGGTATATACGCTTCCTGACTTCTTCTCTATGTATACACCAATCACTCAATTTATCTTGGGTATCTTTCCATACCAGTGCATACAGATTTCTCTCATTCTTAGTAATTGCTGCACAATATTTCAAACATACCATAATGTATTTAACAAATTTCCTATGAACTAATATCTGGGTTGCTTTACTAGGTTGATTCTAATTTTTCTTTCAATCCTGCAAATAATGCTATTGTGAAATCCTTGTGCACATATGGGCGAGTCATTCTGTAGGATAAAGTCCTAGTAGTTAAACTGCTGGGCCAAAAGAGATATTAGTATAAAGTTTTAGTAACATACAACTATAAAAGGCATACTCCCTTGAGACACCAATACTGGGATATCTGGGATATACCTACCACCCTTCTCACTGTCACAGTGGGAAGCATCAAACTGTGCGTCATCATTCGGAATATGGACTCGAGCAACCACGAGGTGATTCTGCTCATCAGACGTGTGAGTCCCCAGCACTAGCCAATGAAGGGCATAATCCTTTCCTTCCGGTCTGTTTGGAAACAAAATAAGTCACACTAATCCTACAAGAAATGAGTTGCTATCAAATTCAGTCCATCATCAATCTTTGTACTCATAAATCATGACTTCTCGCCTAAAATATATCTTCCATTTTAATACACTAGATGTTTCTGATTTCCCAATAAAAGGTAACAAGGCACAATGGAAAGAATAAAGCACTGAATCAGAAAAACTGGGTTTAAATCGTGGCTCAAACTAAGGTTAGCTATATGCAATTCCTTAAATCACAACTTCCCTGTGGGCCTCAATTTCTTCACTTAAAAAAACAGGTTATGACTGCAAGTGGCATGATGTGAAACCCCTTATTTATGTTCATGGTGCTTAAAGTTTATGAAATGGGCATTCTCAATTTTACAGGGCAGGTGGTGTCTTTGTTACTAGTTCTATGGAAATTCACTTTGAGGCTGAAGAACCTGCCGATACCTCTTGGCACCCTGGTCCCGGCAGTGATTTTGCATCTGTATCTATTAACAATGCTTTCCCATTTTATTATCTGTCTAGAATAGCAATTTTCACCTGTGCCCCATGGTCCCACCTCAGTGAGGAGGGCTGAGAAGTAGGGCTTTGGGCCTCAACATTAGACAAGTTAAGCTACTTATCTGTTTCTCAATTTCAGTTGCACAAAGGATTCAGTAGTTTTGAAAAAAGGTTTGAGACATGTAATTTAGTAGCAACTAAAAAATACAAGATGAAATTTTGTCGAGATTTGGCTTAAGGTAAAAAAAGAACAATGAACACAGGTACAACTTCAAGAACAGAATAAGGCTGCCATGGCTAAGCAACAACAGCTTGATGGAAAAAAGACATGGGTATTAGTTGATGTATGTTCACTGGCCAAGGATATGATGTGGTTATCAAAAAGGTAATTAATTCCATCTTAGAAAAACTTACATGGGGGGGGGAGGCAATGCGCATGAGCACTCGCCCACTTATTTTTACTAGAAAAACCACACTTAGAAAATGAGGCTCTAGGCAATGTGCTTTAGGAGGACTTAGACAAAATGAAACCTTTACAGGGAATAACGGCTCAAAATGAAAGGGAACTTAAACATATCTCATGAGAACCATTTGAAAAGAAATAGGAATGCTTGAGAGAAAGGAGGCACCACAGAGCAATGCTAGGGCTGACATAAGAGAGGAGGAAGTGACCTGTTTTTTATGGGGTTAAGCAGAAAAACTGAGACCAACAGGTAAAAGTTAACAGATAAACAGGTCAGTCCATCACAGGACCTTTCTAAGGAGCATGGTCCCAAGATGGACTGAAGGATCCAAAAAATTCCTTGACTCTGAAGTTCAATTATTCCGCTTTCCCAACTTGATCATTATACAAGGATTTTTCTGTTTCCTACAAATCCTTTCGTGTCCATCATTAAAATACAAGCCTATTTTCCTGAACCAATCAATATTGCACTATTTTCCTCCAATACTGGACATACCTAAGGCTGCAGAAGACTAATGATAAATGACCTTGTTCATTTTCAGTGCCAGAATCTTTTGACCACTTTGACTCCAGTGCTAAAAAATTTACCCAACAATTACAGATTATTGCAAGGTTACTCTCAGCAGCATTGTCTGAAGCAGCAAGACTGAAAAACAACTTAAATATCTATCAACAAGGAACCGGTGACATAAATTATAGTATACCCATAAATGGAATTCTATGGAGCCCTTAAAACAAAAGAGCATATCTAAACATGCTGATAGGAAAAAGTCTCCAATATAAATCACTAACTAAAAAGTCACGGGAACAACTTGCTACCAGAAAAAAAAAAGATGGGAGGAAAGATATATATGTAAGCTGATGAATAAGAAACTGCAAACAACGACTGACTCCACTCTGGGTAAGGGAACTATTGGGTTATAGGAAAAGTCATAATGCATTTTTGCAACAAAAAACATAGAAAAAATACGTCATGATCTTTCCGACAACCCAATAGGAGAATGTGAAAGGGGGACTTATTTTTCACTCTACGCACTTTTGTACCATCTGAATCTGAATGACTACAAAGCTTTTTAGGCGGAAAGTAAATTAGTCTCAACATGTTTAAGAAATTATTTAATAAGGGAATATAAAATAATGATCTACCAGTTTTGAAAATTTAAGAAACACCTAAATAAAAAATTTAGAAAGCCAAATCAATTATGTGGACAATTACCTAACTCAATTTAAGGACAACATCTCAGAAAGTGCAAGTAATCATTTGGAAGAAGGTTGTGTGTAGGCAGAAGGCCTTGTGAGGTTGACTAGGGTCTAGTTCCTTAAAGACCCAGGCCATAACAGCAGCCAACATTTCTACTGCTCTGTATAGTGACAAAACACAATCATAGTCCCTTCATACCCCAAACAGAACCCTGCAAAGCACACACAGCCATCCTCAACATCCAAGAATGCAGGCTGGCTGGTATTTTCTTGCATTCCCAGAGCCACTGCACGTCCCACCACCAGATCCCACTTCTTTGTATGCAAAGAACACCATGGAATATATAATTTACTCATAAAGTATTTCCTGCTAAGTTCTTAAGTGTTCATATAAAAACAATACCTGGACTGAGAACATATAGATTACCTTTAAAAAAATCTTTATGCAAAACACTTTATAGGTACCATTTTAAAGACTTCAGTAAGCAGCCTTCATTGAAATCCAAATGGAGAAACAGTGTTATTGCATCCTATCTAACAAATTATTTTTGAATAGGAAGAGGTGGAAGAGTCAGCATCAGTCACTGCTGTGTACTTACCTTGTACCAGCACTTTAACATGCATGATTTTATTTAATTCTCTCAATGTAGGCATTCGGTACCATCAGCACCTCCATTTACAGACCAGACGACTCAGGGATAGAGAGGCTGATCAACTTGCTCTAATTCACAAAGCTACTAACAAGCAGGGGGCAGTATTCAAACTGGGGTCTCTAACCTTAAAGCCCTCACTCTTTTCTATTGTTATAGTCAGTCAAAAAGTTCCAAGAGAATGTAAATTAAGTTAAAACAAGCAGGGGGCAGTATTCAAACTGGGGTCTCTAACCTTAAAGCCCTCACTCTTTTCTATTGTTATAGTCAGTCAAAAAGTTCCAAGAGAATGTAAATTAAGTTAAAAATTTAAATCCGCTTAATAGGAAGACACAAAGAGTCAAATGCGCATGAGTAAGTACCCGTAAGTAATTGATGCTCAAAGTTATTTTAAATGTCAATGCTTAGAAGTCTCCATTATTTAGTTCTTGGCTACTCTTCCCACATCTATATTTTTACACTGAGGTTTTTTGGGAACTCAAAGGAAACCTCTATTTGTATGAAAGTCAATGTTCACATATGGAAAATCTGGCCATTATGAGTAATTTTATGTAAAATTAATTTACTGTTTTTATAGCTTGTTGCAAAATCCCATTCTAGATTAGAGTTTGATAAATCCTCATTAAACTATATGCACACAATACCCAAGTTTAATAAACCTTTAAAGTGCATGGTCAAGTTCCTACAAGGAAAAAGTCCAAGTATGTGAGAAAGGTTGTCTTGTGCAAGGACTGCCTCAACTCTGGGGCTACCCCTTTTAGGTTTGAAATCCCCCTCCAACATTCACCAGCTGTGTGATCTTGGGCATGTTACTTAACATCAGTAAAACAAGGATAAAAAGTAATCAATGTACTTATTCTGAATATTAAATCGAATAACAGGACATAAAAAAACTACAGCTGTGCCAGGCCCTCTTCTAAGCGCTCAATAAATGTCAGCAATTACTATTACCAGAGAAATTTTAGAAATAGCTGAAAACAGAACACTCTTATGAAGACCCACAGCAACCTCAAAGTGTATTCCATACTATAAGCCAATATCATCATTTTTTTTTTTTGGTGAACTGTTGCTAAATTCTTTTCCCCTTTGCCAATTAAAACATATGCATCTTGGGGGATGGTTACATGGGTGTGTTCACTTTGTAAAAATTCATCAAGCCATATGCTTATGATTTGTGCACTCTTCTGTACATTTTTCAATCAAGTTTAAATAAATCCATTCATCTGGACCCAAAGAGATGCTGTTTTACATTTAAGTCCAAGAAATGTATTAAATATATGTGGTGCGTCCTTCAAATATCATTAATCTCACAACAGATTCTTTCTCCTATTTTAATGCCACACTTATACATCAGAAATCATCCTATAAATCGCTTTAGTTTTGAAAATAAAATATCACCTGCCACCTCATCCAAGGGCTAAATTGATTAAATGCTTATGTTCTATGTATAAAATGCCAAAAGTAGGAAATTCAGGTCAACAGTGAAATCTGTGCAAAATAAAAGTTGCCAGGAACCCTTACTTAGTCACTTCAGGAAGCCACTGAACGGTAAGACTTGGCCACTGAAGAGCATGGGTCATAACCAGGTCATACAGAAACGGTGTATTCTTCTTCCAGATTTTATATTCTTCATTGATGACACGCTCCTCCACAGTATCTTCAAACACTGAAATTTGGAGAAAGCCCATACGATTAAAGGGTTGAGAGGGATCGAAGTCAGAATCTGTACACAGATATTGGAGGTCACCTCGAGAAGGCCACACCTAATTTACTCTTTCTCTTAACCTCTAATTTGGACTCGAACAACTAACTGCTCTTCCAGAGCATGGAGAGAATATTAATACCAGGAAGCTGATTTTTTGCACTTTGAGATCAATACCGCCTGCGTATACAGAATTGGGTTATTTCACGGACATCGAAATTGTTTTGCCGGTTACAGCTGTTCGCACCTGTTCTAAGATGACGACCTGTACGTAGAGGGGCTCCACGACCCACCCAGGGAGACGAATCCACGTGTAGCAGAATGCCACGGACCCGCTCCCTCCATCCCCCACAAGAGGCCTCCGCTCCCACAAAGCCGGCTTTGGCAGCCATAGACCGGCGGGTTCCAGAATTCCCCGGACAAGGGCCGCGACCCCGAGGCGTCGGCGCGCGCGTGGAAGGAGCCGCCGTGCCCGCTTTCCGGCGGCGAAGGCCGCCTCCGCCGGGGGCCGAGGGCGACGGAGGGAGCGCCGCCGCCGAGGGGGAGAAGGGGGCCCAACCCGCGGCCCCGCGCCCGACTCCGGAAGTGCTCAGAGCCCTCCGCGCCGCGTCCCGCGTAGGCCCCTGGAGGCGCTCGCCCAGTCTCGCGCCCGGCCCCGCCCCCTGCTCCGCACGCCAATTCGCGCCTTTCGCCGGCGCGTGCCGCGGCCTCGCGAGCCCGCCGCCCCCCGCGGCCCAGGCGCGCGCCGCCCCGCAGGGCCTCTTACTCTCTTTACTCGCCATCTTGCGTCGGGTTGTTTGCCCCTCGCCGCCGCCTCGGACTCCCCTCGCTTGCCAAGAGCAGCCCAACTGCAGGCGCTCCTGCCTTTCCCAGGCGCGCCACACGCTTCTAGCTCTCGAAGCCTGAGCTCCGTCTTATGGCCTGGGTGTTCCCCAGACGCAGAGTCCTTCTCTCCCGCCTCCTCCCCGCTCGCGGGTACTGAGGACTGAGGAGCTCTTCTCTCTCTCTCTCTCTCCAAACTTGGAACGAGACTTTTCAACCCGCGCCTCCCAGCCCGCCCAGGCAGCTGAGCGCAGGCGCATCCGTCCTGGGAAAAGTAAGAAGCGGTAGAGAGGCGGGCCTGAGAGCAGACGGCTTCGTCGTCTCGACCAATGACGTGTGACAGGTAGGCTTCACGCGGCATTTGGAGGCGGGCTTCTGGGGGTGGGCGGGGCGTTCCGCGGCAGGAAGTTGGCGAGGCGCAGGCGCGAGGACTCGCCCTGCGCTCCTAGGGCCGGGCGCGGGCGCGGGCGCGGGTGCGGATGGGGGCGCGCGGGGGTGGGGCGACTGGAGGCGAGGCTTGCTCTCTGCGCGGGGGCTGCGAGCCCAGGAGGCGAGCCCTGAGGCCGCGCGCGGGGCGTGGTTGCTTGCAGCGGCCGTGGCGGGGGGGGTAGAAGGGGGGGGGCAGGGAGGCTGCCACCGCTTAGCCAAGCAAAATCTCAGAGCGAGAGAAGAAAATGGTTTCTAGTCTCGAGAGATTACTGTGCCCTCAGAATCTCCCCGATAATCACGGGCATGCAATTCTGTGCACCCGGAAAGGTTTCCCTCCTGCCGACTGGCGTTTCCTGAGGCCTGGTCGAGCCTAGGTGGGGTTTGTCGGAGGCCAAGGGGACTTTTTGCAGAGGCCGCGGGCGTTTTCTGACTGCAGAAGACGCCGGGCCTCCCTGTTAGGTTAAACCTGCGGCAGGCCGCTAACGGCCCAAAGCTGACTTGAATTACATTTTCGTTTGTTGACACATTTGGGTCCTTCAGATGATGATTTGCAGCCTCTCGTGTATTCAGAGGATTTTGTCCCTGCGCTGGCGTTATTGTCTCCTTCCCCGCCCTGGCCCCTGCTGAGTCATTCTTATCACCTGCGGGGTGCCCCAGGGCAAACCCACCCGAAGCTGGCGAAGCTGGGGAGAGCTGCGCTAAACTAACCTGGGCTGGCTTGCCTGGGCCCTCCTCTACCTGGGAGCTTGGTAGTCCCTGAGGAGTGCGTTGGGGTGAGAAGAAAGGCTGCAAGGCCAGAAGAGCCCGGGGCAGAGGGGACGGGGTAGGAGGAGGTGGTCGAGGTGCTACGTGCAAAGGGAACAACAGTCTACATCCAGGCTCCGAGAGAGGGTCTTCCTGCAAAGCATTCCGCGGAACATTTGCTGCCTTGATATTTTCCAAGTGC
The DNA here is from genome assembly GCF_001890085.2 of Hipposideros armiger. NCBI lineage: Eukaryota > Metazoa > Chordata > Mammalia > Chiroptera > Hipposideridae > Hipposideros > Hipposideros armiger. The sequence continues at coordinate 2,253,601 of NW_017731363.1, forward strand.
CTTCATACAAGTCACCATGGTGATTCTCAAACGAAATCGTGCATTTGCCGCCGTGATGCCCACTTTTCTGATCGGGAAACAAACCCAGACGTTAATCCTAGTCGGTGGCAGAACCACTCATATTACCTTATATAGAAATTTACTGTCGGGTGTCTTTGGTTTCCTATACGATATGCCTTCATGTCAGGCCCAGGAATCTTGTTAAGAGACCAAAGCTGAGAAGGGGAGGCGCTGGAGAGGGAAGACAGTTGGAAGGGTGCTTAAACAATACAGCCATGCTCATGTTTTAGGATACTGGTTGGCAAACGTTTCTCTAAAACGGGCCAGATCGTATTTCAGGCTTTGGGGACAACTACTCAACCGGCCGCGTCGTAGCGAGAAAGCAGACCTGGATAACATGGGTGAATCTGGCGGTATTCCAATAAAACTTTATAGACATTGAAATTTGAGCTTCATATAATTTTCATGTGTCACAACATATTCTTTTGAGTTTTTTCAACAACTTGAAAATGGAAAAATTCTTGGCTCATGGGCCATACAAAAACAGGCGGAGGGTTAGATTTAGTCAGAGGACTGGAGCTTGCCCACCTTGTCCTGGAATAATTGTGTCTTCTTACAGCTCTATAGTGGGAACCTCCTCATGTGCACAGCAAGAGAAGGCTTGGCAGACGATTTGATTTCCAGTCGCCCTTTAATATATTTTACTTATTTCTGATGGGTGAGCATAATTTCCAAAACTTATGAAATGTTTAAAGGGTTGAAACACATTTTCCCAGACGATGTTGTTTTAAATTCTTTGTACTGTCCAGTTCACTGAGGGTCAGAGAAGGGAGTATGAAGCAGATATTTAGGAGTTTCTGAAAATATGCAGGCACTATCATACACGTAATCTGAAAGTATCATGCACAGCAAATTGCATTAACTTTGTTTGTGTGTATTAAATCGAATCTATCAATTCTGTTTCTCTAAATTTTTTTGGGTCTTTTTCCAGTCAGGTACTTTTTTTGCATCAAAAATGTAAAACCAGTTTTCTCTTTTGAATTGCTTACCTGTTCAGTTTTGTTTTTGCTTTTCACCCCGACTTCTTAGCTCTGGTCCTAATCTTTTCTCCCACTTTCTCTGTGTTTGTCTTTTTGTCTCACTTGCACTCAGCTTAGTCTACTCATCGAGTCAGGCACCAACAGGTGCACGCACAAGGTGTGGGCTACCTTAACGGAGAAAGGCTCTGCTGAGGCACCCACCTTTCTCTAAGACTGCTTACCTCAAAGTTGCTGTAGTGTTAACCACCATTTCTCCATGCTGATGGTGTTTTACAGACTAGTACACTTGTATATAAACTGAAACAAGTTATGCCAAACTGTGATGACCTTTAATATGTGTGATGCACTCTGGTATTTTATTTCATTTTTAAAATATGCAAATTACCCTCTACGTTGATTTTGTGATCGCGCTTAGTCACAACTTGGAGTTTGAAAAACACAGGGCGCTAGGATATTTTTGAAACCTCTAGCTAGTCCCTGAACCCCCTTTATAAAATAGCAACACTCGCTCATCTTGCCCCCACAGGGCATCACTTTCTGTCCCCTTTATTTTTTTCTCTCGTAGCACTTATCACAACCTGACATATTTGTTCATAGGCTTTCCTCCTACACTAGAATGTAAACTGACGGTGGGATCTTTGTGTTGTATTCTCAGCACCTGGGCTAGTGTTTACCAGATGAGGAAGCTCAGGCAGAATGGTGAAGTTGCTTGCCAAGGTCACATAGCTAGTGAGTGTTGGAGTTGGAATTTGAATTCATTCGGTCTTTTTTAAGACAGCAAAAGTGATTGTATGTGATAGAATGAACTGCTTTCCAAAAGGAATGAGAGGCAGAATGTGCCCAGACATGGCTGCCCAGTGATTCTGTGTCCAGTAGCATCCGTGTCTCACTAGTTTTGGTGAAAATCTTAGTCATTCAAAAAATTTTTGAAGTGCCTACTGTGTGCCAACTCGTGTTCTGGGAACTGGAGATACCTATGGAATGAACAAGACAGATAGAGCGCCTGCTCTTTTATACATGCCTTTATCGTTTGATTTTCTTGTTGGAAATCAAAGCTTGTTACAGAAAATCTGAAAATTACAAGCAAAAGAGGAGCATAAGGAAAACCAATTTTGTTTCTGGCCAAATCACTTTCATCCAAATCATTAGCAGCAGAAGAAAATACACAAAAATATTAATAGCCATTGTCTCTTGGTTACTGGTATTATGGATGATAGTTGTTTTATTCATATGTTGCTTTATTTAAAAAATTTTCTCCAATGGACAGGCATTACTCTTATAAACAGAAAAAACCCCATACATTTTAGAAAAAAATATATAAACGAATGGTAGAAGAGTAATGCAAACAAATGAAGAGTTGTCTTAGTGTGATAGAATTCTAAGTAATTTCTCTTAAAATGTTGTTTAATGCAGTTGTGTGAGAGGGAGCTGAAGGAAAATTATTATAAAGTAGAAACACACTGTACTTGTTTCACCCTGTACTTTATTTTCATTTACTATTGTGATATTTAGGTAAAGTGAAGTAATTGTTTTATACTTCTAAATGCATTAATATTTCATCTTTGTAGGGTGTCCCTCTGGATTTCTGAAAGGCCAATTTATCCTTATGTGTTAGCTGCTAATGTTAAGCAATGTGGGCTTCTCGTTGGTGACAATGAATAAAGCAAATGACCTAGACCAGACTCCCTGGGGCTTAGACTTAGAATCACTGGGGCGTAGTAAATAAATATTTGTCCAACAAAAAATATTGAATAGGAAACTCCTCCTGGCCTCATTCCAATCCATAAGGAGTGACAAGGAAGCTTCATGTATGAACCTTCTTTTAGAAAAATTGCTCTGAGCTTTCCACTCCAAACAAGTTTTAATATACAGTACATTGTAATTTACAAGTGAAGACCTCTTTTGCAGTTCACTGTAGTGAAAATTTGTTAATTCCTGGCCATCAACCAGTCTTCCTTCTCCAGGAGATAGAGCGCTAAATTTGTTTTGGGTGAGCTCTCCCTTCCTTCTTCAAACTTCTTGCAGTTAGGTAGGACTGTCCATCGAGATACCTTGCTCTCTACCGGCCAAAGGTTAGGCACCTAACCCCAGTGGGGGCCAGTCAGCCACACCCTCCCTGGAATGTGGATTCCGTAGATTCCTGCTGGTGAAGCACCAAACGGTGCCGACCATTGGTTCCTACTTCTTAGAACTCTGAAATGGCTCTGGTTCCCAACCTTTCCAAATCCCACTCCTTTGATTCTGTGAGCTCCTCATATCCTTCCATATTCCCTTTTTGCTTAAGTTAGCCTGAGGCCATTTGTTGCTTACAACCAAAGACTCTCTGATGGTCACCTAACCCTTTCCCCTCCTCCCTCCAAAGTCCTGCATTCAACCACAGATTCTCCTGAATAAGGACCGTGACCTAGTTGGAGAGGAAATTGATAAGATACTAAAATACTGCAGAATTGTGTATGCAATTGTATAAAAGCTACAGGAAAACAGAAAGCCATGCTAAGAGTTCCCGGTAGAGCGGATTCATGGGTACATGGGTGTTAGAAGGCTGAAAGGGGGGACAACATGGTAACCCGGATATTTGTCACTGCTTCCTGTACCCCTAGGGATGATATTAGTAACTTTGAGAGGCAGCTATCATGCTTAGGGCTGGGGGAACAGAAGGGAAGAAGTGAGGTTACCAGAACCTGGGAGCTTGGAGGAGAGCTCCTGTGCTGGCTGGCGCATGGACCTCTGGTAGAGGCACTCCACACAGCCCCTGTTCTGACCACTAAAGAAGGCATGGCTGCGGGGTGCTGGTGCCCCTGTGGGGACCTGGTGTGGAGACGCTGGGAAGGCTAAAAGAAACTGGAGGCTGGAGTCATGGGGTTGGGGGTGTGGGGCAAGGTTCTTGATGGAAGCTGACAACCAGAGGTCCTGTCTCCCTCCTTATAATCTCCCATCAGAGCCTCCCATTGACAAAACCTACCGGGCAGGCAACTGGCTTGGGAGTTTGGGAAAAGCGGTTTGCAGAGTCCTAGCCCAGGCATCAAAGAGCAGAACAAAAAAGGGTTAGCGTAGAGCTAGGAGATGGCAGGTAAAAAGTCACGACAAAAGCATGCTTTGCTTTTAAAAGGATCAGTAATGGCTTTTGAAAATAGAATTCTCTAGTAAATTGGAAATTTTCAATATATCTGTGGCTGAATGTAAATCACATCATTATTGTACTTTATGCCGAAAGACCTCAGGGCACAAATTTCAAACCCATGACATGTTCTCTGGTCCTTAGTGATGGCATATGGATGTATCAGTTGGAAAATTTGTCTCCTAATACATATTTATGAGGTGCAGGAGGTACAGCAAGATTGTTTCGTTTGATTATTACAAAGAGGAAACCAGCATTGATGTAAAACTATCTTAGTCATCAAAAAGTCTGTAATTGTAAGGTCGTTTACAAATTCCTGTTGAGAATTGCTTTTCAAAATGTGTTAGAAGAAAAGCCAGAGAAATTAATTATATTGTTAACAAAATACTACTTAATAATCTCACGTAAGAGAAATTATACATGCTTCAAATGTATAGATCGATTAAGCCAACAGATTTTATTTGGGAAGTTTGCAAAATTACCAATCTTCTATGATTAATGAATAGAAGGGGAAATTATTATACTAGTAGCAAAACAAAATGTTAGATGAAAAATGCATCTATGAATGTTCATAGCAGCTTTATTCATAATAGCCCAAAACTGAAGTCAGCCCAGATGTCCTTCAGTTGGTGAATAATTAAACAGATTGTACATCCATGCAACGGAATACTACTCAGCAATAAAAAGGAAGAAACTATTTATACACACAACAACCTTAGGGAATTACGTTGAGGGAAAAAAATCCAGTGTCAAAATGCTACATACTTTATGATTCCATTCATATAGCATATTTGAAATGACAAAATTTTAGAAATCAAGGATAGATGAGTAGTTGCCAAGGAATGTGACTGTGGTTATAAAAGGGCAAAATGAGGAATCCTTGTGTCTGTGGTATTGGAACTGTTCAGCACCTTCACAATGGTGGTGGATACACAAACCTACACAGGTGATCAAATTGTATAGCACACACATATACACACAAACGAGTACAAGTAAAATGAGAAATCTGAATAAGATGAGTGGATTGTATCAATATCAATACCCTGGTTGTGATATTATACTATAGTTTTGCAAGATGTTATGTTTTGGGGAAACGGCAAAGTGTACACAGGATGTCTCTATAGTAGTTCTTAAACTGTATGTGCACCTACAATTATCTCAAAAATTTTAATTAAAAATTAAATTTAAAAATGGTGTTCAGGAACAATAAAAAACCCATAGTGATACTTTTAGTCTTGCTTCATTTATTAACTGAAGCAAAGACAATAGTTCCGGCATGTGTGGGTTTTTAAAAAAAACTTTTAAAGCATGACAATTTCAAACATACATAAAAGAATAGAGAATAGAGGAACAAATGCCCATGCACACACTACCCAGCTTCAATCGTTATCAACTCATGGTGAAATGTGTCATTTTTCCCTCCATCCACTCCTGCCATCCCTCATTATTTTGATACAAATATCACATCTCATATTAATATTTAATGAATAGACATATCACCAGATGGAAATACCAATGGCAAATAGGCACATGAAAAGATGCCCAATATTATATGTCATTAAAGAATTGCAAACTAAACCAGCAATGAGATACTACTACATACAAATTAGAATGGCTAAAAACTGTGGAGACAGTAACAAGGATGCCAAGGTTTCAGGAGGAGGAAAGAAGGGAGGAATAGAAGGGACACAGAATTTTTAGGGTAGTGAGACTATTTTGTATGATTCTGTAATGGTGGGCACATGTCATTATGGGTTTGTCAAAAGCCATAGGATGTATAACCCAAAGAGGGAACCCTCATGTAAACTATGGACTTTGGTTAATGACAATAATGTACCTGTATTGGCTCATCAGTTGTAACGAATGTACCACACAAATGCAAGATTAACACGTGTGAAATTGATTTAATCAAGATTAACATGGGAAACTGCTTGGTGGGGTGAGGAGCTATATGGGAACTCCATACTTTCCATGCAATTGTTATGTGAACCTAAAACTGCTCCAAAAAAAAGTCTATTAATTAAAGAAAGTTTTATGCTCTCCAAGCCTCAGAATTGAGGAGTTGGACTAGATATCAATGAAATTCTGTCCTTAGAAATAGAGATGAATTTCCCCCTTACGTTTCCCAAAGGGTTTACTTTATTATTTTATCTGTCCCAGCCATGTGGCTTTCAATGACTGCATTGATAGACCAGCTGAGCTGGCATCACTTGGCTGTGGGAGTCCTGGCAAAGAATAGACTCACACAGAAAATTCCAAAGTTTCCTTTATCAAGAATTTTGGTGTACTTTATAACTTTAGGGAAAACTTGTTTCTATCTATCAAATGTTTCCTGTCTGTGTTAGTTTGAAAGCCATTTTATCTACAATTTTGGCTTCAGTGACCTTGAAAATATGATGATCATTTCGAATTGGAGTAAATATTCTGACTTTTGGGAGAAATCTTAATTATAATTTCTTTTTTCTTATTAAAGTTTATTGGGGTGACAATTCTTAGTAAAGTTGCATAGGTTTCAGGTGTACAATTCTGTACTACATCATCTATATATCACATTGTGTGCTCACCACCCAGAGTCAGTTCTCCTCTTAGTTATAATTTCAGTGAAACACTTTATTAACCATGCCTTATGACTAAACATCACAATAGTTTAATGAACATAACGATTTTTATCATAATGTAAAGTCATTAGGTCACATGAACCTTATTGTGTTATCCTGATATGAAATAAAGCCATTCTTAACTTCTACTCACTGAGAGGAGGTACAACACTTATTTAAGCCACATGTCCCGAGTTCCCTACGGGTAGTCAAAAATGTTTAATAATGATGTTTAATGAATCAGACTGAGTGAAGAAAGAGGTACAAGAGAACTAGATTGAAAAACATTGGCAACCATCTTAATGTATATCACAATGCCGTTTAAATTGCAAACGTATAAAAATGTGGATGATCCTTATTGAGTCCTTTAATTCCTAATAAGTCAGTGCAATTCAAAGTGAGGGAACCCTGACTTTAAATTTAGATGAACCCATAGTTAGTATGGGAATCAGTTTTGCCTCCCAGAGGACACTCGGCAATGTCCAAAGACAATTTGGGTTGTCACAACTGGTGGAGGGAAGTGCTACTGGAAACCAGAGATGCTGCTAAACATCCTACAATGCACAGGACAGCCCCACCACAGAGAATGAGCTCCAAATATCAATAAGACTGAGAAACTCTAGCCTAGCTAAATGACTATATCTATGTGGAAGCTTCACCTCCTTCCTCATTTCTGTAAATAACCTGTATTGCATCATTTTATCTATCTCTCTCATACCTGGACTACAGTTATTTATGTCCATGCCCTATTTATCTTCCTAGGTAGAAAGCTCCTTTTTGCAGATAGGATACGTGCCTGATTCATCTCTGTATAATCCGCAACCAGACCACCTTGTGTCCTGTAATTATTTAATAAATATTTGTTGAATTATTACATAAGAAAAAGAGATCATGACACTCTGTAATTATTAAAATGGAAAGGTGTCTGTAATATATTTAACTGGAAAAAAAAAGCAGAAAAGCAGGTTACGAAATAGTGTAAGTGATCTACAGATTCAGTGCAATCCTGATCACAATCTCAGCTAACTTCTTTGCAGGAGTTGATAAGCTGATCCTCAAATTCCTATGGAAGGTCAAGGGACAAGGAAAAGCTAACACAATCTTGAGCAGAGTTGGAGGACTCACACCATAGAACTCTCACAAGAAAGTATAGGAGTCAGCCTTTGTGACCTCAGGTTAGGCAATGATTTCTTAGATGTGACACCAAAAGCACAAGTGACAATAAAAGATACACTGGACTTCATCAAAATTAAAAACTGTGCTGTTAATAATACCATCAAAGTGAAATGACAACCCACAGAAAAGGAGAAAAGTTTTAGAAATCATATATCTGATAAGGGACTTGTACTTAAAATATATAAAGAACTCTTACAAATCAATAATAAAAGACAAATGACCCAATTTAAAAATGGGCAAAGGATCTGAATCGACATTTCTCCAATGAAGATGTACAGGTGACCAATGTAGGGGAGGAAAAAAATTTCCCTCTACCCTTCTAAACTCTCAGTTGGGGCTCCTGTAACAAAAGACAGATTAACAAGAGGAAAGCATACAAATTTATTTAATATGAGTTTTACGTGACACAGGAGCCTTCATAAGGAAATGAAGACCTGAAGAAGCAGTTAAACCTCAAGTGCTTTTCTGCTAGGTTTGATGAAGAGCAGAGACTCATGGGAAAATGTGATAAGACAAAAAGGGTATGAGCTCAGAGCAGTAAACTTGGGTAGCATGTCCTGAACCCTGTCACCAACAAGCACATGAAGAGGGAAATGCAAATAAAAACCCAGGAAAATCCACTTTGCACGCACAAGAATGGCTATAATAAAAAAACCAATAACAAGTGTTGGTAAGGATACTGGGGCAACTGGAACCTTCAAACATTGCTGGTGGGAATATAAAATGTGGCAGCTGCTTTGGAAAACAGTTCGGCCATTCCTCAAAAAGTTAAACACAGAGTTATCACATGACCCAGCAATTCTAGGTATGTGCACAAAAGAAATGAAAATACTTATCCACTCAAAAATTTGTACAGGAATGTTCATAGCAGCATTATTCATAACAGCCCAAAAGTGAAAACAACCCAAGTGACCCCCACCTGATGAAGGGATAAATAAATTGTGGTCTATCCATAGAATGGAGTATTACTGGAAATAAAAAGAAATGAAGTGCTAATATATGATACAGCATGGATAAACCTTGAAAATATTATGCTCAGTGAAAGAAGCCAGGCATAAAAAGCCACACATTATATGATTTTGTTTGTATGAAATGTCCAGAATAGGCAAATCCGTTTGTGATACAAAGGAGGTTAGTGATTAGGGTTGGGAGGTTTGAGGGGAAATGGGGAGTGACTGCTAATGGCTCTGGATTTCTTTTAGGGAGGATGAAATGTTCTAAAATTAGATTGTGATGATAGTTACACAAACCTGTGAATATACTAAAACCCAGTCCATTGTATATTTTAAATGGACAAATTGTACAGTATGTAAATTGTATCTCAATAAAGCTATTTTTTAAAAAGCAAAGACAAAGCAGCTCTGTGTGTTCGCTACCTACAATGTAGTGAGCTAAGATAAGTGTGGACTGTTAGCGGGACAGCCTGTACCTGTTATTCAAAAACATTCATTGTGTACCCCCTGGATTGATGAGCTGCAGCTGCAGTGGGGAGATGTGACTTGGCACTTATTCTCAGAGGCAGTGCACCAAGCATGGGATACATCTAGGTGCGGAATCCAAGAGGTGGCTGCCTTCAGTTGAAGTGCTCTGCACCAGGTTCAGCCCAATGCTTGCAAACGAACATGCTGGCTGGGGGGGGGGGGGAGGGACCCTGAAGCTGGCCTGACCTTGTGGCCAGACCCCGGGTGGCAGCTGCTTTTTGGCCACGTGCATTGTGTATCTTTTTAAAGCTCAATTATTGTGTGTGTGGTGAGGAGGGGAATACTACAATGTGTAGTGCGACCTTATATTTAGCTACATTAGTAAGTGATTCTCTGGGTGACAGGGTTCTGGGTGAGCTTCATTTTTGTAAAATACTTCTGTTTTCTGATTTTTTAACCTATAAGAGTTTATTCTATTTTTTTTTTCAATAAGATGACCTGAAAAGCAAAAGTCTTTGCATTCCTGGGCTAAATCCTACTTGGTCATGCTGAATGATTCTATTAATGTATTATTGAATTCTGTTTGCCATTATTTTATTTACAGTTCTTCATGTAGCACCTTGCTTTTCTGTTCTCTTTTCCTCCGCTATATATATTTTTATTAAAAATTTTTTTCAGTTACAGTTGACATTCAATACTATTTTATATTAATTTTAGGTGTACAGCATAGTGGTTAGACATTTATATAATTTATGCAGTGATTCCCCCATTAGTCTAGTACCCACCTGGCACCATACATAGTTGTTGCAACATTACTGACTATATTCCCTATGCTGTACTTTACACCCCCGTGACTATTTTGCGACGACCAATTTGTACTTCTTGATCCCTTTGCCTTTTTCACCCAACTCCCTACCTCCTCCCCTCTGGCAACCATCAGTTTGTTCTCTGTATCCATGAGTCTGTTTCTGTATTATTTGTTCGTTTATTTTGTTCTTTAGATTTCACACATAAGTGAGATCATATGGTATTTGTCTTTCTCAGTCTGACTTATTTCATTTAGCATAATACCCTCTAGGTCCATCCATGTTGTTGCAAAAGGTAAGATTTTATTTTTTTATGGCTGAGTAATAATCCATTGTTGTATACATCCCATATCTTCTTTACCCAATCGTCTATTGATGGGCACTTGAGTTCCTTCCATATCTTGGCTGTTGTAAATAGTGCTGCAATGAACATAGGGGTGCACATATCTTTTTGAATTAGTGTTTGGATTTCTTTGGATAGATAGCCAGAAGTGGAATTGCTAGGTCATAAGGTAGTTCTATTTTTTATTTTTTGAGGAACCTCCATACTGTTTTCCATAGTGGCTGCACCAATTTGCAATTCCACCAACAGTGCATGAGGGTTCCCTTTTCTCCACATCCTCGCCAATACTTGTTTATTGGTGATAACCATTCTGACAGGTGTGAGATGATATCTCACTGGTTTTAATTTGCATTTCTCTGATGATTAGTGACATTGAGCATCTTTTCATATGTGTATTGGCCATCTGTATGTCCTCTTTGGAGAAATGTCTGTTCAGGCCCTCCATTTGTTCATTGGATCATTTGTTTTTTTGGTGTTGAGCTGCCCCACTATATTCTTTAAGATTGGATTTCAGGGTTGTGTTGTCCTCATAAGATGAATTAGAGAGTTTTGATGCTCTTGTATAATGTGGAACTGTTCGTTGAGTATAGGAATAATCTGTTATAGATTACTGTTTCATTATAAAGGGATAAAGCTCAGGAACAGCCCGTTAGAAGAGACGCATAGGGCAAGGTCTGGGGAAAGTGCACGGAAGCTGCATGCCGTCTCCCAGTGGTAAGCCCTCCCAGCACCTCCACGTGTTCACCAACCCAGACGGCTCTCTGATTTTTTTGGTCGGGGATACTGGTAGTGGAAATGATATATTAATGTTGTCTTCAGGGAAAAGAAACCTTTACAAAGTTTAGCTTACCCCCCGCCCCCCCCACACACATCAGGAGTGTCACTGGCGAGGCTGGAACCCTGGGCAGAAGAGTCATAGGCTGCCCAAGTCCCCTGTGATGTGTGCGTCCATTGGAGAGGGTGCTTGGGTGGGTCTGCTGAACTCTGGTGCCCACTGCCCCGGTGGAGGCCCCACCCTGCCACCACTGTTCTCTGTTTTTGTCACACAAGCATGAGAACTGCCTAGTGGTGACTGGGTAGATGGTGAATAAACTTTTGGGATCAGACACCAAACAGGATGACCTTGGGTGCCAGCTGTGTAGGGGAGTGCCAGGAAGGGCCAGTTCCTGGCACCCAGAAACAGGTGCCCCCCTTCATCAAGGGGGAACTCCAGTCTCAGTTTAGTGCATTCTCATATTATATTCTCTCTCTCTCTCTCTCTCTCTCACACACACACACACACACACACACACACACACACACACTGGGGCAGCCACAGGTTCCAGCTTGTTTGTTGCCAGCTGCCACTGAGAGAGCCCTGAAATCATTCATCCAATAATCCTGATTGTCTTTCCTCACTTTTAAACAGTTATATAATATTGTCTTTTATTTAAACGGGGAGTGTGTATCTCACAAGTGTGAATAGTTAAAAAAATACTGAGATTTAGGAATAATATGATTACGCAATCAGACCTTCTCAAGCAGCTATTCCTTAGTAGTATCTAGAAAATTCAAAACGCATATACGTACTCTTTTATGTTACTATTTCTAGCAGATTGCTAGAGATTTCCAAAATAGCCTTTTTATAAAGGTTCCGCTTCACTGCAAACACAGAGTAATTTCCACCTCTGGCCACAGGAGGGCGCACAAATACATTGATCAGGTGAAGTTTGTTATAAAAGGGGACCATCCTGACTTGGGTTGGAGAAAAAAAACCATGCGCAGTATTGTACTCGTACTCTAGTTAGTGTTGTGCAGCCCTGTGTGATAGGACTTTCTGCGATGGTGGAAATATTCCGTATCTGTGCTGTCCAGTACATCAGCCGGTAGCCACATGTGGATATTGAACCTTTGAAGTAAGACTAATGCGACTGAGGAAATGAATTTTAAATGTTAATTTAATTATAAATGTAAATAGCCACATGTGGCTAGTGGCTGCCATATTGGACTGCATAAATCTAGAGCACTAGACTATAGGAATATTGGTTTTCCTGAATGGCTTTATGATGTTGGCTTTTAAACAACTGAATCTGTCAACAATAACTTATGAGGTAAAGGAAACTAACATTGATGTGCCCACCATTGGCCAGCTGCTGTGCCAGGCATGTTTATGTACCCATCTTACTTGACCCTCACTACCCACCTAAGAGATGGATAATTAATATGCCCATTTTATGAATGAAGAAGCAGACTCCAGAGAGATGAAGTACTAATAACTGGTCTTCGAGACAGTCTTCGAGACAGTGATTGAGCCAGATATGCCCGTCAGCTAGGCACTATTTATAGACACTGGAAATCTGTAAAAGGAGCCAATGCTTGATATGGGGTCCTTTTTAGTAAATGCTATCATTCTGTCCTATATAGATAGCTTTTCTGATTTATCTGAGGATGATTTGTACACTTGCACTCATCATGTTCTCAGACTTGGAAGGAACCTCCAAACCAACCCTTACATCAGCGCTATCTCTGATGTATGAAATTCTCCATTATCGTGAGCTCTGATCTAGGCAGGGGGATAACTGGGTTCCATTTCCAATTCTGTTACTGACTAGACTGATGACCTTAAGTAGATGGTTTGCCCTTCCAGAGCTAGAATTTCCTCGTTTCTCAAACAATGCTTTTATCCTAGGAGATATCCAAGGGCTATTTCAGATTTCCCTGATTCTGAAACTCACAGTTTTCACATTTTCACATCAGTTTTCTTCTGATGGTCAATAGACACTTCACAGTATCTAGCTGGCAGCATATTTCTTAATTATATATCTATATCTATATATACATCTTATAATCATGACACCTTAGATTAGATGAAATACGATCTGTGTAATTTTAGAATATCAGTGAAAATATTTATCTTTATATTTACTTTAATATACAGTTTGAAATCTACCCAGAGGCAAACACAATGACCTTCTATTGTGATTCTAAATCCAGTTTAGAATATTAAATTGCATATGTCATAATCAGTGCTTCCTTAAGTGACCAACTCATGGCAGGCAATACACAAACTCAAAAATCTCTGCTACAGTGTCCCCCCACCCTACCCCCCATAGAATTGAAGATCAGCAGGATTAACCTTAGGCAAAGTTGGAGGCTGGATGCAGTCTTGTCTTGGGAGTTTCCTATCCTTTTTATTTGCCTTCTTCAAGTACTCAAAACTCTTAAGCACCATCTCTTCTGTGATGCCCTCTATCCTTTCTCCCCTCCATAACCCCCACCTCTGTCAGCTACACTTGAGTGTAAATTAATCACAGGCATATTTCTCATGAAGATTTATGACCAAGGAAATCACTTGGTGCTTGTGATGTGTTGGTATATGCTTAACAACCAGCTCTCTGGGGGTGGGGGTGGAAGAAGGCCTGATTTGTAGCAGTTGCCAATTTCTGTGGTATAATTATTCCCACCGTGGCTGATTTGAAGCTCCCGATATGGTATCAATCACTTTGTGAAATTCCTGAAAATTTAATAGCTCTCACGAGCCAGTGTGACCCTGCTCCAGCATAGCCCTGCTTGGTACAGGTTTGATGATTCAATTCTTCTGCCACCATCCTGTGATGCTTCCTGATTGCCTCTAGGATAAAAGCCAACTTTGCAGCTTCATATTTAAGAGCAGGGGATGATCCAGGTCTTATGGGTGCTGATGCTTATGCAATTTGGGGACCTTCTTTAAGGACAGTAAAACCAACTGAATAACCCAACATTAGGAACAAAAGTGGATAATTATTTGGAATGAATAAAGAAATCATAACAAATTACCAGTGCTAAAAAGGTGACAAATACCAGAAACATCACAAACTCTAAAACCAAATCATGTAATATGATTGGAAGAACTTTCAAAAGACTTGCTTCTGGTTCTGTACATAAACCTTGTTTCCTGTCCACTACTCACACACTCCTGGTGCTAGGTGCCTTAAGACGTGATAATATTGCCATATGCCCACTGGCCGTGGGTCATAGGAGCATTCCTGGGAGCCATTCCTACTTGGGATGGCTGTCAGTGACCTAACCATTCGTGGAAACGATTGTAAACCATGTAAGTATATCTCTCTGAATCCTAGTGAAATGCATCTCCAACTCAACTTCCCCTTAGCTGGGCCTCCAAAATGCCTGTGCCATCCAGTGCCACCGAGCACAAGGGGAAATGTATCAGTCAGGGTTCACCAGAGAAGCAGAACTGCCATGAGTGATATAAGGGACTCATTATAGGGTTAGATCTTTGGCAGCTATGGGAACTGGTGGATGAGTCTGTGGGCTGCTGCCTCTGTCTGTTGTTGAGTGGAAGTTGCTATAAGTCATCCAGACCAGCAGTTGGAAAGGAGAGCTGAATGTGGGCGGAGGACTCTGGTCTCAGCTGAAGGAGCTGCGGGCGTTAGTGCTGCCCAGTGCCATCTAAGTAGGGGATCAGATGAGTGACACTGCGCGCGAGCTGCTGCAGTGCCTGGCACCCTGACTCACCTTCAAAAATATGACCGCTGGTTCACACCAGCCTCCTACACAATGTTTCTAGTGGCCAGTGCCAACCTGCAACCATACAGGGAAGAGAACATAGTTCCAGTTTAGCTAAGTTGATACAGGATAAAGCCACTACAGGAAGTGTGAGTAAGGGGACACTGGAATGGAGGAAGGTGATGGTGTTTTTCACTGATTTCAGCTTAAGCTTTTTACTTTCGCAAATTTAAACATATGGCCATGTAAACACATTGGTAGGACCTTTCCTTAAGCTTCGTTAGCTTCATGATAAAGCCCTTCTGTTAGAGAGTCAATAGCATTGAGTTCCACCCTACTTTTCAACCACCTTATCCTCTCTCTCTCTCTCTCTCTCTCTCTCTCACACACACACACACACACACACACACACACACACACACACACACACACTTCCTGAGCTCTTATGTACCGGGCATATTCTAGCTACTGCGGATCCAGAAGTGAGCAAAACTGACAAAAATCCCTACACTGGAGGAGACTCCATTCTAGTGGGGATGGAGTAGATAAAACAAAGATGCACGTTTGTACATCAGTTGGTGGTAAGTACTCTAGAGAAAAGTAAAGCAGAGAAGGGAGCTAGGGAGTGCGTAGGGAAGAATTTTGGGGGGTGCTCAGAGAAGGCCTCACTGAGGACGCTGAGCAGAAGTCTGAAGGAGGGTGGGAGGGAGCCACACGACTATCTGGGACACAATGTCCCCGGCCAAGGAACTAGCACAAACAGGTGGGGAGAGCTCGAATTGTTCTAACAGAGCAGCTCCAGGAGCTCCCGTGAATGGTGGGAGAAGTCAGAAAGGTGGGTGGGGCGGGCTCATGCCTGGTGAGTACAAGAGGACAACATGGCGGCTCACTCAGGTTCCTGTGCTGAGATGGACTGAAGGGGACAGAGATGGACGTAGGGGGTCCAGTTAGAAGGCCTGCACAGTAATCCTGACCCACACCCTCTGCTGTAAGCATCAGTGGCATTTTGCCCAGCACACCCTTTCCCACTTGCTGTGCCTTTGTTGTTTTTATCCCTGCCATCTGGGTTGCTCCTCCTGCTTTGACTTCTCATTGTGATTACCTTTGATGCCAGAATTTGATTTCAATTTTATGTTTGAAATTTGATAACACAATTTTAAGTCTGCAAGACTGTGTCCTGAACCTGATAAGAGATGGCATGAATTGCTCATGTGACAAGGTAGGGAGAATAGTATCGCCTTATCAGGGGCTGGACTAGCACTTGTCTGCCCCTGAAAGTGAGTGTCTCCTTACGTTTTGTCCCCAAGCACCTCACTTCATTTCAGTCCTAGCCCTGCAAGCCCCCCCAATGATATTACAAAAGGAAAATTAATAACTTTACAGTGGGAAAAGCTGGCAGACACCAGACACCTGCTTAACCAAGTGATCAAAATTAACCTCACCGGAAATGGGACAAGCTGACTTTATTATGATCCTTGTAATGTGGTACCCTGAGAAGGACACAAATCTCTTATGGGCTATACCCATCCAAAAATGAGCAACTCAATCTAATCATGAGGAAACATCAGATAAGCCCACACTGAGGACCTTCCATAACATAACTGGCCTGTACTCTTCACAGATGTCAATGTTAAGAAAGGCAAAGAAGGCCGAGGAACTGTTTCAGAAGAAAGAAGACTAGAGAGACGTGGCCCCTGAATGCCATGCGTAGCACTCTTGGATTGGGCCCTGGACTGAAAAAAGTGCTAGAAAGGACATTATTGGGACAGTGGGGAAAATTTCTATATGAACTGTAGACTGGATAAAAGTATTATATTAACATTAAATTTCCTGATTCTTGAGATTGAACTGTGGTTATTATGTAAGAGAGTGTTTTTGTTCTTGGGAAATACACTCTGAAGTATTTGGGGGTAAAGAGGTATGATAAACTTACTCTCATAAGGATCAAAATTATATCTATCAACGTCTGTGTATCTGTGTATCTATGTATCTATCTAATTGAGAGAATGATAAAGCAAATGTGGTAAAATGTTAATAATTGATGAATTCGGGTGAAGGGGATATGTGTGATTTCTTTGCAACTTTTCTGTAAGTTTGAAATTATTTCACAATAAATTTTTTTTAAAAAGAGAGCTATAACTTTAGACGTCTAGATGAGGGGAGTGGAGATTGGAATGTTTTTTTTTTTATAGCAGGCATCTCCTTGCTTTCAAAATAAACACAAGTGTTATCAAGTAGTCATCTTTCTGCGACAACATGGGGGAGAGTAAATCATTAACTTTTGGATAGCTTTGAACTTGTAGTTCCATTTGCATATTAAGTCCACTAGTTCTGTTAGAGTGGGCAATTAATAAGGTACAAATAGTTATAACTTCAAATGACTAACCTGTTGATCTTTTTTTTTTTTTTAAAGATTTTATTGGGGAATTGGGGGAGGGGAACAGTGTTGAGAATCGGGGAAGGGGAACAGAAAATTTGCTGTTCTTTTGTTCTTCAGGCTAGTTGTGGAGGACTTTGCTTCACTGGCCCATGTTGGTGTTATCATTGTACTCTTCCTGGGTGAGGTAGTCGCTTGCCAGCCATTGGACAGCCACTCACGGTGCCTCACAGCAGCTCACAAAAGCTCATGTTGGCTGCCGGCCAGCCCCACTGCAACCTACGCTGTGGCCGGCAACTCATGGCAGCCCAGCTCCAGGTCGAGCTGTTGTTCATCAGTTTAGCTGTAGAGGGCACAGTGTCACTGGCCCTCATGGGATCCGAACCTAACCTGTTGATCTTTAATTGCTTGAACAGACTGACATGTACAAGGAAAATTACTTTATGTAAAAATAGCATGTTATTAAAAAGCGAAGTGCACAGGCCTTTGGATACAATAATAGTCTGTCAATTTTCAACCTTGGTTGCACATTGGAATAAAAATCTTGGGGAATTAAAAAAATACTGATCTTGAAACAGGGCCCTGTTGGGACCCCCATAGTAGAGGCCTGGCGCATCCCTGGCCTCACCTTTCCTTGACCTAAAGCTTAGTAATAGATTATCCCCCTGCAGCCTGAGCTCAAAATGTCCCCTGTCCCAGTTCCTTGTTTTAGAAAATTACCCTGAAACTTATAATTAATGCCCCCATGCTTACTGATCACAATCTCTATGGCCTAGCATTCTTTCCAGGTTACTGTCATCACTGCTCCTGGGTTGACAAGCACGTTGGAGAGCCACATCGCCACAGAGAAGGCTCCATGCAGACCCCCAGAACCATCACGTAGCCCCTGGAGGAATGCCCAGATTTCCCCTTAAATACCCCAGGCTGGTCTGAGAATGTGAAGGCAGTTTTTGGAGGTGTGAACGCGCTGCCTTCTCAGACCACCGGTGCTCTGATAATAAACACTTATCCTGTAGCTCAACTCCTGTGTCCGTCTATTGGCTGAAGTGGTGCAGGCAGCATGAGCCCCGGACTCATTTGGCCTCTGGTTTTAATCTATGCCCCCAAATTTTGATACAATTGGTCTGCAGTGCAGTCTGAGATCTTTAAAAGCACCCCAGATGATTCTAACATGTGGCCAAGGGAAGAACTGATCTAGAGTCCTTCTTTTCTTTTTCGGATCAATCATAGTAATATCTCAAGAGATGTTTCAGAGCAAAGGTGACTCAGCTTGGGAAGACAATGTCCGGGGAAGGCGACATGATCCGCAGAAATCATCTCTCCTTTCTCGCAACTCTCATAGAATTTTCCTTTCAGGCCACTTAATATTTTTACCTTGAATTATAGTTATTTATATTCATATTTTCTAGACTGCAGATCCTGGAGCACAGAATTCATGGGCAAATTACTGTGTACTCTTACCAAGTTGATATAACAGAACCACTGTGCTGAGCCCTCGGAAGGCCAGAGAGTGGTCTTTTGCCCGTTCCCTACTGCTTTCTAGCAGACAGTAGTATTCACATTTGTGTTGAAGACATGCTAAAATATTTGGAATCTAGTACAGTCTCACCCAATAAAACTGTATGTGTAGAAAAAAGACCAGAAGGAAACAAACCCAAATGTTAACAATGCTTGCCTCTGATGCATATGATTATGGATGACTTTTTTCTTTTTTTCAGTATTTTACATGCATATGTATCAATTTGAAAGCTATTAATAATAGAAACTAAACATCAGGTATTCATCAATCATTGAATTCATCATGATTACTTGAAAAAAAAACTAATACTGAAAAATTCATTGGTTGTCTTTGGTGAATGTTGGAAAATCAAATGACTATTTTTAAAGCTGGTAAATAAAGGGAAAGAGCCAATCATTCATCCAGCTTTTCTCAGTGAACTGTACCTCAGAATACTGCATTTTGTCTATCCATTCACCGATGGGTAGACATTTTGGTTATTTCCAATTTTTGCCTGTTATGCATAATGCTGCTATGAACTTTTGAATACAAACCTTGGTATAGACATGCTTTAGTTTCTCCTGGGTACACACCTAGGAGTGCAAATACTGGGTCGTATGGTAAATTTATGTTTAACTTTTTAATAAACTGCCAAACTGTTTGCCAAAGCAGCTGCACCACTTTACATTCCCACCAGCAATCTATGTGGGTTCCATTTTCTCCACATTCTCCCCAACACTTGTTGTTGACTTTTTGGTTATCGCCATTCTTATGGGTGGCTATATCCTTGTGGTTTTAATTTGCATTTTATTAATGATGTTGAGCATTTTTTCATCTGCTTATTGGCCATTCATTTATCTCCTTTGGTGAAATATCTATTCAGATCTTCTGCCCATTTATTAAATTGGATTATTTGACTTCTCATTATTGAGTTGTAAGAGTTATTATATATTCTAGATACAAATTCTTTATCTGATACATGATTTACAATGTTTTCTCCCAATCTTGGGTCCTGTTCATGACTGTGTCTTACTCTACAAAAATATGTCAAATGAATGGCTTAGGTAATTAGGCCTGCTCCTCCGTGATGACCCATTTCATGCCTCTAACTGTTTTGCTTCTAAGTTTACTAAAATTTTATTTAGGATTTAACATCTATATTCATAAGTGACATTGGCTGATAATTTTCATCCTTCAGGCCTGTATCAATCAGGGTCAGTTAGGAGGCAGAAACCGCATCAGTTATTTAGACAATAGACAAATACTGCATGGTCTCACTTATGTGTGGTATCTAAGAGAGTCAAACATACAGAAGCAGAGGGTAGAATGGCGGTTGTCAGAGGCGGCGGGGGGGAGGGGAACATGAGAGGGGTTGGTCAAAGGGTACAAAATTTCAGTTTTGCAAAATAAATTCTGGAGGAAAATGAAGGTCACCTGGCAGAGGGCTCTCTCTATGTATGGGATCTATATTGAGCTGTATTATGTCAACTGAGAAAAAGAAAGCTTTTATATAATACATGTTCTTGAAAAATTGCAATTATCCCTTTAGCTTTAAGATAACCTGGGAAAATCGCTGTTAAAGGGACATCCTATAACTCTGCATTCAGTTCTAAAATAAATAACAGGTTATCATATAAAAAAGAATTTAATATAAAGAATCATTAACTAAGAAAGGATAAAAAGAGAACTCAAAGGTGTCATGGCTGAGTGAACAAAAGGAAGAGGTTGGAATTATTAAAACTTAGAAACTTAGATGAGGGGACTGGGACCCAGACCTCAGGGGAGGGGTGCTGCCACCTGGGGCTGCTGTCTCTGGGGTCGAGGTGCAGTAACAATGAAGCTGGCTCTGCAAATGTTGGAAAAGCTGCCAGCTGGATTCAGATGCTGCTGTGGGAAGGAACTGCTGCTGCTAAGGTGTGGGGAGCAGACAGAGGAGCAAGTCTCTTCTTCCTTTTCCAGACTTACAATCACTTGCTCTAGCTCCCCCTATTGGCAGAGATGTGGTTTGCAGAGTTCCAAGCCCTGACATCATCAGCCAGAATATAATAAAACTGATTTAGAGCTGGGGACAAATGCTGCCTGACACAAGGTGATAGAAAGATAAGGTAATCTTATCCTACATTTATCATACATTTTTACAATTTATGTAATCCTAACTCCTCCCCTTATTAGCTGTGTAGTTTGCATACATTTGTTAAAGTTTCCATTCCTTTTCGTTTAATCATCTGTAAGTAAGCAGTAATCTTGTACCTACTTCACAGTGTTATTGTTCGCAAGTTTCAAATAACTTTTCTAAGAAACACAACAGTTCTGGGTGCTTTTATTTTTGGAACGTCTTATACAAATTTCCCTCTTTTTTTCTCTCTCTCAATTATTCTCAATTTGTTGTTGCATCAACTTAGGTCACATTTATTTTCCTCAAGAACCATCTTGTGTTTATCCATAGTCAAAGAGACTAAGCCCATATATCAAACTTAACATGTCCAGAACTGAACTTCTAATCCCTGTGTACTACCTTTACCTTGTGCCCTGCTCAGTCGTCCTTATCTCATTAAAAGTCAATAGCAACCTACTGATTGCTCAACCAGAAACCTTGGAGCCATTCTTGATTCTACCTTCTACATCTAATCCAATCTGCAATTTCTTTTAAAAATATTTTTAAATGAGTAAACATTTTGTGAGTCATCAGTCATCCAGTTATAAGTGCTTGCATATAACTTTTTTTTTTCCATTTCAGGTAAATTAGAATGATATGTTTTTCCAAATCTGATGGCACTTATGCAAGCATTCATACAGATTTTTTAATACCATATTTCATCTAAGTCCTTTAGAATAATTTCTTTAAATGTAAACCACAAATAGCAATATAACTTATCTTTTCTTTCTAGGATACTCTTTACATATACAGTAATACCTTGGTTTGTGAGCATAATTCATTCCAGAAACAAACTACTCATATTGCAAGACATCACTCGTTTACCACGTTAAAATGTATTAGAAATGTTTGCTCATCTTGCGGAACACTCGCAAACCAAGTTACTCGCAATCCAAGGTTTTTCTGTATATATTTTTTGCCATTTTGATCTCGGGATATTTAATGTTTTTTACTATTAATGAAACAATTGAGTCTATTACTATTTGATGAAAGTGGATTGTTTTTTTTTTAAAGATTTTACTCAGGAATTGGGGAGGGAACAGTGTTGGGGAATCGGGGAAGGGGAACAGACAAGTTGCTGTCCTTTTGTTCTTCAGTCTAGTGTGGAGGACATTGCTTCACTGGCCCATGTTGGTATTATCATTGTGCTCTTCCTGGGTGAGGCAGATTGGTCGCTGGCCCTGGGAAGGCCGCTCATGGTGGCTCACAGCAGCTCACGCCAGCTGCCGGCCACTCACGGTAGCTCACAGCAGCCCACTTCAGCCTCACTGCAGCCTACGCTGTCCTGGCAACTCACGGCAGCCCAGCTCCAGGTCGAGCTGTTGTTCACTATCTTAGCTGTAGAGGGCATAACATCACTGGCCCTCATGTGGGATCCGAACCGGCGGCCCTGCTGCTCAGAGCTCATGCTCCCAAGCCAACTCTTAACCAACGTGCCATTCGGCTGGCCGGAAAGTGGATTTTTGAAAGCTGTTTCCTTTGATTCTACCTCCAAAATATGTTTTTAGATGCCCCCAGTACTTTCCATCTTCATGGCTACCAGCCCAGTCCCAACCTCCATTATCCCTAACTGACCAGAGCTGGTCTCCTACATGGTTTTCCCACTGTCACCCTTAACCATTCCCATCCATTTCCCACAAACTATCAAGAGATAGTTGATTATTTCTCTTTCCTAATTAACTCTGCAACACCGTCCCATTATACCTTGAATAAAATCCAAACGCCTTACTGTAGTCTCTAGGGCCTTCCGTAATTGGATTCCTGACCACCTCTCAGGCACATTGTATGCTCACTGTGCATCAAGCACATTCTGGTCTTTCAGTTTATTGAACTTGCCAATTTTCGTTCCACCTCAGGGCCTTTGAACTTATTGTTCTCTTTCTGTCTCTCCACACCCCAGCCCCAACCCTCCTTTTCCGTCTTTGAGTCTCAGCTTAAATGTCATTTTCCCAGGGAGACGTTTG
This sequence comes from Hipposideros armiger, assembly GCF_001890085.2. Classification (NCBI taxonomy): domain Eukaryota; kingdom Metazoa; phylum Chordata; class Mammalia; order Chiroptera; family Hipposideridae; genus Hipposideros; species Hipposideros armiger. Next base: position 2,276,581 of record NW_017731363.1, read on the forward strand.
CCAACCACCCAATCTTAAATCAGCCCCCTTTCTGTTGTTTTCTAATCTAACATAACACTCTGCTTTCTTCCTTGTACTTGTCTCACTGTGAGAACTTGCTCTTTAGTTTGCTTATTTCCTTGGTTTTTTAGTGTCCCTTGCTAGAATGTCAGCTCCAAAATGCTAGGACCATTTGTGTCTTGTTCACCGTCCTGTCCCTAGTAAATGGCACAGCACCTGCCCCATAGCAGATACTTAAGATTTATGGAAAGAAAACCAAAATGGTAGTGTTTTCCTCCATCTGGTAGGTTGGGAATTGAGCAAGGAGAATGAGGGAGACTGTGTAACGTGGCTGAAACAATGGCCAGGCTGCCTCTCTCATCCAGGCATGGGCAAGGCCCAAATCCTACAGTTGGGGAATGGGTCAGCTTGGGCTCACACACTTTTAGTTCTTTTGTCTCTTGTGGGGGAGATGAAAGGGTTGTGAGAGGAGGCTGGCCCGAATTATCTATGCAAGTTTCCTTGTCTACCAAATGAATAAAAGAAACATGAAGATTGCTAAAATATTTAGGAGACATGTGGAACAAGACTGTAGAAGGGCAGAGGTGGGATCAGGGGAACTAGTTAGCAGACTACTGTGGTAGTTTCGGTGAAATGACTGGTTTGGACTGGGGCAGCAGCAGTAGGGATGTGAGAAGTGGTTGTATTTGAGATACAGGAGAAAGATCTTGTAATGACGTATTACCTTTCTTGCTACTTGATTTATTTTTGTTCTATGAACTGAGGAACCGCATCTACCCTGCCCTGATAGTCTGTGTACATACTTTGATGCTTATATATCCATGGGACTCTTGAGCAAGTTTCTTAAAATCTCTAGGGCTTGGGGTACTCATCTGTAAATTGGAACAATATTGTGGTGTAAATTCCCTGGTGATGCTGACAAAGATTCTTTGCTTCACCAAACTTTAGTCAGGCTCTTGAACCTTCTACTAGGACCATCTGTGCACTTCCCTTTGTAAAATCCAGTTTTAGCAAGAACCCTGCTAAGTCAGGTTAACCAGAACCCCCGTCCCCTGTGTTGGATCCCCCTCTATATCGAATCAGGTTCCACATCCTTTGCCATCCCCTAGGTGATGCTTGATTGCCCTGGCCTGTCTTCAGCAGGGAATCCCATTAGGTCAGTTTAGCCAGAATCCTCCTTACCCGTGATGTTTCCTTTTAGTAATTTTCCATCCACTCTCCCCCAGCCTGCTTCGTGGCTATAGATTCCCATTTGCCCCTGCTGTATTCAGAACTGAGCCTCATCCTATACTGAGGTCTCCTTTCTGTATTGCAGTAGTCTTGAATAAAATCTGTTTTTACCACTTTAACTGCTGCCCAGCTCTGGTTCTTCATTAACAATGCCACTGGGTAGCTTGGGGGACGTTTAATCCTCTCACCAATAATCTTCATGTGGGTAGGCCCATTCTTAGATATAGATAACTGACATCTTCTCAGTATTTGTAAATTACTGTGCAAACACAGATTCAAACAGATAACTACTTCTAGATACTTTAACATAGAAATTTGGAAACAGCTATTGCATGGATTATAATAAGAAAGTTATTTTGAGAAATCGACCAGCTCAGTGCTGTGATAGACACTGAGAAATGTGACTTCCCAACTTTTCAACCTTATTAATTAATTAAAATGGAAACTAGAATTAATTTCTTACCCAAATTAACAAAAATGGAAAACAAAACAAAACGAACAACAAAATCTCCATGGGGCCATTGAGGCTTTGATAAAATGGGTGCTCAGACAATGTTGATGAGTGTGTAATTTGGTATGAGATCCTCTGTGAAAGTTGTCAATATGTATTGGCTCTAAAATATATTCATACCCTTTGATCTAATTACTTAATGTGAATATTCTAAGGAGATAATTCTAAATTTGGGAAGAGATTTATGCTTATATAGGCTTATTGTCACATATACCCAATGGTTAACAAATGGTTCATCCGCTGGATTTATCCGGCCATTAAAGGTGGTAGTTTTGAAGAGTAAATAATGAAAAAAACATACTTTAAAAATACAATTTAAAGAACACAATGCCAAATTGTCCACATAGAATTATTATCTTATAGAAAACAAATCTGTGCAGAGAAAAAGATTGGAAATAAGGAGTCTTAAAACAGCTTATAATGGTTATATTTAGGTAGCACAGATATGGATGCCATGTTTCCTTCTTTCTGTATTTTTTATTTTCCTTAATGAGTATGCGTTAGGAGAAACTATTGGTTTAGTATGGCATCACATATCTGGAGTGGGTGCTGGTGTCGGCTGGGGTGATCGGGGTGACTGGTCATGTGTCTCCAGCAGGCTAGCCTGGACTTATTCATAGGGTGATGGCTGAATGGTTCCCAGGAACAGCCTCAAAGTGCAAACACTTTTCAAGTCTCATGTTTGTTATTGTCTCATTTTCCAAAGCAAGTCACAGGGCCAAGTCGGGAGTCAGAGTGGAAGGGGATTGCCCAAGGCATGGATACAGAGAGGAGAATGATGGCAACCATTTTACTAACAATCTCTTACAGTAATCATTGACCTTAATAGCTACTCTGAATCAGACTGATCTAGGCTGATAAATAAATATAAATGGCTTATGAGTCCCTATGGGATAAAATTCAGAGAGTCCTTAGTTCTGACATATGACTACCTGCCCCAATTATCTCACTCTACTCCTTTCCCCCACCTCAAAACCATAGATACCGGGCAGCTGAACTTTTTATAGTTATCTGAATACAACTTACTGTTTCTCACCCTGTATCATTCATTGTTCCTGCTGCTTCGACTGGAATATAGTCACCCACTCTGAGTCCCACACACTAATCTAACATTGATTTTTGAACATCTTTCAAGACAGAAAAAGGTGTACCTCCTTAGGGAAGCCCAGCCTGCCCTTTAGGTAGAATTGAATATTTCCTTCTTTGGAACCTATAGAACAACATACAGATTTCTAATTTTGTACCTACATAACTTCAGTATTCATTTGTTAACATGCCTGTTTCCCTTTTTGTGGATTATAAGATCCTCAAAGGTAGGGACGCTTCCTTCCTTTCTTTCTTCCTTCCTTCCTTCCTTTCTTTCTTTCTTTCTTTCTTTCTTTCTTTCTTTCTTTCTTTCTTTCTTTCTTTCTTTCATAGATTTTATTGGGGAATTGGGGGAGGGGAACAGTATTGGGGAATTGGGGAGGGGGAATGGCCAAGTTGTTTTTCTTCAATCTTCATTGTAGAGGGTGCAGCTAGCTCAGCTCCAAGTCCAGTCGCGCCACTCAGCTCAAGGTGCTGTGTTCCAATTAGTTGTGGGTGGGCGTAGCCACCATCCCATGTGGGAGTCAAACCAGCAGCCTTGTTGTTAAGAGCACACACTCTATCCACTGAGCCATCTGGGCAGCAGCTCAGCTCAAGGTGCCGAGTTCAGTCTTAGTTGCAGGTGGGCGTAGCCCACCATCGAATAAGCAATCTTGTTGTTACACCAGCTGAGCCATCCTGCCACCTGTTGGCAGCTCATTGACAACTCAGCTTGGGCGCAGCATCACTGGCCCATGTGGGAATCGAACCGGCAGCCCTGTTGCTCAGAGCTCGCACTCTTAAGCCAATTCTTAATCAAATGAGCCGCTCGGTTGGCCCAATCTTTCTTGTATTTATATCTCTAGAGTCTCCTGGCTGGCAATTATTAGATGATGAATGTTTGCATAGATTGTTTTAATGTACATTTTAAAAAGACATATGGATGGCCAACAGGTAGATGAAAAGATGCTCAGCATCGCTAATCAGCAGGGAATGCAAATCAAAACCACAGTGAGGTATCACCTCACACCTGCTAGAATGGCCATCATCCAAAAGATAAGAGATAACAAGTGTTGGCAAGGATGTGGGGAAAAGGAAACCTTCGTGCACCTTTGCTAGGAATGGAAATTAGTACGGCCACTATGAGAAACAGGATGGAGATTCTGCAAGAAATTAATAATACAGCTACCATATGAGCCAATAATTCCGCTTCTGGGTATTTATCCAAAGGAAATGAAATCGGGATCTCAGAGATATCTGCACCCCTCTGTTCACTGCAGCATTATTCATAATAGCCAGGATATGGAAACAACCTAAGTTTCCGTCAGTGAATGAATGGATAAAGATGATGTGATAAATATATACAATGGAATATTATTCACCCATGAGAAAGAAGGAAATTCTGCTATTTGTGACAACATGGATTGATCTTGAGAGCATTATGCTAAGTGAAATAGGCCAGACTGAGAAAGACAAATACTACATGGTATTACATACAAATATGTGGAATCTAAAAAAAAAAAAAAGTAAAAGTCATAGAAACAGAGAGTAGAAGAGTGGTTGCTGGGGGGTGGGGGGAACTAGGGAGAGGTTGCTAAAAGGGTACAAAAAAGAAAAAAATATATACATTTAAGACCACCAGTAAAATCAGGCATTTTTATATACAGAGGGTGCCAAAAACTTGTATACCATATATACATGTATATATATATATATATATATATATATATATATATATATATCACATGCACATTTTTCTCATGGGATAATTTAATAACCAGTATATTTAAGCATTTTTCATATATATATTTATATTTTCATTTTTCTCATGGGATGAAAGATTACTTGTATTTAAGTGAGTTATACACAATTGTAGGATTGTGTATATTAAGAGACTAACTGAAACGTTTTCAAATCATATATATTTTGTTTTATTTATTTTGTATAACAACAAACTTGGAATTCTGAAAACTTCATAGCAAACTTTGTGGGAAACAAGATCTGCTATTACTTATACTGAAAGCAGAAATATATAGCTCTGTAGCCCTAAGAGAAATAAAGCTCAGCTTGACATAATGTATTAAATGTAGAAATAATTACTTAGGTGGAAAAATTAAAACTTGGTCAATTTCCTTTAGACTGGGTACCTGTTAAGAATTCTAACAATGCTTAAATTCAGAAAAACAGTCATTTCAAAAATTTTTAACAGGTTAAATATTTTTCATACTTGTGTTCCTGAAAGAAATGAAAAACCCAGGAAACAGGGTGATAATATTACTAGTTATAATTTCTATTTTTGATACCTCAAATTGCTTAGTTCTCATTTCTTTTTGCATTTCAGCTTGTGGTTGGCTTTGCAAGGCTAACATTTTCTTTGGTGACGGTTCTTAAAACATAAACCAGAAGAACTTGGTCAGTAACTTCCCTATTCCATAGAACATTTAAGAACTTCTAAAAAAGTCATTTAAGTTGGACTAAGAAGGTAAATAATGTAAGCTTACGCTCTAACCAACTGAGCCACCTGGCCAGCTCCAAGGAGGCTTTTTTTAAACCACCCTCTTTTAATAGAGCAAGTTATTGACAAATTAATTTGTATACTGATTTGTATCTTATGATATTTTTAAAAGATTTTTTATTGGGGAGTTGGGGGATGGGAACAGTGCTGGGGAATTGGGTGAAGGGGAACAGACAAGTTGCTGTCGTTTTGTTCTTCAGTCTAGTTGTGGAGGACGTNGCTTCACTGGCCCAAGTTGGCACCATCATTGCAGTCTTCCCGGGCGAGGCAGATCAGTCGCCAGCTTCTGGACGGCCGCTCACCGCGGCTGCTGGCTGCTCACGCTGGCTGCTGGCTACACACAGTAGCCCATGGCAACCCACTGCTGCAGGGGCTGCAGCCTACGCCGTCGCCGGCCACTCACAGCAGCCCCAGCTCCAGGTTGAGCTGTTGTTCAGCATCTTAGCTGTAGAGGGCAGTGTCGCTGGCCCTCATATGTGGGATCTGAACCGTGGCCCTCTGGTGTCCCAAGCCAGCTCTTAATCAACGTGCCACTCGGCCGGCCCTCTTATCTGATTTTTATGCAGTGGATTCATCAAAAAGATAACTTCTAAGACAACTTTCTCCTTGTTTCTATTACATCCAACCAGGCCCTGGATTCTGAGTTCCAGCCTCTAGGCCCCAAAAGGAGGTAAGGGCTTCAGTGTTTCATTCATGTTCCCAAAGGGACAGGGAGTGGAGGTGCGAATTTTGGTAGATTTGGCCCAAACCTTGGATACTGGGAAGCAGGGCTGGCTTCATGCGTGAATGACCCATGTAGTTGCACAGGGCCCCATGCTTGTCTTAATGCTCTATGGTTACTCTCTTGAGATTCTTCATAATTTTTGAACAAGGGGCCCTGTATTTCCATTTTGCACTGGGTCCCCCAAATTATATAGCCAGGCCTGCTGGGAGACCAAGGAGTAAGTGGTGGCAGTGGTGGGGACTCTTTCCTCCTCTGATAGGGAGACCACAGGAGTACTTGAAGACAGACCACGGTGTGCCGTAGGAGTCACTGTGAGGACCCCTGAACCTGAGCCTGGCAGGGACTGAGTGGATCTACCAGAGAAACCCCTGCTTTCATAGGGATATAGGAGCTTGGACAGTGATTATGGTAGACTAAGAAGCCTTTTCCCAAATGTCCTGAATGTCATAAGCCCCAGAATTCAAGTCTGAGCTAAAGGAGGGGTTCCCTCCAAAAATACAGATTAGGCCTGTGTAATGGGTCAAATGGGGTCCCCACAAAATATATGTCTACCTGGAACTTCAGAATGTGACCTTATTTGGAATAAGGGCCTTAATGAAGTAATGAAGGTAAGGATCTCAAGATGAGTTCATCCTGGATTATGGCAGGCCCTAAATCCAATGGCAGGTGTCCTTATAAGAGACGCAGGGAGAAGACATGCAGAGAGACACAAAGAGAAGGCCATGTGACTTTGGAGGCAGAGATGGGAGTGATGCATCTTCAAGCCAACGAACGCCAAGGATTGCCTGCAGCCACCAGAAGCTAGGAGAGAAGAACCAACACTGATAACACGTTGATTTTGGACTTCTGGTCTTCTGATCTAAGTGAGAGTAAGTTTCTGTTGTTTTAAGCCACCACATTTTTTGATAATTTGTTATGGTGGCCCTAGGACACGAATACAGCCTTTGTCAGCAAAGTGCTTGGCTGTTGAGATTTAATTTGATTTATGGGGGAGGGAAATGTTTCTTGTGTCACAGTCTCTTTGAGCAGGAAAATAAAAGCTTTCCCAGAAGCCTCCTGGGAGACTTCTTCCCTCCCATCCCATTGGCCAGTGTTGGGTCACATGGCCACTCTTAGATGCACGGGACCCTGGGAAAGTGGATATTTAGTAAAAGGAGAAGAATAGCCAAGGTTAGATTGCTGCCCTGAATAAAATGGGAGTTCTATGAACAAACAGAAGATGCATGGGGGTTGGAGGATAAGAGATAGCAATTGGGTAGGCAAAGTACATTATCTGCCATAATGTGGTATTTGTATAGCTAAAAATTTGTGATGGTAAATTACATTTGAGTGTCACAACAGTGACAAGTTATGATTCTTAGCCTCTTGCCACTAAAGTGGGATCGTTGGGTGAGCAGAAAGGGCATCCCCTGAGAGCTGGTTAGAAATGCAGAAGCTTGGGCTTCACCCCAGACCTAATGAATCGAAATCTGCATTTCAATGAGATCTCTAGGGGATTCCTATACACAGGATGCCTTGAGAAGCATTGCTGTAGGTGACTCAGGATAACATGACTAAACTTCTCAAGATAAAGCAAGTTGCCATTGTGAAGCAGGAACCAATTGGCATCAGTACTCAAGAAAATACCAAGTCCAAATATAAGAATAAGTAGGCAAAAATCAGAGACCTTTGAAATGTTATAATGTTAGCATAATGCAATAGATACACAGGAAGAAAAAAGATTATTTTTTTGGTCAAGTTTAAGTGGATGAGACATACCTGATGGCCATTGTATGGCACTCTACCATCACATTTATGATTACATTCAGTAATATTAAGTTCCTTACAGCACATAAAAATACCAATTAATGTCTTCATGAGCAAAGATGGTATAATCAAACATTCAAACTGATTAACCCTTAAGTCTGAAGATGGATCTGGTGTCACTTAGGGATACCCAACATTCAAATTAGATGAATTGGTGTAAACCTACCTCAGAAATATAAGACTTGCTTTCTGTAAGATTTTGATTCTTATTGAAACACTTCGTAGTGGATGACAATAAAGTTTTCTTGTTCATCCTTTAATGAGACCCTACAGTTTATTTCATGCCAACCATTGTATAGCCTTTGAAGACCCATTGATTATATATATATCTGTTATATATGCTTGTTGCCTCAGCCTCATTTTGTAGGAATAGAAATACTTATGATTTGCAATGTTGCTTTAGGCCAGAGTTCATTTAAAAGCAAATAGATTGGTTTTTTAAAACATAATTTATTTATAATAGACCATTGCTTCCAGTTGTGCTTGTGCTGAAACTGTTTATTTAGAGTGAATTCATATACCCCTGAGTTGGAAATAAGATACTAGAGTCAGCATTTTTCTTTGGGGAGATCACACCAATTTATTTGAGCAAGGGTATTTGCTTTTTAACAGTGAAACTGACCAATGTAAAAAGCAATATTGGCTAAATGCACTGCTTGAATTGATCTGTTTTATCACAGAACTCTCTCAGACAACAAGCTTGTAATAACTGCTTCTTTAAGGGGGATAAAGCAGGCTGTAAAAAAGGGAGATTGAAGGCATTAAAAACAGACACGTCACAAAAGAAGACATAAGAATGTCCAATAAGCATGAGAAAAGGTGCTCAACATCATTAGTTATCATGGAAGTAGAATTAAAACCCAATTGAGACATCAGTACACTGAGTAAAATAAAAAAGACTGACAACATCAAATATTGGCAAGGATATGGAGCAACTGGAATTTTCTTGAACTGCTGGTACGAATGTAAAATGGTACAACTTTGGAGAACTTTTTGTCAGTTCCTTATAAAGTTAAACATACGTCTACTCTAGGACCCAAGAATTCCACTCTTAGGTATTTTTCTCATGAGTCACGAAAACATTTGTCCCCCAAAATACCATACTAAAATGTTTGTAACAACTTTATTCATAAGAGCCCCAAACTGGAAACAACTCAAAAATCTATCAGCGGGCCGGCCGAGTGGCGTGTTGGTAAAGAGCTGGCTTGGGATGCCAGAGGGCCCCGGTTCAGATCCCACATATGAGGGCCAGTGATACTACCCTCTACAGCTAAGATGCTGAACAACAGCTCGACCTCGAGCTGGGCTGCCATGAGTTGCCGGTGACGGCGTGGGCTGCAGTCCCCTGCTGCAGTGGGTTGCCATGGGCTACCGTGTGTAGCCGGCAGCCAGCGTGAGCGGCCAGCAGCCGCCGTGAGCGGCCGGCCATCCAGAAGCCGGCGACTGATGTGCCTCGCCTGGGAAAAGTGCAGTGATGGTGCCAGCTTGGGCCAGTGTAGCAACATCCTCCACAACTAGACTGAAGAACAAAACAACAGCAACTTGTCTGTTCCCCTTCCCCGATTCCCCAATAAAATCTTAAAAAAAAATCTATCAGCAGGAGTATGATTATCAAATAACAGTATATTTACAATGGAATACTTCTGAGTAATGAAAAGGAAGTAAGTAAATAGGACACATACAACAACATAGATGAATCTCAAAAATATGTTGAATGAAAGAAGCCATTCTGTCAGATTCCATGTAAATAAAATTATAGAACAAGCAAAACTAACATAAGGTGCTAAAAATTAAAAAGTGCTCGGAGGGGATTAGGGATTTGATGAGAATCGACTGGAAGGGCATAAAGGAACTTTCTGGGAAGAAGGATATATTCTATGTCTTGATTAGGGTGGTGGTTACCCAGATGTATAATTGTGAAAACCCATTGAGCTGTAATACTTAACATCTATGTGTTTATTTTATGTCAATTATAGTTCAACTTAAAAAATAAGAGGCCCATGGGGGTGACTGGTTAGCTCAGTTGGTTAGAGCATCATACTGGTAACACCAAGGTTGCCGGTTTGATCCCCGCATGGGCCACTGTGAGAGGAGCCCTCCTTAAAAAGTTGACTATGCCATGGTAGCATGAAAGCAATGTGTAACCCATGACCATGGCTGCTCCCCAATAAAATAAAAAAAAAAAGAAAGAAAGAAGATGCCCTCCCACTTGCATCCCATCCACGATAATGTCTGCCCAAATAACGTACAGTGCAAAAGATCCTCTTGCAGGCTAAGGCCCTCCAGGTGGTACTTTACCATCCACAGTGGAGCTCTAACCTGGTTCCTCTGCATGGATTACCTGTCTGAACCTGATGGCCCTGCAGTTTAATTCCAATCCCACTTTGGTGTTTCAGTACAGGCTGCCCTTCCTGCCTCAACTTTTATTTTTATTTCCTGTCTTAGCTTTCCTTTGATCCTTTGACTACAAGCACTTGGTAAGGCACAACACTAGGGTGCCAAAAAAATGTACACAAGTGGACGCTTTGGTCAGCGTTGCTCAAGCAGTAGTTCGCCGTCATTAGAAGTGTCTGGACGCTGATGGGAACCACTTTGAGCACCTCTTGTCATTGTAGAAGTCAAACGTGACTTGTATTCATCTTTTGTTGTTGTTATATATTGAGTATTACAATTTTAATAGTTTTTTCCTTTCTTAAAATGTGTATACATGTTTTTGGCACCCTGTGTATACATGAAAAAAGAAGGAAAAAGAAAAATATTGTTGTCTTTTTGAGTCTTATTCCCTCTCTAATTTTTTTTTAAAGACAGCATAATGGTGTGTTTGGCTTTTTTAACTGCCAAATCTGATGCAATGTAATTACTTAATTAGATCAGATTACTGTTTATATTAAACTCAAATAATGATTAAACTGAAAAATTTATGGCAGGAGCTCACAGCTGAAATCAACCAGTGCTTGTCTTAACCCATCCTTTGTACATCCTGCCTCAACCACCAGGAGGTATACAAGGCTGAGCTGACAGATGGATGGCCCCTGTTAATGGAATACATCTAGGTCACAGTTAAGTCCACATATGAAGCCAAACATGGGCAGCGGCACTTCCAAGTCTTTTTTAGCACTGCCGTATGGCAGGAACCCAGGTAATGCCCTTGAGAGTCCCCTCCCACTCTCCCTCCACCCCGCCCCCCTCGATGTTCTTCTCCCCAGTATGCAACCTACCTCCAGCTCCAGGGCTCAGAGCCTCTTAAAATGTAAGACTTAAAAAAGCTTTTTAAATTGAGGTACAACACATATTCAGTTATGGAAGCTAGTCTTCTTAAATGGTCCCACTATTCATGCCCTGGTATTCCCCTCTCACATTAAATCTGGCTGGTCTGGAACTTGAGTTAAACAACAGAATGTGGCGGAAGTGGCCCTGGGCCAGTTCTGTGCCTAGGTTCTACTTCCTTTCTCTTGGAGCACTCGTCTTTGGGAGCCCTCACAGTTTAGATCATCAAAGAAGAAAACACTGAGTCCAAATTATATATGTAAGAGACTTGGGGGAAGTGCCAGTGGAAGGTAAAGGGAGAGACAGCAGCAGTAGCCTGGGAAAGCCATCAGATTGTCTTGTAAAATAGATCCGACACTTGTGAAAGGAGAGAGAGAAGGGAGGAAGACTCAGTAAGAAACAGCGCAGCTCTGAGGAATTCTTGGCCAGGCTGATGGGGAGCCCCAGAGGAAAGGCTGCCCATTAGAGAAGTCTTGCAATGGGCGGGAGTAGCCTAGTGCTAGTCCCCCACTGCACTCAAACATTGGCTAGGAAAGGCCCAGAGAGAACATAGCCTCAGTGTGAAGGTTGTGATAGATCCCAAAGGAATAACGCTGGGAGGCTATAGCTAACGGTGCCCTTCACAGCAGGTTCTGAGGGAAGTCTGAGTGGTACCCTCCTATGGCTGTCACGTGGAGCCACCCTACTGGAGCGACCACGTGGAGAGGCCGTATGATGAGGAGGGGTCCTGAGACTACACGGAGCAGGAGTGAGGCCCAGTTATCCCAGCATCCCGGGTGAGCCTCCAGATGACCCCAGCCTCAGCCATCATCTGACTGAAGTCCCCAGAGGATAAACTACCCAATCAACTTAAAGAACTGTGAGTGATCATAAATAGCTGTCATTGTTTTAAGCCACTAAGTTTTGGAGCGGTTTGTTATGCAGCAATAGATAACTATTATAAAACAATAGTAAAGTATGTAAAAATGTGCTAATCTTATGTGTAAAGCTCCATGAATTTTGACATATGTAAACCCATATGTGGAGATCACTCAGATCAAGATATAGAACATTTAAAGCCACCCAGGAGGTTTCCGCAGGACCCTTTCTCAGTCAATGTCACTCCCTAACACAGAGGTAGCCACTTTACTGAGTTCTACCACCATCAGTTCATTTCTTAAACTTCATTTAAATGGAATTATACAGTATGTACTCTTTAGAGTCTTTCACTTATTATGTGGAGAGTGTAGCAAGAATTTTTTCTTTTTTCTGTGAAGTTTTCTCTTTGTATGAGTATACCATACTTTGTTTATCCATTGTCCTGTTGATGGACGTTTGGGTTGTTTCCAGTTTTGAGCTGTTAGGAATAAAGGTGCTTTAAATACTCTTGTATAAGACTTTTGGTAGACCTACACCCCATTTTTCTTGGCTCTATATCTAACAGTGGGATTGCTGGGTCATGAGATGGCATAGATTTAGCTTTAGTAAATAATGTGAACTGATTGCATATTTTGTAAATAAATTCCTTATTTAGTTTAATGGATGATAATCAGAGGCATTTAAGTAAGAGACTCGCAGCTTATCTTCCTTTCCCACTTGACTTAAAACTCCATGGAAGCATGAATCATTTCCGTATTCTTCTTGAAGTGTAGTGCCCACTGCAGTAGGGGTGCAGTACCTATTTGTTGAAAAAAAAAGAATAGATAAGGTGTCATAGTTTAACACTGAGAAATATATCCTTAAGAGTGGATTTCAGGTGCTGTGGTGAGTCGATGGAGAACAAGCCAATTTTTTAATGAAAGTTTCAGAGGTATTATTTATAACTACTTAATTATAGGCATATGGATAAGGATTTTATAACCCTTCTACTAGATTTTCAGTATTGTATAGACAAAGTAAAATGATAAATTATTAAGTCCTTATAGTAGGACTTTTAAATCTGGTGTTTGTGGATGGGTTTTGTGAGGGCCTGAAATTGAATACGAAGTTTTGTGTGCCAATAAATATATCACTCAGGACTCTTGGTTGCAAGTGGCAAAGCTCAGCTAGGATTCACTAAAGTAACAAAGGAGATTTGATGGCAGGGTCTTGGTTTGGCTTACGGAGTCCAAAGAAGACATGCACAGCCACACCCCAGAAGAGTACAACCAGGGTAGCTTAGGGGCCGAGGCCACTATCCATGCCAGCACAGAGATGCCTCATGCCCTGCTGCCTTGAGGGCATCTGACTGGCAGAACTCAGAGCATATCTGATGCTCTAGCTTCCAGGGAATCTAGAAAATGTAGTTTTTAGCTTTTCAATTTCTACAGAACAGAAAGCACCCTAAAAGAAAGTTGTAATAGCTTACAGAATACTTTCTTTAAGATCCCAGACAGGCTCAAAATTCTCCCTAACCCAGCACTGTTGCCAATGGCGCTGAGTTGGATCTGTAGGTTGTCATCTGTGCACTGTATCGTATTGCTCCCAGACCTCTAATGCATAGCTCTTACTTTTGTTAAAAAAAATACGCAGAACTTAGGAATAGGCAAAATGATGGCTGCATGTTCTTTCAGTGTCATATTAGAACACTGTTTATAGCATAATTTCCTATAATGGCTAGCATAACTATCTGTCCCAGAAAGGCAAACCACAAACTTGTAACAAAAACTGCTTAAGCTCAAGTTGTTTTAACGTCAGCCCATTCAGACCCATGTGTTCCAAGGTTCAGCAACTTGTGTGGTTTACAAATTCTGACACATGTTCACTGCCTGCCTACAGCAGCCTCAGAAACATCAGAGTCCAGCCCCAGAGCGCTATGTGTATGTAGCTGCTCTAACTCCCTTCTTTTAAGTTGCTACTAAGACTTTGTGAACATGGGGCTCTCCCTTACTCAGCAAGTTTAATAAACCCAGCTTTGTGTGACCCAGGGGCAGCTCTGGTGGTCTTCGTGAGAGCTTTGAGAAAGTCTGTACAATTTGTACTGCTGTGTAGGAAGTGAAGATGGGGAGACAAAGGCAAAACAAGAACATCCCCAAATACAACTTGAAGCAAGCTTCTATATAGGGTAGGCTCCTTGGAATTAGTAATAACCCAATAGGAGTATTCATCATCTTGGTTTGAGGAGAATAGGCCTCTGTCCACATTTGGGGTCAATGCCAAACCATGATTGAATGGTGGCAACTGCTGTAGAAGGAGAACATGGGGGGAAGTGTTGAATCCCAAGTGGCTGAAGTCTATTTCCAAATAAATCACCCTCTACCCACCCAAAAGCATGGGATGATTTTTTTGGGTCCTCTCTGTAGTAGTTGACAATGTGGATCACTGCCTCCTTCTTAAAATTCTTCTGTAGACCTCCATGATGCTGTACTTTTCCAGATTATTTTTCATCCTCTCTGATAATTCCTTCTCAATTCTAGATGGATAGGGAGCAGAAGCAAGATAAGGGCTAAGAAATGGCCAATGAGTTAGTAGTGATGAGGTCATCCATACTTTTAGCAAAATCAGTGGAGTAGATGAGACAGAGACAGATGGCAAGGGAAAGAGAGACCCAACAGTGACTGTGGGCCTCCATTTCACACAGCTTGGAGGTTGTTATTGTTTTTGTTTGGGGCTTTGTTTGTTTGCTTATCTTTCGCCGTCTCTTGTCTACTTTATTAATTCAGTTCTCTAAGCAGTTGATGTCCATCTGCTATGCACAGGAGTGATTCCTGGAGCTGCTGGGATGCAGAGATGGCAAGGACCCTTCCTGTTCTGCTGGAGCCGGCATCTGAGCAACATAAGGAGCCGCACGCAATGGGAATCACAGAAAATGAGGAACGCCATGTGAGCCTCCAGGTTACCTGGAGAGGTTTATTTTTTAAAATGGAAGAGGCTTGAACATACTTATGTAGGAAGATAAAAGCTAGAGATATGTTAATGTGCTTTCAAGTTGGTACTTTATAAAACTGAATCTTACCACACTAAGTCAGAGTCATCCACTGTCTTGAAGATTTTAAAGATTATTACAGCAGGAATGCAAAGAGAACATCAATGTCTAGCTTTTAATCATGAAAATAGGCTCTGAAACCCATTTCAGAGGTTGTGGTTGAGAATGAAAACCATCGATTCCCACATAGTTTGCTACCTACATTAACATGCCCTTACTATTCCAATGTCTTCATCAGCAATGACTTTGTCCCAGGAAACTCCCCTAGGTAAATAAAAGTGTAAATAACTTTATTGTTCTGTTCAGAAACCTTTTGATTTAAAGGAATTTCAGACTACTCAATATCTCAATAGGTAGCATAAAAAAACTCTTCGTTCTCTAAGATTTGATTGAAACACTCACCTCACTGGGTCAACCGATCCTAAAACTACGATGTCATATATCAAGACCTGATCCTTACTCAATCCTAATCAAGCCCCTGGATCGAAAGACCAGCCTTAAACCAGACCTGCCAAAAAGCCTGGTAAATATCCCAATTTTGCTTTCGCCCTTCGGAGATGCTATAAGACTGTCAAGGTAGTACTCTCCTTTACTGCAATGAGCAGTCAGCTCGGCTTTGCTCATCAGTAGTTTATTTTGGTGGTATTTTGAGAGAGCCAGTATTGGACATAGTGTAAAAGCAAATGCTTTTGATTTGTGTGAGCCAGGGTTTTTGAAGAAAGGCAAAGTTTTTGTAAATGAAAAGGCAGAACCCTAAAGGAGTTGGAAATAAGGTTTATTCATAAACAGTGACTTGAGAAGAGAGAGGAGAAAATAAATGAATGACACTGTATGAGGATGGGTATTTTGTTTTGGGCAACAAAATTTTACTCAGAGACTGATTCTGACTTTGCCAGACATTCATTTAACACAGGTTCACTGTGGGAATTTCACAAGCCAATAGAATAGAGGATAATGTCTCTTAATAGCCAATAAGGAAATAATGTAGGCTCCCCCCCAAATTAAGAATAGAGCTATAACCTGACCCAGCAATCATTCTTCTGGGTATCTGCCCCCCAAATGTGTAAAGATATATATATACCCTATGTTCATTGCAGTATTATTCACAGTGGTCAAGACATGGAAACAACATTAGTGTACTTCTTTTCTTTCATATTTAATTAAACTGATTTATTTTGAGATAATTATAGATTCACAACATTAGTGTACTTCAATAGATGATTGGATAAAGAAGATGTGGTACATATGAGGTCAGGCAATTAAGTTCGCGACCTCATCCTAGAGAAAGTGCTACATACCTCATTGCTGAATATCACTATGGTCACCTTTGAAGTACTCCCCTTGGGAAGCTATGCATTGATGCCAGCGCCTAGTCCACCCTTCAAAGCAATTTTGGAACTCTTTTTCTGGAATAACCATCAGAGCTGTCATCGTATTACTCTTGATGTCCTGAATGTTATAAAAATGTCTTCCTTTCAATATTTCCTTTATCTTCAGGTAAAGAAGAAGTCATTGGGGGCCAGATCAGGTGAGTAGGGAGGGTGGGTGTTCCAATACAGTAATTTTTTGACTGGCTAAAAGCTCCCTCCCAGACAGTGTCGTTTGAGCTGGTGCATTGTTGTGATGCAAGAGCCATGAATTGTTGGCGAAAAGTTCAGGTCGTCTAACTTTTTCACGCAGCCTTTTCAGTACTTCCAAATAGTAAACTTGGTTAACAGTTTGTCCAGTTGGTACAAATTCATAATGAATAATCCCTCTGATATCATAAAAGGTTAGCAACATTATTGCAACAAGTTCATGAACTTAATTGTCTGACCTCTTATATACAATGGAATATTACTCTGCCATAAGAAAAGGTGAAATACTGCCATTTGCGACAACATGGATGGATCTTGAGAATATCATGCTACGTGAAGTAAGTCAGACGGAAAAGGACAAGAACCATATGATTTCACTCACATGTGGGACATAAAACAGAAAGCAACAGACAAACAAATAAAACAAAAAACTCATAGACACAGACAACAGTAGGGTGTTACTAGAGGGTAAGGGGTGAGGGGGACAGTAGAAGAGGATAAAGGGGGTCATATATAGGGTGATGGAAGGAGAACTGATTCTGGGTGGTGAGCACACAAAGCAATATACAGACAATGTATTATAAAATTGTACACATGAAACTTATATAATGTTATTAATCAGTGTCACCCCAATAAATTTAATAAAAAGTAAAAGGATCAGAAATTTGAAAGAAAAGAAAAGAAAAGAAAGAACACACTCCAAAGCAATGATTGATAACTTGCACTATTGTTCCAGACAAAGGGAGAGAAATGGAATAAAGTCCAAATTTAGCTGATGTGTACCTATTTATATGAGTTTGGTTTCTCAGGAGAGGTGGCTTAACCAACTGTGAGCTGACTTCCAGCTGACAGCACAAAAACCGAAAGTCCCTTGTTGCTGGAGCACGTTGCTAGGGAATGAAGGTGCCTGTGTTGGTGGGCAGGCTGGCTGCTCTGAGGGTTATCACTCCAGGGACCAGTGCATGGCTTGTGCCACTGCCTATGAGCAGTATGTCCCCAAGGGGGGAACAGATTCCCTTCTCTTCCTGAGACTGCTGCCCAGTTTAGCACCACTGCCAACCAAAGAGTCACCTTGGCTACAGTAGGAGCAAGTGTCTTCAAATCTTTAGAGAGCTGTTTAGGTCAGCAAAGTGTCTCCTTGCCCAGACCAACACCCTCAAATCGTTCTCACGAACTCTCAGTATTATATTTGTAGTGTAAATGTCCCCTTGCCATAGGTGCTTTTCCACAAATTCTTCCCCGTAAGCCCCCAGTGAGGCCCCTTAGCAGCTGGGCTGCTGACCACTTCTCAAGGACAACAGATGAGATGATGACATCCTGACACTACTCACTTCATCCCTGTACCAAGGCAACTTTACTTCTAAAAGCAACTGTTTTTTTGTCTTTGTCATAAGCAAGTGGATTAAAACAACTTCACTTAAATCACAAACAAGAGGATTTGGAATCATATTAAACCAAGACACAACAATGAGATTAGGATTGCCCTGGTTTCAGAGATGCACAGGCTGAGGTTTGAGGAAGGAGAAAGAAGAAGCAAGAAAAGAGGCCAGTGGGGCTTTGAAGACCTGGAGATATAGTGGAGAAAACAGTCTGGAGGGCCATTGTAGACAGAGCCAGGGTGCCTTGTGAGCACGGCCCTTGTCTTGTTTGAGGCCCTTGACCCTGTCCAGGCAGTGCCAACACCCATCTGTGCTTTGTGCCTTTACATCTATTACATTTATGCACTAAGGCATGTTTTCTTAAAATACGGTCAGAATCTCTGGTGGGTGTGAATTGGCCCTTTTTATTTATTTATTTTTCTTTTTATTTTATTAAAGATTTTATTGGTGAATTGGGGGAGGGGAACAGTGTTGGGGAATTGGGGAAGGGGACCAGACAAGCTGTTGTTGTTCTTCAGTCTTCTTTGTGGAGGGCGCCAGTCACCATCTGGCTTCCCGTCAGTTGGCAGCTCGTGGCCTCTAAGCTCAAAGTGCTGTGTTCAAGCTTAGTTGTGGGTGGATGTAGCCACCATCCCATGTGGGAGTCGAGCCAGCAGCCTTGTTGTTAAGAGCGCATGCTCTATCCACTGAGCCATCCAGGCGGCAGCTCAGCTCAAGGTGCTGAGTTCAGTCTTAGTTGCGGGTGGGCATAGCCCACCATCGAACAGGCAGCCTTGTTGTTACACCAGCTGAGCCATCCTGCCACCTGTTGGCAGCTCAGCGACAGCTCAGGTCGGGCGCAGCATCACTGGCCTATGTGAGAATTGAACCGGCAGCCCCATGCTCTGAAGCCAATTCTTAACCAACTGAGCCACTTGGCCAGCCTGAATCTGCCCTTTTTAAAACCAAGCACCCCCAAGTGATGTTTTACACAATTAGGTTTAAGAACCAATGTTCTATCATGAGAAGGGAAATAAGGCAGATAGAAGAAGTCTATCCCACATATCGTTTCACTGATATGTGGGATAGAAAACTGAAAACAACAAAGGAACAAAACTAACAAACAAAGAAACAAAAGCTCCTAGACACAGACAATAGTTTAGTGGTTACCAGAGGGTAAGGGGGGAAGGGGGTGGTAGATGAGGGTAAAGGGGGTCAAATATATGGTGATGGAAGAAGAACTGACTCTGGGTGGTGAGCACACAATGTGATATATAGATGATGTGTTACGGAATTGTACACTTTAAACCTATGTAATTTTACTAACCAATGTCACCCCAAAAATTTAAAAAACCCCAGTGTTCTAAGGGAAAGGAGTTAGTACAGCAGAAAAGGTTAATATCATGTGTGAGAATATTCTTGCTGTTGTAATATGGACAATACTTGTAAGTATTCAAATTACGGCTTTTCAAAGAGATGTTTATTTCTCTTATGAAGAAAAATTATTCAAAACATATAAGCAAGGCAAAAGGGTGACTGAATGTCTTTTCAATGTTGTGTTGCAACACCGTCCAACAAGCCGGCCCCATGGTAACTTTATTCTCCAGGGGTGTGTACCTTTGTTTGACATACTACTTTCTACTGATTAGGGTTCATACTCTATAAACTTACTGGGTTGTCAGAAAAGTCATGACATATTTTGTCTGTGTTTCTCAAAGGTAATTTATTTATATAAAGAACAAAGATCAATCAATGATAGATTGCCCATTTTGTTCGATAGCCTTTTGCCATCTTTCAGTAAGCTTCATAATTCCTGGTTCCTAGAAGAACCTGTCTTTATATGCGAAAAACTGAACAAGGTGCTGATTTACAGCCTCATCTGAATTGAACGTTATACCACGTAAGGAGTTTTGAAGAGAGCGAAACAAGTGGGAGTCTGACGGTGCAAGGTCAGGCGAGTATGGTGGGTGTGGCAACACATCCCATCCAAGTTCCAATAATTTTTGACGGGTGATCAAACTTGTGTGTGGTCTTGCGTTGTCACGATGGAACACAACTCCTTTACAATGAACAAGCTCTGGGCATTTCTGGAAGATGGATTCGTTCAAACTGTCCAATTGCCGACAGTACACATTCACGTTGATTGTTTGGTTCCTTGGTAGGAGCTCGAAAATCATGACACCTTTAAAATCCCACCACACTGAGAGCATAACCTTCCTCTGCTGAATGTCTGCTTTCGATGTCGTTTGAGGCGAATCATCACGTTGGGACCAAGACAGTTTGCGCACCACATTGTTGTAAACAATCCACTTCTCATCACCAGTTATCAGTCGCTTCAAAAAAGGATCGTTTTCCTAACGTTTAATGAGCATATCACAGATGTTTATATGCGCCATCAAATGAACTTCTTTGAGTTCACGTAGAACCCAAATATTGAGCTTGCTTATGTATCCCAGCTTGTTCAGGCGGTCGTGAATGTTTGCATGATGGATGTTTAATGTTTCTGTAGTCTCTAGTGTCGTGTAATGTAGGTTTGACCCAATCAATGCCTTTATTTTGTCGTCATCAACCTCGGTGGGCCTCCCTGACCAAGGAGCATCGTTGAGATCAAAATCACCAGCACGGAATTTCGTGAACCATCGGTGGCACTGACGTTCTTGTAGAGCATTGTCACCGTAAACTTTATTCAACTTTTCACAAGCTTGACGCACGTTCTTCCCTTTATGGAAGTAAAACAGTAAAATATAGCAAAAATGCATAGTTTGGTCTTCCATCTTCAGCTTGCTGTAAAATCTCCAAAACTCAACCAAATCGCTCAATTTTTTTTAGAATAAAGCTAGAACTGTCAGCTGTCAAATGACATAGAAGTAACGTAGATGTGAATGACTCTAGTACTTCCAAAAATGAACTACTGCCATCTGTTGCAAACATGCATCATGACTTTTCCGACAACCTAATACATGTTAACTTGTAGATTTTTGTTCAACAGGGATGTCTAGTAGAAATGACAACCTCAAGGGTTATGTTTTTTTGTGTGATATAAACATTTTTAAAAATTAGTTTCAGCTCTACAACACAGTGCAATAGTTATACTTTTTACCCCTCAAAGTGACAACCCCCTCCCCCAATCCGCCGCCCCATTCCCCCCCCATATCATACATACCTGTTACAATTCCATTGACTCCACTCCCACACTATACTCCACGTCCCGTGACTATATATATATATATATATATACATATACATATATATATATATATTCAGTTATAGTTGACATACAATATTATACAACATCAGCTTCAGGTGTACAGTGCAGTGACTCTACCCCAATCCATGAAGTGGTCTCCCTAACAAGACCTGTGACCATCTGACACCCTACAAAATATTTACAACATTATTAATTATATTCCCTGAACTGTCTTTCAAGGGGTTATGGTTTTATTGTCCTGTAGGATATTAACAGTTTCGTTGCTAAATTAACAAACTTATGTCAGCATGTTTTTCCTGCTTGAGTATGCGAGGTTGGACAATTAAGTTTGCGAACTCATCCTAGAAAAAGTGCTACATACCTCATTGCTGAATATCACTATGGTCACTTTCAAAGTACTCCCCTTGGGAAGCTATGCACCGAGGCCAGCACCTAGTCCACCCTTCAAAGTAATTTTGGAACGCTTTTTCTGGAATGGCTATCATCTTCTCTAGGGCTTTCTGTTTCCTTGTGAGTTTGCACCTCAAACAATTTCCTTTCTGTCTTTCCAGTGCGGTTTCAAAAGGGACCCAAGATATATGTATGAGATCAATCTGCCTTGTTTCACTAGAATAGCATGTGATTCTAAAACATACCCCCAAATATAGCAGTGATATCTTTCTCCATCAAATGAAGGAACTCATCCAAAGTTAGAGAGAGGGTCAAAGTCCTAGTTATTGAGTCATTTGTACCTCAGTCTGATCTTCTCTAAAAAGTCCAATATCTTGCTGGACATTAGAAATCACAGTATTTTGGATCTCGAGTGCTAGTTCAAACTATCCAATGGATTGAATGCATCACAGAATTGCATGTTGGAAAGCAGCAAGCAATGGAATATGCAGAAATAGTCTTACCAGCATGGCCAGTGTCATGCTTATCGGAACATCTTTTTCTTGATAGTAAATGCACTCCAGTATGGAAAAGCCATATCTTATGTATGTTGCCTATTTCTTTTCACAGCATAATGAAAAAGCATGCAATGGCAGCAGTGTGATGAGACCACTTCCACATTGAATCAAGAAGCATATGCTGACATCTGGCTGTCGTGAGTGAATAAAGGAGTGTAAAAAAAGTGTCATTTTAATCACACACTGTAGTTGGCATCTATTACCACCTCTCTCCCTATCATCCATTCAACCTTTGCTTCATATCATTTCTCGATTTTCCTTGGGAAGATCAACCCCTCTTGCATCTCAGACTCTTTGCTTTGGTGAGAGTCGAGTTCATCCCTAGTTCCAGGGATGTTTGGTGAGTCAAGTTTGGCCAGTCAAAGCACAGCATCCTCTTGGCCAAAGAAGCTAGTTCTATGGATGGACATGCGACCCAGTTAGACTTAGCCAATGAGATTCAAGTAGATATTAGTTGGGGCTCTTGGAAGAGTGGCCAGTTGGACTTCAACCTGAGAGCATGTGCCATGGAAGCAGCTGGGAGACACTGTGGAGCCTGAAAATGAAGCTGGTAGGGAGGAGAAATGGACACAAAACAATTTGTGATGCTATTGCTTGAGTGCCTGAATTAAGTTGTGTGAGCCAATTGATACTCCATGGCTTAAGGCAGTTTCAGTTATTTTTCTGTCGCTTGCCACCAATCTGACTCACCTAGTAAAGCCCTGCATATCTGCTTGCATAGCTGGGGCTACCCCAGCACTGGCTCCCACAATAATTTTTACCTGAATGAAAAATCACTGTGTAACATGGGTATTCAGAGACAGAGAAAAGAAAACTCTGAGCAATTCTCACTCATATATGCTCATTACATATGCCAAGAGCAAATTTATTGTCGCTGTAATGTGAAATATCTATTCATGTAAACACCATAAGTGCTTGTTTATAGAGAATGCCATTGATATTAGGGGATGTACAACAGCACCATTTGATCAGAGAATTTTGGCAACAGGCCATTCCATTTTCCTTCTTAGCATAACATTTCCATTAACTTTGTGAGTGGTTTGACAAACTTCTTGGCAGTAGTACAACTTGAACCTTTAGCATCCTGGACAGCACAATTTTTAGCTTATTTTGTAACATCTCCATTGGTTTATGAGAGAGGTCATTCATTGTGCTTTGTTTATGAACAGTATCTAGAAGCTTCAGTGGTTTCCTGCCACTATTTGACAATTTCAGAATAGGCAAAGCACAGGGATCTAGAGATAAAAATCTAATTTTTATATAATTGTTGTATTTCTTTTTCCTATTCTTTTTTGTCTGGTCATCACACAGATTCTCTTGTTCCAGCAATACAGAGCCAGCTGTTTTTACACTCGCTTTGTGTTTGTGTGTGTCTGTGTTTCAGGTGTTTCCATGCACTTCTGATGCACTTTTTTTTTTGTTTTAGCTGAGCCATCCTGCCATCTGTTGGCAGCTCAGCAGCAGCTCAGCTCGGGCCTAGAATCGAACCACTGTTGCTCAGAGCTTGCACTCTCCAGCAAGCTCTTAACTAATTGAGCCACTCGGCCGGCCCTTCTGATGTACTTTTTGCATTTATGAATTTTATTCTGCACTGCTGTAGTTAAATAACTTTCTTAACTGCTTTTATGCTCCAATGGACCACTGCCCCAATTTTACAAATTGGGATTATGAGGAAGCACTTCGGTTACAATGAAAAATGGAAATTGGGCAAATGTAAGTAATAATATGCAAGTGACATAAAAATACATTAGCTGAGATCACATGCACCCTAGTAACTGAATGTTAGCTGAAAGAAACTGATCAATTGAGTATAGTGAATGCACAGATTTTAGGATTGTTATAATGATTAACGTTTCTGTAAAAATCGTAGTTTATCTTACATTTCAAATTTGTGAAATGTATTCGGACACAATTGTTTGGTTTTCCCTCCGAGACTCCTGAACTGTGTGCAGACCTCTTCTGTGGACGCCAGGTGATCTGAGGACTGCACTCAGCCAACACTTCTCAGAGGATGCTTGTTGGAGGGTGATCAGAGGTAGTTGGGGACAGGAAATCCTTGACAGAAAGAGGGAGAACCATTGGCATCAACAGTCTGATTTATGAAGATATCGGTAATCCACAGGTTAGGACTTTTAAGATCTATTCTCTTAGCAACTTTCAAGTATGTAATGTTGTTAACTACAGTCACCATGCTGTACATTATAGCCCCAGAACAAATTCATCTTTTTTTAAAATTTATTTTTATTGGGGAATTGGGGGAAGGGGAACAGACAAGTTGCTGTCCCTTTGTTCTTCAGTCTAGCTGTGGAGGACGCCGCTTCACTGGCCCAAGTTGGCACCATCATTGCACTCTTCCCAGGTGAGGCAGATCAGTCTCCAGGTTCTGGATGGCCGCTCACTGCGGCTGCTGGCCGCTCACGCTGGCTGCTGGCTACACACAGTAGCCCATGGCAACCCACCTGCCGTCACTGGCGACTCATGGCAGCCCAGCTGCAGGTCGAGCTGTTGTTCAGCATCTTAGCTGCAGAGGGCAGTGTCACTGGCCCTCATATGTGGGATCCGAACCGGGGCCCTCTGGCGTCCCAATCCAGCTCTTAACCATCGTGCCACTCGGCCGGCCCCAAATTCATCTTATAACTGGAAGTTTGTACCCTGTGGCCAACATTTCTTCTTTCTCCCCATCTTCCAGCCCCTGGCAACTACCATTCTTTCTGTTTCTGTGGGTTCGATGTTTTTAGATTCCACATATAAGCGAGATCATACAGTGTTTGCCTTTCTTTGTTCTTTCTTTTTTTAATGGATGTCCTCAAGACCCATCCATATTGTAGCATATGTTAGGATTTCCTTTCTTTTTAGGGCTCAATAATATTCCATTATATGTATATACCAAATTTTGTTTATTCATTCATTTATTGATGAAAATGTGGGCAACATAATGATATTTTTTAAAATTTAAGTTTTTTTAACTTCACTACTTAAGATCTGAACTTAATCATTTTCTGGGTTCAGTAAGCTCTTCTATGATGAATTATAGATATAAATAAATATTCAGGTATGTATAAATATCTATATTTATGTGTCTCCTGTGCTTTAAGTAAACTAGATATATGAAAATCAAGAATGACTCAACAAAGAAATAGAGGTAATGAATCATTTAACAAAATGATTCATAATAAGATTTATTTTTTAAGCCTGTCCTGAATTTGTTCAAATTTTTGTTATCCTTTTGAAAATCTGGTTTCTACCGTTTCAGAAACATATCTAAAACTTACCCACTGTGTCAAGTGAGACACAACTGAGCTATTTATTAAACTGCTTTCCCCCACAGGGTGGGAAAGAGCAATGGCTGTCAGGAAGCCTGGGAAAGGCTGGAGACGTGCCCTCTCCACCTGGACACCCAGATGGTGCTGCCTCATGCAGCCCTACTCTCGGGAGCCACGGACTTCTGCTGGGGACTCTGATCCAGGGTAAGAAAGAGGCAGGGAGAGGAGAGATTTAGTAAGGGCACCATTTGAGAAGGCTCATTTCCACTGCTCTCCCTGCGGAGTGTCTGTGTTTGTTTTAAATTAACATAGTCCAAGGTGATCACGGCATTTGCACAATGTAATGAAGTGTCAAAGAGTGGCAACACCCGGTGTGAAGTGTTGCCTGTATGGGTCAGTGTGGACTGGTGTAGACTGCGGGTTAAATTCCAAGCGTGACTAAAGGAGAGGAACTAGATTGTTGCCTTACCCACTACACATTGTTCTTCCTTTGCTCCTACAGGGAAATAATGGGGAGATGGTAGTGACATGCTATGTGTTTTAAGAACATTTTAAAAAATGGAGACATAATTCACATGCCATAAAATTAAGTCCCTTAAAGTGTATAATTCAGTGGTTTTAGTATATTTACAAGGTTGTGTAGACATCACTACTAATTCCAGAACATTTCATCACCTCAAAAAGAAACCCTGTACCCACTAGCAGTCACTCCCCATTTCCCTCCAAGCTCCTCCCACCCAGCTCTAGGCAACCACTCTGTCTCTACATTTGCCTGTTCTGGACATTTCATATACATAGAATCATACACTGTGTGGTCCTTTGTGTCTGGCTTCTTTCACTTAACATAATGTTTTCCAGGTTTATCCATGTTACAGCATGTATCAATACTTCATTACTTTTTATTATTGAATAATATTTCACTATGTGCCTATACCACATTTTGTTTATCCATGCATCAGTTGGTGGACATTTGGGTTGTTTCCACTTGATGGATATGATGAATCATACTGCTATGAACGTATGTGTACAAGTTTTGTGTGGACATATGCTTTCATTTTTCTTGCGTATACGAGCTCAGGCAATTAAGTTCGCGAACTCATCCTAGAAAAAGTGCTACATACCTCATTGCTGAATATCACTACAGTCACCTTCGAAGTTCTCCCCTTGGGAAGCATTGCACCGATGCCAGAGCCTAGTCCATCCTTCAAAGCAGTTTTAGAACTCCTTTTCTGCTATGGCCATCAGAGCTGTCGTCGTATTACCCCTGATGCCCTGAATGCCATCAAAATGTCTTCCTTTCAGTATTTCCTTTATCTTCAGGTAAAGAAAGAAGTCATTGGGGGCCAGATCAGGTGAGTAGGGAGGGTGTCCCAATACAGTTATTTGTTTACCGGCTAAAAACTCCTTCACAGACAGTGCTGTGTGAGCTGGTGCATTGTCGTGATGCAAGAGCCATGAATTGTTGGTGAAAAGTTCAGGTTGTGTAACTTTTTCATGCAGACTTTTCAGCACTTACAAATAGTAAACTTGGTTAACTGTTTGTCCAGTCGGTATAAATTCATAATGAATAATCCCTCTGATATCAATAAAGGTTAGCAACATCGTTGCAACAAGTTCACGAAGTTAATTGTCAGACTTTGTATACCTAAGAGTGGAATTGCTGGATCATATGGCAATTCCATGTTTAATTTTTTGAGGTACTCAGACTGCTTCCCAAAGCAGCTGCACCATTCTACATTCCCATCAGCAATGCATGTGGGTCCCCGCTTCTCTTCATCCTCACCAACACTTGTTAATATCTCTCTTTTTGATTCGAGCCATTGTAGTGGGTCATGCTATATATTTGATGAAGTCTCACATACTTGGCTAAATATGTATTTTAAGCCAGTTGTTGAGAACAATCACTGGGGATGTTACAGGCCTGTTTAAGTTTTCTGATGGTGCTTTTGTAAAGGATCAGAACTGTCTGTTGAGACTTTTCTGGGTGGGATCTGGCTCCAGAAAGGATAGTATTTTTTTTGTTTTGTTTTTAATTTATTGGCTTAAATGAAACAGCTGGTTTAGGTAAAAATTGAGAATGAGTTTTATGAACTAAAAAATGTTTCCCAATTTTTCTGTTGCACAAGGCTTCAGATTAAAGCCTCATTAAGGCCTTTTTCTATCAATGCAAGTGCAGCACTCCAGTTCCAAAATGGAAATAATTACAGAGGTGATAAACTCTTTAAGTTTTTAAAATCCAGTGTTGTTATTTTCATCGTTACTGAGTTGGCATGTGTAGTAATATGGGAACTGCAAACACACATTTCCCCAAGAGGTTCTGAAGCTAAAAAAAAAAAATCCAGCTTATTAGTTGGTGCTCCTGTTTCTGGCTCTTGTTTTGGTTAAGGGGTGGAGCCATGTGAAGATAATACGCCACATGCCAAGTAAACATCCTCTTCAAAATGAACATACTCTTCTATTTCTTTCAGTGCAAAAGGAAGGCAGGCATTGTCCACTAGATGTGCTGAACTTTCTCATACAGTCACATTTAAAAAAAAAATCTTGAGTAGTTGCCAGATAGATCACTGTTTTCAAAGAGAAAGCAATGACCTCATATTGTGATTTTGTTTAAAATTTCTGTCTAATGTTAATCTTCAAAAACACTTAGATATATAGGAGTCCAGGCGAGAGCTTACATATTAGAATGAAAAATGGGACTGCTAAGGGGTGCTGATAAGGGTTGATATTTTATTTAAAAATAAAATATTTTATTTTGGAAAACTGCAAACATAAAAAAATTAAGAGAGATTGATATAATTCCTCCCTGTACCCATCACTCCACTAAAACCATTGTCAACATTTTCCAATTTTCTAGTTTCAAACTAATCCCTCCCCTGTTTTTTTCTTTTGTGCCTAAGTATTTTATTGCAAATTCAAGATATCATTTCACCTGTAGATAATACAGAATGCATCCATAAGATTTGGTTTTTCATAAACACTATGCCATTCTGTCATTATCACACTTTAAAAATAAACAATATTCTTTAACATCATTGAATACTCAGTCCATATTCAAATTTCCCTTGTGGTTGACTGACATTTAAAAGAAAATTTATTATGAAAAAATTTAGACATACACACATAAACAGAATAATAAAAGGAACCCTCCCTCATGTATTATCTATCACCCACTTTTGACAATTATCAACTCTAACTTATTGTTTCATATATAATCCCATATGCGCCCCCCACATTATAGTTTTATTTTTCTTTGAAACATTTCCTTTTTTATTGTGGTAGCATTCATCTAACATAAACATCACCATTTCCACCATTTAAAAGTTTACAATTAAGTGGCATTTAGTAATTCATAATCTTGTGCAACCATCACCACTGCCTAATTTTGGAACAGTTTCATCAGCTGAAAAGGAAACCTCATGAGGAATATAATCAATAATGTTGTAAATATTTCTTAGGGGGCCAGATGGACCCATGTCCTGTTGGGGAGTCCACTTCATAGTCGATATAGAGGCCTGACCACCACATTGTATTTCTGAAGCTGATGTTGAATAATATAGTATGTCAACTATAATTATATATTCATATAGTCTCGGG
>NW_017731363.1:2306123-2325171 GCF_001890085.2 Hipposideros armiger
CAGCTCCAGGTTGAGCTGTTGTTCAGCATCTTAGCTGTAGAGGGCAGTGTCACTGGCCCTCATATGTGGGATCCGAACCGGGGCCCTCTGATGTCCCAAGCCAGCTCTTAACGATTGCGCCACTCAGCTGGCCCCCTCTTATAGTTTTGAAGTGAATCTGAAAGCAATGTAATTTTATCCGTAAATACTTCACTGTGTATCTTGATAAGATAGGGACTCTTTTTCTTTAAACATAACTATAACCTATTATCACACCTGAAAAATTAAACAATAATTACTATCACAGACTATCTAGCCAGTGTTCAAATTTCCATTTGTGGCCTAAGTGCCATACATTAGTTTTAGTTTGTCTGAATGAGGATCCAAATAAGATTAGATTATATGCACTTTAAGTCTGTTTTCATGTAGAGGTTCCCCCTTCATCTCCTGTTCCTCTCTTGCAATTTATTTGTTGAAGAAATCCAATTGTCTTGTAGAGAATCCCACTGTCTGGCTTTGGCTGCTTACTTCGCTGTGGTGGTGTCTAACATATCCCTCTGTCTTCTGCCCGCCCATTGACGGGTCTGTCTAGAGTTTGCACCATCCAATATAGTGGCCTGACCATGTGTGGTTATTGAGCGCTTGAGATGTGACTAGTGACAAAGATTCTTTCCTTGACCAAACTTGAGTCAGCTTCCTCTGAGTGCTCTTTCTGACTAGGTTCCGGCCTTTGGGCTTTGTCCTTGACCTGCTTAATTCAGTTTTAGCAAGAATCCTTCTGGGTCAGTTTAGTGAAACTCTTCCACACTTAATATCTGGTCAAATTCCTTATCCTCTACCTTCAGTATTTTTTCACCTTGGCCTACTGTCAGCAAGAATCCTGTTGAGTCCATTTTAGAAGAATCCTTCTAGCCTTGATGTTTCCTCTTAGTAATTTTCCATCTACTGATCCCCGCTCTGCTCCTTGGCTATAAATTTCCACTTGTCCTTGTTGTATTCAGAGTTGAGCCCAATCTCTCTTCCTTATTGCAACCTGCCCCCTCGTAGAAGTCGTCTTCTGGAATAAAGGCTGCCTTACCATCTTTAACCAGTGTCTGAATAATTATTTTCTTTAAACACTAGTTGAAATTGAGATGTGCTCTAAATATAAAATACATGCCAGATTTCAAAGACTTAGTACAAAAAAGGAATGTGAACTATCTCTTAAATAATTTTATGTTGATTTCATGTTGACACGATAATATTTTAGATATTTGGGTTAAATAAATGTTAGTCAAGTTAATTTCACATATTTCTTTTTAGTTGATTTTAATGTGGCAACTAGAAGATTTAAAATTACATAGTGGCTTGCATTATATTTCTGTTGGACAGCGCTGATTTAGAGACTTGATGAAGTTCAGGTTTGTTTTTTTGGCAGTTGAACTTTATAGGTAGAGTTGTGTATGTCTGGCCAGAAGCACATAATGTTTGGCTCTCTTTGTGATATTAGCAACCACTGATGATCAATGTTTGGATTTATATATTCATTAGAGGTTGCAAAATGATGATATTTTAATTCTATCATTCCTTTTGTAATTCTACTTCATCTACTATTTGGTTCACCAGTGGTACAGCTCCATAGGGAAGGCAAGATCAATGCTAGATTACTTCCCTTAATTAATTCTCAAAATTATCAATTGGCTCACACGCCATTGATAGATTTTAAAAATATTTAGCAGAGATTTTCTGGTCAAGATGGCAGGGTAGCTTGTAATGTGTGGATTACATTGACTGGTTTTTGAATATTGAACCAGACTTGCATCCCTAGAATAAATCTCACTTGGTCATAAGAAAAATATTTGGGAGTGCTTATTTTCATGTATATCTCAGAATGATTTACAAAGCTTACATAGGAACGAAGATGCACGTGTATAAGCAAACTGGACACTATCTGCTCCCAACAGAGATAATAAATGGCTTGTAGTCCTCAAGAATGTCAAGGTCGTGAAAGACTAAGGAACTGCTCCAGATGAAAGGAGACTGAAGAGAAGTGGCAATTAAATATAACATGTGTTCCTGGACTGGATACTGGATGAGGGAAAAAAGCTTTTCTTCCCTTTTACTCTAAAGGACATTAGTGCGACAATTGGTGACAATTGAATAAAGTTTGTAGATTAGATGATAGCTACTTTCCTGACTTTTATAATTGTACAGTGGTTAAACATGAGAATATCCTTGTTTTTAGGAAATATATAGGGGTAAGGGGATATTATGCCTACCACTTATTCTCAAATTACTCAGAAAAAAAAATATATAGAGAGAGGGAGTAGAAGAGTGAAGAAATTTCCACTTTGCAAATTTGAGGACTCTGTGAAGAACAAGACAATAGTTAGGAACCAGTTCTGTGAAGACATGTGGTGGTTTAAAATGTGCCTGTAAATTCTTTGACAGTCCTTTCAAGAATGCTCAATTCCCCTCCTTTTGAATGTGAGTTGGATTTAGTGACTTGCTTCTGACAAATAGAATATGGCAGAAGTGGTGTGTCTCTTCTGAAACTAGATCATAAAAGACAGTGGTTGCAGAAGCACTCTGTCTTGGTTCATTAGCTCTGGGGGAAAGCCAGCTGCCATGTCCTGAAGCCACTCAGGCAGCCTGTGGACAGGCCCACATAAGGAGGAACGGAGGCCTCCTGTCAACAGCCATGTGAGTGTGCCATCTTGAACATCTAGTGACTGGCTGGAACTTTTAGAGAAGAGAATTAGAGAAATGAGTAAAAATGTAAAACAAGACACAAAGTTAAAAATAAAATCATGTCATAAAAGTAGATTTAAACTAGGAGATTTAGTGGCAAAGGCAAACATAAGCCTCATATGACAGGAAATCTTGAAGGGGTACTTTGTTTCTAGTACTTTTTCAGGTAATTCTGATTCCTCCTTAGATTTTAAACCAATCATTTATTGAGCACCAGATGATGAAGATATACTCCTTGTTCTCAAAATGCTACTTGGAAACATCCTGGACTGTGAAAAACGTTTTTTTTTTTTTGTGCTCATTGTCCTCATTTGTTCCTTTGTTTCTGTAGTTCTATTTTGGAGAAGCAATTTTATTATTTAAAATTCATCTCCAGAGAGAACTGATGCACCTGGAAGGGGAATGCTATGTGCCTGAGAGTTACGGTTCACAGAACAGATACTGCTGTGGATGTAAATTAATTAACTGGAGTTGTGATTTATGTCCTCTCCTGTGGGTTGCCATACCTCCAAAGAAATGATACATGTATTTCTGGCCTTGGAGGCCTGAGACTCAGATCCTAGATGACCCAGTATCCACATCAACTTGGTCAAAGTAGAAAAGGGCAGGGAACAAAAATGAAGAATGAGGCCAAAATCCATAGTCACCATAAAAAGATTCTGTTTGCAGTGTTGGGAAAGCGGTCTTTGTTTATTGAGTGCAAGACTATATATACTCTACTGAGATCACTTAAATATTTACAGATTGACTTGTGCTGCACATGCTTTTTCTATGACATGTGAGCCATATTACTCTCTGATGTAAAATCCTGGCTCGGGTTGGGTTTTCTGGGAGCAGAAACTGAAATGGGGATTCTTGTGTAAGTGCTATGGTGAGGGAGAACACTCAGGCAAAGGAGAGTGAAAGAATCAGAGTGGGGTTGGGGAAGGGACTAAGCAAGGAGGCATCTCAGCTGGAGATGTGCCTCAACCTGATCCCACAGGGCTCTCTAGAGCATGATTTGTACCACACAGTTGGTCTCATCTTGAGGCAAGGGGCTGGCTTTTTGTACTTCATATCAGTCAGCCCTTGGCTGTGGGCTGCTCCGTGGGGTGCGTGGAGGTATAACCTCCAAGAAGTGGCTCCAGGTTGGCTAAGGGGAAGTCTTTTAACGAAGGGAACAGCTGTGAGCCATTAGCAGACAACACTTACTGATGGGTGCATTGCCTGGTGACAGGAATCTTGGCAGTGAACCAACTGTGTCTACAATAGGTCTGAAATTTTTACATGGTAATTATGTGAGAGTCTGGCTAGATGTTCCCCAAACCCGTTTCTTCTTCCGAGGTACACAGCTTGACAACATTTTCCAAATGCCCTTGGAGTTTGGCACTGCCATATGACTCAGCTCTATCCAATAGAAAGCAGGGAGGGTGATATGTGCCACCGCTGGCCCCGGCCCATAAAACCCCCTATGCAAGCAGTCTTCCATGCTCTCTCTTTCCAGCTTTGCTGAGCTCCCTCTTTATTTTTATAACTGCCTGATGCAGAGCATCTAGTAGAGGACTTTGAGGTCCCAGGGGATGGCGGGGCAACTAAGGGTGTCCCTGAATGAACGTGAAGAGAACCACCCCCATCCACAGACCCTTGTTGGACTGTGACATGAGCAAGAAACAAATCCTTATTATGTTAACCCACTGAGAATGTTCAGATTGTTTCAGTAATTAGCCTACCCTGACTCATTTAGTGAACCCTCCATTTTTCAGAAATATGAATAGCTTCTGAAAATTTGATTTTCAGAATTTTATCCTGAATTTAATCAATAATTTAATCAATAATTCTTGCTCAAATCTGTGATGACCGAAGTGCTGAATAAAGTGAGAATTTTTTCTTATTCCTTTAGAACATAGAAAAAAAGCTCTGACAGTATGTTTGAGTATTATGGGTGATTTTCAAAAGCACCATGAAAATATATGACTAGGATAATTATTATCCAAAATCCTGTTCAGGGAAACAAAGCAGGAAGCTGCCTTCCCAAGGTTAGACAGCTTGCTATTGTTAATGAGTAGTGAGAACTGTTGGCTCCAGTTTGTCTGACATAACAGTTGGACTTTCCCAGTGCACAGAAAGCTTTTTAGCGTGTCTGCTCAGCCGTTCCCAGGGCTACCAAAGGGGCTTCATTCCATGGAGAGAGGTGATTGTCTGATCACTTACATTAGAGGCCAGCAGGTCTTCTGAGAACAAATTGTTGCTGCTCAATTTGTCAAGGCTTTCCTTCAGAGGATGGAGTTGGTATAGGAAGGAAGAGGGCATTCTCTGTCTCTGTCTCGCTCTCTATCTATCTATCTATCTATCTATCTATCTATCTATCTATCTATCTACCTATCTATCTATCTATCTCTATCTCTATCTCTATCTCACACACACACACACATAGGTACAGGATAGAATTTCACCAAACTGGTTTTATGGGAGACAGTAACTTGTAAGATTCCATTGTTATTAGTGGTTTGTAGGGCATACGGGGGTCCAAGTTCTCCAACCCCTCTCTTCCTCTATGAGTGAGGTCCATGTGGCCAACATCAACTTCATTGTTGCTGGAGTTGGAGTGGTCATTTGGATTGGGTTTGTGTCCACAATCAGGCTTCTTCTTACTCTCCCTACCCTGTTCCTTCCCCACCACAGAGAGCGTCCACAGAACAGGCCTCTACCTGGGAAGCTGCAAGAAAATTGCTGTCATATACCCATCAAGTCTTGCAAGTAGGAACAGAGAGTGGCCCCAAACTAGGTGTGCTTTCCATGTGGAAGCAGTGGAGTCCCCTCTGAGGGCAGCAGAATTCAGGGGTGATGATGGAGGCAGGGGAGAGATAGATAGAGAGATAGAGAGATAGAGAGATAGAGATAGAGATAGAGAGAGAGGGAATATGAAAGAGAGAGAGGAACAGAGACAGAAAGACAGAGATACTGTTGGAACCAGGAATGATCAGTTTCTTTCCCCTTCCATCACTTCTTCCTTAGAGAAGAGTAAATGAGAGGAGCTGGGAGAAGCGCCAATGTTACTTTATCAATACTCCCTCCTGGGGAATAGAGGAAACTGTCTCATGAAAAAATGCGGCCATGGGCCGGCCGAGTGGCGCGTTGGTTAAGAGTTGGCTTGGGACGCCAGCTCTGAGCAGCGGGGCCCTGGCTTGGATCCCACATGAGGGCCAGTGACTCTGCGCCCTGTACAGCTAAGATGGTGAACAACAGCTCGACCTGGAGCTGGGCTGCCCTGAGTGGCCAGTGACGATGTAGGCTGCAGTGGGGCTGCAGTGGGCTGCCGTGAGCTACTGTGAGTGGCTGGCAGCTGGCGTGAGCTAGTGTGAGCTACCGTGAGCCACTGTGAGTGGCCATTCAATGGCCGGTGAGTGACTGCCTCATCCGAGAAGAGCGCAGTGATCACAATACCAACATGGGCCAGTGAAGCGATGTCCTCCACAACTAGACTGAAGGACAAAAGGACAGCAATTTATCTGTTCTCCTTCCCCGATTCCCCAGTGCTGTTCCCCTCCCCCAATTCCCCAATGAAATCTTAAAAAAAAAAAAAAGGAAAGAAAAAATGTGGCCAGGGGAATAGGATTCCCTTTCACACTGTTAAAGATGTACTTTTTTTCACTTCTAGCAAAACAAAAGTTAAAATCAGCCAAACGAGTGGTTATTTAGTCTTTACAGTAGTTCCCCCCTTATGCGTGGGGATATGTTCCAAGACCCCCAATGGATGCCTGAAACCTCAGATAGTACTTAGCCCTATATACACTATGTTTTTTTCCTATACATACACACCTGCGATGAAGCTTAATTTATCAATTAGGCACAGTAAGAGATTAACAACAGTTCCTAATAATAAAATAGAACAAGTATGCCAATGTGCTATAATAAAAGTTATGTGACTGTGCTCTCTCTCAAAATATCTTGTTGTACTGTTCTCACCCTTCTTGTGATGATGTGAGATGATACAATGCCTACACGATGAGATGGAGTGACGAGAACATAGTGTTAGGCTACTCTGAGGGTTACTTGAACACAAGCACTGTGATACTCATAACTGAGAGAGCTACTGAGTGAGTAATGGGCATATACAGGGTGGAGATGCTGGATAAAGGGATGATTCACCTCCCAGGTGGATGGCATGGAGATGTCATCACATTATTCAGAAAGCCACACAATTTAAAACTTATGAATTGTCTATTTCTGGAATTTTTCATTTAATATTTTCAGACCACGGTTGACCACATGTAACTGAAACCATGGAAAGTGAAATCGCGGATAAGGGGGGACTACTGTACATTGGTCAGTCCCTCAGTAAGTACATTTTAAAGTTCACCAATCTTTGAGATACAATCTTAGGTATCTCCATATCACTCATGAAGATTCTGAAGCTCAGAGAAGCCAAAGAGAATTCTCCATACCACCCCTTCCCAGGTGACCCATAAATTGACTATAGGTATAAGAAAATATTAGGTCTTCACACTTTAGAACAGGAGTCAGCAAACATTTTTTTTCTGTAAAGGGCCAGAGAGTAAATGTTTTAGTTACTGACTCAACTTTGCCATTGTAGTGTGAAAACAACCATAGTCAGTCAACACATAAATGAATGGGTGTGGCTGTGTTCCAATACAACTTTATTTATGAAATGTAAATTTTATGTAATTTTCACATGTTCTGAAATATTATTCAGTACATAGAAAGCACTAATTTTTTTCAACCATTAAAAAATTGTGAAACCCACTCTTAGCTTGTGAGCCATACAAAACCAGGCAGCTGGATCTAGTTTTCCAACTCCTGCTTTAGAAAACTTCCCTATAAGTAACCAGTGCTGTGTTCTGAGTTTGTTGTCATCTTCATTTGGGGCACTGATGCTGGACTTAAAAGGGAAAAAAAAGCACAACTTAAAGACCGTGTCTTGGTTATTTCTGAATATATTATCATTTTAGTTTTTCTGGCCATGATGGGGCCAAAACAAGTGTGTAAGTTGAGAATTTCCAGAGTACAAAGCAATTGTCTCCTAAAACGTTGTTTACTATAAGCCTTAAGGGATATGAGTGTTTAGTGTTTCTACATTTTTGTATGTGTTTAATAATTTGATAACTATTTCTTCTATTCAAAAAGCTGTTGTAGAAGTAAAGAACAGTACTTGGCATTCCTTAGATATAAAAACATTTTTAAAATGCTATTTTCCCTTCCTGTGTCCTGCATTTAAATGTTACTGCTGTTGGGTCACTCTGGCTGCACTCTGGTTCTTTGAGCTTCCCTTCTGGCATTTCAGAGCCCATTAGAGGCTGCCCTTCCCTCCTGCTCTACACTTACTGTCCTCACGCATCAGTTCTTGGGCAAGAATGTTTCTGGCTCCTCCCTCTCCCATGATCCTCCTCTGTCCTGTCCTTTCACCTTCCCAGTCCCACCCGTTTGTCAACATCCATCTCAGGCCCTCTTCATCAAGCCTTTTTGGTTGAGCTCTGGCTCATGGATTTTCTCTGTTCTCTAAACTCCCACAACACTTAGCTTGAGGTACACAATTTAGCAGTTAATTATATATTGTCTTTTATTGTTTGTTTTTATTTGTTGTGTTAGTTTTGTCTTGTTCAGTGAGACTGCAGACTCCCTGAAAGCGACACATCTTGTATTTAAAAAAAAAATCCCTCACAGTGCTCCTGGAGGGACATAATCAATATTCCCCATTCTACCAATAAGTGTTGATTGATGGATTGATAGGTACAGATGTGAGCCTTTTTACCCATCTCTGCAGTATCTGGTGCTTAAGAAATATCTGTCAAATTTATGAAACTGAGTTGAGTAATGAAGATCAGCTCTGAATCCAGTATTCAGTTGGGCAAATCACACAGTCTCTGCATCCATTTTCTCATCTGCAAAAACGAGATAAAATATTTGCCCAGCCTACCTCAGAGAGTTACTGTGGGGCTTAAATGAGGTGATGTGACTTTGAACTATATGAATGTTAGGGATTATTATACGTCACGTTTCTTTTCTCAGGAGTCAAGGGAAAGTAGAGTTTGGCATTTATCGTGAAGAATGGGTCCCTTTCTAACCTCTGTTAGAATGATGGGCCATTCTCAGGGAAGCCTGAATAGAAGTTGGAAGGTAGGAAGAGAATAAACATGATCTCTTGGCTTCCAGTTCTTCTGAGAAGGTATTACAGTTGTGGAAGATACAATGGTGGTGAGATTTTGAAATGGAAGTTCCCCAGCTAAGTTAGTCTTTGCTGCTCCTCACTTAACGTATCTTTTCTGTACTCTTGCCCCCAAACCCACTGCTTTCATAATCTTGTGGAAGGAAATCTTAGTGAAGAGATAAGAACTTCCTGCTTTTGGAGTGGATCCTCTTCTCTGTTTCATTTCTTCAGATTCCAAAAGGGAAATATTACTCTGGCTATCATTTATGAATTGACATAATTTTTCTTTTTTCTTCTTATACATATTCCCCGTCTCCATTAACCATCTACTGATTTTTTCGTTTTCCTGTCCTTGGTCCTTATTTTAGTTGACCAAAATACCAAAGTGTATTTACCATCATGTGCTATTTCTTGAGATGTTGTCCTCTGTTTTTAATTAAAATAAAACTATTTGGGGTGGAAGTTTTAGATATCTCTTTATTAAATCAAATTCTAAAATGTATTTTTTATTAGTGCTTAAACCTGGACTGATTTTTTTTTCCTTTGGGTGTTTCCCAGTGTGCCGTAATGCATATATACATGTACAATTCTTCCCAGGGCCTTTTTTACTCCTGTTACCCTAGTATTTAACACTAATCGATGTTATTCCTTTTTAAGGCTCAACTCCAGGTTTGAGCCATCCCTTAGAAAGTGGCCTAACCTCGCTGCCACCCAGAACATTATGGGGAGTTCCTGGGATCCCATTCCTATGGGATCTCATAGCTGGAAAGCTATTTTCCAGCTTTTCAGGACCTAAGCAGTACTGCTATGGAAAAAGGAAAGCCTAATTTCCCATGCCTCGTCTCTTTTCTGGGAAGGGCATGGCGTGCGGTGAGCAAGACACCTGCTCCAGCGTCCTAGGGAAAAAAACCACCACTGCCTTCCCCGCCCCCAGAAAAACACCATTCTCCAGGTGCGTCCCCCTCCCAGCCTGGGCGGAGAGTCAAGGACGCCCCTCACGTGCAGGATGGGCGCGGAACGGCAGTGGCTCCACCCTCTCCGGCCCGACTGCGCCGGCGGAGCAGGTGATCCCGCGCCTGGCTGGAGGCGCTCGAGTTAGTTACCTGGCGGAGCGCGGGCGGGGCGTGGAGGGGCGGGGCGAGCGGCGGGGGCGGGGCCGAGGCCGGGATGTCATCCCAGGCTTCGATTGGTCGGCGCCGCGCCTGTCTCCATGTGCCGCGCAGCGGAGGCACAACATTCAAGTCCGGGGGCGGGGCCGGCGCGCGCCAGGAGGAAGCGGCCGCGCCGCAGCTGCGGGGCGTGGGGGCGGTGGCGGCGGCGGCCAAGGCCGAGGCTGAGGCGGCGGAGGCTGTGGTGAAGGCGGCAGCGCCCCATCGGGGACGGTGCTCCCTTGGGCCCCCTTTTAGGCCCCATGGATGCGGCGGCAGGCGGGGGCTGCGCCTCCGGGCCGCAGCTGCTGCTGAGCGAGGGCGAGCAGCAGTGCTACTCCGAGATCTTCGCGCGGTGCACCGGCGCTGCAGGCGTGGGCTCAGGGTCCGGGCCCCCTGAGGCCGCCAGGGCCGCTCCCGGTACAGCCACCGCAGCCGCGGGCCCCGTGGCCGACCTGTTTCGGGCGTCGCAGCTGCCCGCCGAAACGCTGCACCAGGTAGGTCCTCGCGCCCCCTGCCCCCTGCGGATCATTTCTGTGGGGACAAGGGGCGGGGTGAGGCGACAAGGCTGCCCACAGGGACCCAGAGGCCTCGGCCAGGTCGCAGAGAGGGGGTTCGCAGCCGGGAATGGCGGCGACGCCCTAGTCCCCCGGGGGACACCAGCCTCTTCTGCAGCTTAGCAGTGCTGGGTGCGCTCCCCGTCTTCCTTCCCTGAGAGGGACTGGCACTCCCTCCCCTCCTCCGGCTATTTCTGGGGCTCTGCAGCCGCCCAGACCCAAAGTTTGCCTTGTTCTGGAAGTGGTGTTTGTTTTGGCTGGTGTCTGGTTTAGCCTCCTCTTGCTCGCTGTTGCCTTTCCCTCTCCTGGTGGGGTGGGGTGGAGGGGCTTGCTGGGGTTTGCACTTGAGGGATGTGTGGTGCGTGTGTTTGTAGGGCCAGGTACCTAGGACTAAATGTTGTCCGCTCTGTATACTTCTAATATATACATATCTGCTGTGTATATTGCCCGCTGGCGTATTTCTGAATACTAATATTAAACTAGGAAGCCTTAATGACAAGTTGCAGAGCAGGGACACAGGGCTGCAAGAGGACGTCTGTCAGGGCAGAGCCAAGCTTCCCCTTTAGGGCTAGAGGTGGAACCCAGAGGTCTGCCATGGGGGACAACTGTATTGCCAATATTATCATTACTTGGACTTGAAGATAGAATTGGAAAGTAACGTGTCATAGGCACCTTCTTTTGGCTGCTCCAAACCTGGAAAAGGACGAGGGTATGATCCACAGCAGATGCTGGTTTTGTTTTGTGTTTTCCTTGGAGCTTGGAGAAAGACTACTTGATAAGCACTTAGTCTTTTGATATTACCAGCACTAAATAGTGATGAGAGTCTTAATATCAAGCCCAAAACGTGAAATGAAGCTTTTCCTAAAAGCAGTAGCCAGTATGAAAGTTAACATCCATTGAATATTTAAAGTGGGGAATGGTATTTTAAAATCTAGTTCCAAAGGCACACTGACGGTTTTATGGTTTACTTGCAATATCATTGTGTGTAGTTTTAAAAAAAATTTTATCGCTTAAGACTGCATTTTATACTGCTGAAGCATGCATATGCCTTTCTGTGGGCGTAACTTTAGTCACTGCAATCTTTCACCTTTTAGCATTCACAGAATTTATTAGTATTCACATAATTTAGCATGGTTGATTGTCCCTTAAGAAGTCCTTGATATGTAGATAGTTCTGCCACTGCTGTTGAGCAGTTGAGCTGGACCAGGTAGAGAAAAAAGTCCGTGTGTTAAAACACAAACCATGGTTTTTACGGCAGGCCCTCAGAATACTCCCAAGCATAATAAATTTATTAAATGCTGTCACTACTTCTCAACTGAAAGAGGAATAAGTGACTGGGGCCACACGGAAAGTGACAGCTGGGCACCATTAAGGCTTGTTTTGTTGTCAGTAATAGATGGAGTGTGATAAGAGAAGATTGGGTATATTAAATCAGAATATGTTGGGTAACTCCTCCTTAGGAGTTGGGGAGGGGGCTTTCCTGATGCTAGAATCTGTGCTTCCTTGTGGTATAGATGATTTAAAAAGAACCCAAGGCACAGTGCCTTTGCATGAATTAGATTCTATTCTTGATGTCCAGTCGAAACCTGCTTGCAAAAGACTGCTTCTGATGCTGGCAAAAGAGGACATCCCTAGAGGATTGCTTGTACAATAGTAAATCTCTCAGAGCTTTAAACTCCCTTTTTCAGCCCAGCAAAACAAAATACATTCTTCTCCATTAACCTAACTCAATTGCAGTAATCCAATATTCTTTTTACTGGTGAAAATTAACAACAAAGGCATCCTGGACAGGGAAATGTAATCAGAAGAGATTCAAACAAAGCCAGCAGCTGACAGCCACTTAATTTTTACCAACCACTTTGGTGGTGTGTGTTGTGGCGTGTCTGGGTGTGAATATGTGTGTGTGCACGCACGCACATGCTTCATTCACCTTGATTTGCACTCCTCCATGAGTGTATTAGCCATTATTTAAAACAAATGTAGACTTTTTTCTCTTTCCCTATTAAAGAGAAACCTATAAGTTCAGAATTAAGTGGCCCAACAGGTATAACTGCTCAAATCATGGTGGCATTAATCAGCCCTTGTAGTTTCTATGGTAACAGCCAGATTTTCTTCTTAGTAAGCATACAGTTAAGATTACCATAATGTTCCAGGAAGGGTGAAAATCTTACCTGGAGTAAATGTTCTATAAAAATACTTAATTGTGTCTGCTAGTTGGAGTAAAAATAAACTACTACACCTGTTACTTCACTATGGCAGTGAATTATCTTAGGGATTTTTTTAGTTGAAATGTATATGTATATATATCATTTATTAAAATATATTTTAATATACTTTATTTTTTCAGAGCAGTTTCAGGTTCGTAGCAAAATTGAGGGGAAGGTGCAGAGTTCCTGTATACCCCTGTCCCCACACATGTAC
Source organism: Hipposideros armiger (assembly GCF_001890085.2). NCBI lineage: Eukaryota > Metazoa > Chordata > Mammalia > Chiroptera > Hipposideridae > Hipposideros > Hipposideros armiger. The sequence goes on from NW_017731363.1 coordinate 2,319,104, forward strand.
AGCCTCCCCTATGATCAGTGTCCCCACCAGAGTGGGACATTTGTTACAGCTGATGAACCTACATTGACACGTCATAATCACCCAGAATCCATAGTTTACATTACAGTTCACTCCTGTTGTTGTACATTCTATGAGTTTGGGTAGATGCATAATGATATGCATCCATCTTTATAGTATCATACAGTGTAGTTTCACTGCCTTCTGTGCTCCACTCTGTGCTTCATCCCTTCCTCTTACCCCCAGCCCTTGACTGGCCACTGATCTTTTCACTGTCTCCATAGTTCTGCCTTTTTCAGAATGTCATATAGTTGGAACCACACAGTATGTAGCCTTTTCAGATTTGGTTCTTTCATTTAGTAATATGCATTTAAGATTGTTCCATGTCTTTTCATAGCTTGATAGCTCATTTCTTTTTAGTGCTGAATAATATTCCATTGTTTGGATGTGCTACAGTTTATTGATCCATTCACCAACTGGAAGACACCTTGGTTGCTTTCAAGTTTTGGCAATTATGGATAAAGTTCCTATAAACATCTGTGTGCACTTAAGTTGTCAACTCCTTTGGGTCAATGCCAAAGGTCATGGTTGTTGGATCATATGGTAGGAGTATGTTTACTTTTGTAAGAATCTGCCCAACTATCTTCCAAAGTGGCTGAACCATTTTGCATTCCCATCAGCAGTCAATGAGAGTTCCTGTTGCCCCACATCCTTGTCAGCATTTGCTGTTGTCAGTGTTCTAGATTTTCATTTTTTTAATAGGTATGTAGTAGTATCTCATTGTTTTTATTTTTCAGTTCCCTAATGACCTATGATGTTGAGCATCTTCTTGTGCTTATTTGCCATCTTGAATTATATTTTAATGCATCATAATAGCCTATTTTAAAAAGCCTTTTGGACTCTTTATAGAGTATCTTCATGTGCTGATTTATTTTAAAAGGATTCTAGTAATAGGTAGAAAATGGTAGAATGAAACATTTAAATTAGAAAAAGAAAATATCAATGTCTGAGAAATAGGTAAATAGTTTTTGTTTAATACTTCAAGACAAAGAACTACAAATGTTAGAGTGATACGTTTCCCAGGTTGTGAAGTATTTCACTGGTATTCAAAGGCTAGCATTTTATTAGCAGGGATAGTGTATGGTGGGAATCAGGTTTGGGTTTAACGTGTATCTGAGGGATTTGAGTTTCTGTTGCTCATCAGACACTGTTCTAGCAGCTGAGGTTATAGCAATGAATCAAACACAAATTCCTGTCCTCAAGGAGCTTACATTCCATTGAAGATGTTTTTATTCTTCAGGGTTTGAGTAAGAAAAGATTTAAAATATAACATCTAGAAATAAAATGTCTGCCTTAAGCTGGCAAGTTTTGTGTTTGACATAACGAATTAACTGTAAACTCATTTATAGTATCTGTCTTTTAGGATGGTGTCAGTCTCTGGGAATGCTTTGAATATTTCAAGTAGTCATTATAATTATTTTCATTTTTATGATAGTTAACTCTTTGTTTTGAAATAGTGTCTTTATTTTTCATTGAGATATTGGTTTGTCGGAAAAGTCATGATGCATTTTTGCAACGAAAAACATAGAAAAAATATGTCATGGCTTTTCTGATAACCCAATGTAATTTAACATTAGGTTTCAGGTGTACAACATAATGATTCGATATTTGTATATATATTGCAAAAATGATGACCACAATAAGTCTAGTTATAATAACATCTATCACCACACAGTTAAACAAACTTTTTTTCTTGTGGTGAGATTATTACGATTTACCCTCTTAGCAACTTTCAAATATACAATATAGTGTTATTAACTATTCTCACCATGCTGTACATTACAACCCTATGACTTACTTATTTTATAACTGGAAGTTTGTACCTTTTAAGCACCTTTACCTATCCCCACCTCCCCCACCTCCCCCACCTCTGGCAACCACCAGTTCTCTGTATCTGTGCATTGGGGGTGGGGGTTGGTTGGTTGATTGGTTTTTAGATTCCACATGTAAGTGAGGTCATACAGTATTTGTCTTTTTCTGTCTGACTTGTTAGTTAGCTCTTAGACATTAAGGGGAATAGTTATAAAACACTGTTGATTCTGTATTATCAGGGGAAATCACTGAATGGGAGAAAAGCCAATACGTGATGTCTGATTGTTTAAGCAGCTTAGATTGAGATAAAGAAGTAAAACAAAGCTGTGAGAAGTAGGGGATATTTAAAAAATTCCTGCACATGGCCTCTCCTTTGGGTAGAAGTCATATTTAAAGGTTTTCTTGCAATTCTTTGAAGCAACTAACTGTTGAGACATTAAAGAAAACTATAGGCAAAAGACAAAATTCTTGTGAACTTTTTCCTGTTGTAGATTATTAGGCAGAACTATTTTTAAAAAAGGCAGATGAAACAATTTTCTATTTTTGCATCTTTATATCATATCCTTTGTAGCATGTACTTTAGGGAGAGGGAGGCCAGCATACTAAAACAGTAACTAGGAATATATGCTGTTTGAGATAGAAAGTGTTTATTCTTTTTTTTCCTTTTTTTGTAAAAGAATGAATGCCAGCAGATATAGTAAGTTCCAAAGTGGTTTAAACCTTGTCTGGTGAAAAGGAGGATATTTGCATCATTGTTACTTGTTGACTCTTTTATAAAAAAATATTTCAGGTATGCAAACTAGAGCATTACACAACAAATAACTGTGTACCCACCACTCAGTATAAGAAGTAAAACAGCCCAGTTAGTGTGAAAGTTTCCTGTGACCCTGTTTTTGGTCCTGTTTCCTCCCTCCCTCCCCCAGAGGTTACTGCTATCCTGAATTCGGTATGCATGATTTGAAAAAATTTTTAGTACTTTATTATATGTATGTGTATATATATTGTGTGTGTATATATATATATATATATATGTGTGTGTGTGTGTGTGTGTGTGTGTACTGAAGGTGCCAAAAAATGTATACAAGTGGACACTTTGGTCAGCGTTGCTCAAGCAGTAGTTTGCCGTCATCAGAAATGTCTGGATGCTGATGGGAACCACTTTGAGCACCTCTTGTAATTGCAGAGGTCAAGTGTGACTTGTACTAATCTTTATTTATTGGTATATATTGAATATTACAATTTGAATAGTTTCTTCCTTTCTTAAAACGTGCATGCATTTTTTGGCACCCTCTGTATATAGCATGTATATGTGTGTGTATGCCACTAAAACAATATATTGTTTTAGATGGCTTTTCAACTTAAAATAAGGAGTATCATACATACTCTTTGTAACCTTCTGCAACTTGTTTTTCCTCTCATTGTGTTTTTGAGATTCATCCTTGTTGACACATGTAGCTCTATTTCATTTATGTTTCCTTTTAAAAAATCTTCTTTACTTACTCTTACAATGACATCATTATGGTGCTGTAGAAACCTTTAGGCCTAAGGAAAGTAGGTGGCATTTTTCTTTTTGTAGAATGTCACATGACTGGGGGACTGTTCTAAACATGTACGGATATTAAAAATGCCTTTATAGATAGCAAAATGCACACTGATATTCTTGAGAATGTTAGAGGACCTCTGAGCCAATTGATTAGGGTTTCATAGGCGTATTTTTTTCTAATCTTTTTTTTTTAAATGGAAAATCTCAAACAAACAAGTAGATAGAAAAGTACATTAAACTCCTCTGCACTTGCCACCCAGGCTCAACAGCCATCCACACACGGCCGATTCATTACCTCTGCATTCCTACTTTTGTTCCCTTCGTCTTCTATTAACCTGAAGCAAGTCTCAGACCTCATATGATTCATAGTTTCTTATCTTTAAGCAAGACATCTGGGGGTGGGCAGAGGAGATGGGAGCATGCAGGGATTTAATATGGGCAGAAAAGTTATTGTGGCCTGTGGTCGAATGGCAAGTCTGAGTGATGGTTTCATGCTATCAAGCCATTGGCAGTCTTTAAGATAATAATGTTTGAGAACTGATTTTGAATAATTGGGGGAAACCAATAGAGAGATTGAAAAAGTAACAAAGTGAAGACTAGAAATACAAGATGGATTTGAACATCATCCTAGTTTCACACTCATATCTAGGGACTGCCGTACTTTAAGGGTATAGAAAATTGATTTTGAGGAAGTCTTGAGTTGTTTTCCTAATTATTGGTAACTTTTTAAAGAGGGTTTGGTTCCTTTCCAGGTTTTTTGAAACTTTCTATTTGTTTTCTAAAGGTAAGTGTCTAGTATTTTGTATTTATATCATTCTGTTTTTCAGTACATGTCTATTGGCGGGCAACTGTCTCAGTCTGTTCGGGAGCTATAACAAACTATCACAGACTGGTTGGCTTATAGACAAGAGATACTTATTGCTCACAGCTCTGGAGGCTGGAAGTTCAAATTCAAGGCTCTGGCAGATTCGGGGTCTGGCGAGGGCCCCTTTCCTGGCTCATAGCTCATGCCTTCTCGCCCTGTCCTCACGTGGTAGAATGGGCTAAGGAGCTCTCTGACCTCTTCTTATAAGGGCACGAACCTGATTCATGAAGGCTCTACTCTCATGGCCTAAGCACTTCCCAAAGCCCTCACCTTCTAATACTGTCACATTGAGCATTAGGTTTTCAACATGAATTTTGGAGGGACAAGCACATTCAGATCATAGCAGCAACCAACCAACCTGGGTTTCTCAGGACTGAGGGGGTATGGGACTTTCCGTTTCCAAACCAGCACAGTCCTAGGTAAACTGGGGTGGTTGGGCACCCCCTCCAGTGGTAACTGCGCTAGTTACCTGTTGTCCTATAATGAATTTCTGCAAGTTTAACTTGCAGCTTAAAACAACACATTTTTATCGTCTCATTGTTTCTATGGGGCAAGAGTCCTGACATGGCTTAACTGGGTCTTGAGCTCATTTTTTTTTAAGGCTGAAATCAAGGGGCCGGCAGGCAGCATTCCTTTCTAGAGCTTGGGGACCTCTTGCAAGCTCACGTGGTCGTCAGTGGAATTCAGTTCCTTATGATTTTAGGACAGAAGCTGTCAGCTTCTAGAGGCCTCCCACACGTCCCTGCCACACGGCCCTCTCCACAGGCGGTCCACAACATGGCTTTTTGCTCCTTAAAGGCCAGCAGGGATGTCTCTCCAGTCAGCTTAGATGAAGGACATCCCGTCACCTTTGCCATATTCTGTTGGTTAGAAGCAAGTCACAGGCTCTGTCTGCATTCATGGGGAGAGGATTATACTAGTGCACATACAGCAGGAAGTGAGAATTATTTGGGGTGGGGGGCACCTTAGGGCCTGTCTACCACATTTGCCTTTCTGAGTTTTCTGAAGCAGAAAATTATTCTGTTTAGGTTTTGGTGGCCAGAATACATATATGTCTTTGCTCAACCACTCATTTCAAATTTTTTTATCTTCTCAAAAAATATTTTCATGCATAATTCATTTCCTTATGCCAAGTACAATTGGCAAACATATATCTTCTTAGGTATCATTTTCAGTTTTAGTCTTTAGGCAGTTTTTTTTTCTCAACTAGTAAGAGGCAGAAAAAAAGTGGAAAAGCAGATGTGAGTGCCCTGATTGCCCACTCCTGCATGGACTATGCTAAAGCAGGGTCCAGTGCAGGGGTCTGAACTGAGATATGGGAAAAGTACATCTTGATACTAGCCCTGACCTGAAATCAAGCATTTCCTTCTATTATGCATGCAGGCAACAAACTACAGCAATATTAGCAGTACCTGTGACTTAATCACCTGTAGAAATAGGAGATTTTTTAAAAAAAGATTTTTATTGGGGATGAGAACAGCGCTGGGGAATGGGGGAAGGGGAACAGACAAGTTGCTGTCCTTTTTTGTTCTTCAGTCTAGCTGTGGAGGACGTTGCCTCACTGGCCCAAGTTGGTACCATCATTGCGCTCTTCCCGGGCGAGGCAGATCAGTCGCCGGCTTCTGGATGACCGCTGATGGTGGCTGCTGGCTGCTCACGCTGGCTGCTGGCTGCACATGGTAGCCCATGGCAACTCACTGCAGCAGGGTCTGCAGCCTATGCTGTCGCAGGCGACTCACATAGCAGCCCAGCTCCAGGTTGAGCTGTTGTTCAGCATCTTAGCTGTGGAGG
>NW_017731363.1:2325761-2330708 GCF_001890085.2 Hipposideros armiger
GCCCTTGTTGCTGTTTTTTTAAAAGGATGTTTTCTTAAATGTGTAATGTTTGCCCTGGATGCCTTCAAAAGACCATAGTTAATAATCTCCTTGTTTCTCCCTTAGTTCATGGTCAGCCTTGTGAAAAACAGATGATTATACTTGAACAGCTTTTTGCCCTTGGAGATGATGCTGTGCTTGCCTTCTTTCCTTTGGGATCTCTCAGTTTAAAAATGTTTGAACTCCTCTCCCTTGCATACACTCTGGTACCTTTGTATTCCTGTTACTGAGAGATGACAGTGGAGGTAAAGCACAGGCAGCTTAGCATGTGAATGTTTTAGATTCGTTTAATTTATTCATTGCTCTAGATCAAGGGTTCTTCACCTTGGCACTGTGGACACTTTGATCCACGTCAGTCTTTGCTGTGGGGGCGTCCTGGGCACTGTAGGATGGTTAGCAGCATCCCTGGGCCCCACCCCCTAGATGCCAGTAGCTGTGCCTCCCTCAGTTGTTACAACCAAAAATGTTTCCAGACATGCTAGATGTCCCTGGGGCAAAATCTACTCTGGTTGTACATACATGACGATAGCCTTCATAGTAGCAGTTACCATGTATTTTCCGATTACCATGTACTTGGTCTTGTCCTATAACTTGTAGAACACTCATTTAATTCTCACAATCAAACCACCAGGTAGCTATTGTCATCTCCAGTTTAAAGAAAACAAAATGGAAGCACATAGGTTCAGTAACTTGCCCAAGGTCACGGAGGTACATGACTACTGGCAATACTTTTCATAATTATTGGGGTTGAAATTCACTCTTTGTCGAGGAGACAAACTAAAAAAGAAAGGAGGGTTTCCTGATGGTGCCTTAATAGAGAGGCTGTTGCTTTCATAGCAATTCTATGTAAATGTTGGAATTCTTGCTTAAGGGGTGATTAATTCCACGGATGTGTGTCTGAGTCAGGTTTTGGGCCATTTTGAAGGAGCTTCTGTGGTATGGTGAAGCAGAACATGTAACATTCTAGGGTCAAGGCTGATCAAACTTTGGTGCCAAGGAAGCCATCAGAAATTAGGGTAAGGCTATGTATTGCTCAGGTCCCTGCAGGAAATGGCGTGCTCAGAGGGTTTCCCTGAAAGCAGGGACGTTGAGGCACAGAGAGGCTAGTGGCAGTGGGAAGCCAGTGCTGTCCCTAGATCTGAAGGGGCGAGGGGAGGGAATGTTGTCGCTGGAGCTGTGAAAGGTGGTCCCCCTGTGGCCACAGTAGTCTAGGAGAGGCAGCCAGAAGATTGCTATAACTGTGGCCAAGGAAGGGTTGATGGGCTGAGGGACAGATAACCCACTCTGTCTCGTGCCATCTCATGTGCTGCAGTGCCTCTTGCGGTCTTCACCCAGATGGAAGCCAGAGGCAGGGGAGCCTGAGTGTTGAAGCTTTAGAGGCCAGCCTCCTGGGAGAGGGGATGAAGAAGGGTTGGGTATGGCTCTGGGAACCAAATGGGGGAAGAGCCAGCAGAGGCTACAACCTGTACTGGGAGCCATTGCCCTGGATCCTATGGAGAATGGAGCATGGCTGGTGTGGGGACGAGGGAAGTCCATGTGTGCCAAGCAGGACCTGGGTGTAAGACCTCCAGGACGGATAGGAGAGGGTTGGATGGGTGACCTGCCCATCTGAGCTGCATTTCTGCACTTGTCCAGGGAAACCTTGAGGACTGCGGTTGTCTGTCTGAGTTTGGAGATGGGGTGTGTGTGCTTTTTGATTACAGTGGGGCATTTCCATGACTTGCAGTGTTTGTTCTTGTTCAAGGCACTGGAGAAAATGTAACAATGGACTGGCCCTCTTGAATATTCTGCCAAAAGTAGCTGCACGTGGTGGGGAAGGTCGCCCTAGGACGAGAAATGAATGAGTTCAGGGGAGTGGAAAGTGCATTGTAATGTTTGGTGGTATGGCTTTGCGTTAGTTTGGCTTTTTTCTTTCCCTGAAGGATAGGATTCCTGTAGGAAGCCTTCTTCGCCCAAATACTGCTCATTGCACATATATGCATCCAGTTCGGATTTCTCTGTATGTTGCTCAACTCACTCAGGCCCTATTGAGCAAACTGAGACCTTGAAAAAACTTGGCATTCTCCTCAGATACTGTAAAGTAAAGGCAAATGCAAAGGAACAGCTTTGTCCTCTTTTGCATTCTTCATTGGCTAACGTATTTTCTGGAAACCTTGTTGTCATGGCAATGGGATATTATCTATCTCCATAGTGTACTCCATAAAAATAGCCCTTTGTGTTCGAGGGTGCTGTTGGTGACAGGTGGTTGGGTGGATGTATAGCAAGCAGGGTGTCTTGTTAGCATCCCATTGTTTAAAGTTGTAAAATCAAAATGAATATTGATTTTTTCTCTCCAAATGTAATTTTATCTGGAATAAGCAGGTAGTGGTGCTCTGTTTAATTACGAATTATAAGCGTTCCTTTGCAGGTCAGGTATGTATAATGATTGGAGCCACCTCTCATGGTGCTAAGTAAATGGCTTCTCTACTTTTCCTGTTGGTGCTACAAGATTGGGTGGGGGGAGGGCAAGTAGTAGAATTCTCTTATTCTTGAACAAATGGTTCTGGCTAAGTGTCTGTACTTTAAACCAAGGAGCAGCAAGCGGTCAGGTAGAATAGATGAGCTCTGAGCTGTTTATAAAATATTAACTTCTCAGAGCTTCTTAAATGGAACAGATCCTTGGCAAAAGTCAGTTCCTCCTCCTGGTTTTAGCATCGGTCTCACACGTGTAGCCAAGGATGGGATCTTGACCATAACCTTAATTTTTCCTTGGAAAAGTCCTTTGGGCAATTTCTTAGAGCAGTGACTCTCAGTTTGTCATCCTCTCACCTTTAGAAGTTTGTCTCATATGTAAATAACAGCTTCCTGGTGCTGAAATAAAGTTTACTTTAGTTTTGAGAATTGTCAACTCTCTTGAGAAAATACTGTGCCTGCAAATTTTAGACCTGAAGGTCATCTCTCTAATTCTGATAGGCATTGTACTACTGCAGCAATGGAATCATGGCCTCTGGCTTTTCTCTTGGAGTCAGTATGAATAGCTTTTTGCTAATAATATCAGAAATAGTTGTTGAGTGGCTTGCTGGGTATCCAGTACTATTCTTTTTTTTTTTTAGCTGAGCCATCCTGCCACTTGTTGGCAGCTCAGCAACTGTTCAGCTCGGGCCAGGACTCGAACTGCTGTTGCTCAGAGCTCACACTCTTAAACGAGCTCTTAACCAACTGAGCCACTCAGCTGGCCCTCTGGTACTATTCTTAGAACTTTTTTTGTGTATTAACAAACTTAATTCCCATAAACATTCTTAACAATTTTTGTCACCGTTTTCCAGATGAGGCGTACGTACTAGTATGCCTTTCTGTTTCGGGTTAAGTTATTGTTGTGCAGTATATAACCTCCTTCTTGCGTTTCAGTATGTTGAAGAGTTCCTGATACTGAAAGCAATCTTCTAGCAAAATACAGCCCACCGGCCAAACCCATTCTCTCACTTGTCTCTTTTTATTTTTTGGTATGGCCTATGAGCTCAGAATGGTTTTTACATGGTTGGGAAAAGAAATAGAATGTTTCATGACATGTGAAAATTATATGAAATTCAAATTGCAGTTTCCTTAAAGTTTTAGTAGTACACACCCAGACTCCTTTGTTTATGTATTATCTGCGGCTGCTTTCTCACTTCAGCGGCCGAGTTGAGAAGTTATAACAGACTGTATAGCTGACAGAAACTAAAGTATTTCCAGAAAGAAACTGCCAACTCCTACCCTGTATTCTTCTACATCTAGAATGGGAGATTGCACTGAATAATAAAAGCAGATTGGATTTATGTACAGGTTCCTAGGTATTTGATTTCTCTTTTGGTATATATTATATTTTCCTCCCTTCCACTAAATGTTACTGTTTTCACAAGCTTAGTTTCACGTATTATGGCATAGCTCAAATATACTTGATTTCAGCTCTCTTCTATGCCCATATTGGTTATCATAACAAATACTCAGAATACTTCTCAAATGAGGGAGAGTAATGACTTTTATCATTTCACTAGTTAATGTGTTTCCTTTGCTAGGTCAGGAATTATAATCCCCCACCTCTGCTTATTTCTAACTATATTGCTTTCTACTTTTGGACTTTCAGCTCACATGTAAACATTGACACTTTAATAATCCTAAGATACCTGCCCTGATTGTCCTATTTTAATTTAATAAATCCTGTATATGATACAGATGACATCTTCTACATTCATCCTCTTGGATATAATATACTTAACATATCAACTTTGGAACATTCATGCAATTATTATTATTATTATTATTATTATTATTAAACTTTATTGGGGAACAGTGTGTTTTTCCAGGACCCATCAGCTCCAAGTCAAGTCATTGTCTTCAATCTAGTTGTGGAGGGCATGGCTCACTGGCCCATGTGGGAATCGAACTGGCAACCTTGGTGTTACAAGCACCGCGCTCTTAACCAACTGAGCCAACAGGCCGCCCCATGCAATTATTTAAAAAAAATGCGTTTTCTCCTTTATCTCTCATTTCCCCACTTTTTAAATAACAGTTTATTGAGATATAATTCACATACTATACAACTCACCCATTTAGAGTGTACAGTTCAGTTTTTAGTATATTCCTTATCTATTTCCAGAATATTTTCATCACCCCAAAAAGAAACCCTGTACTCATTAGCAGTCATGCCCAATCCCACTATCCCTGGACAACCACAACTTTGTTTCCTATCTCTATGGATTTGCCTGTACTGGACATTTCATATAAATGAAATCATACAATATGTGGTCATTCGTGACTGCCTTTTTTCATTTAGAATAACATTGTCAACGTTCATCCATGTTGTAGCATATGTCAGTACTTTTTTTTTTTTTAAGATTTTTTATTGGGGGAATGGGAACAGTGCTGGGGAATTGGGGGAAGGGGAACAGA
>NW_017731363.1:2331003-2333668 GCF_001890085.2 Hipposideros armiger
AGGGCAGTGTCACTGGCCCTCATATGTGGGATCCGAACTGGGGCCCTCTGGCATCCCAAGCGAGTTCTTAACCATCGCGCCACTCGGCCGGCCCTGTCAGTACTTTTTATGGCCCAATATTCGATTGTATGGATGTATCACATTTTTTTTTATCCATACATCAACTGATGGATGTTTGTATTGTTTCTACGTATTGGCTATTATGAATAATGCTGCTATGAACATTTGTGTACAAGTTTTTATGTGGACGTATGTTTTCATTTCTCTTGCTTAATCAGGCAGAAGTGGAATTGCTAGATCGTACTGTAACTCTTATGTTCACCATTTTGAAGAACTGCCAGGCTCTTTCAAAGCTGCTGCATCATTTTACATTCCCACCAGCAACATACAAGGATTCCAAGTTCTCCACATCCTCACCAATATTTGTTATTGTCTGTCTTCAATTATAGCCATCCTAGTGGGTGAGATATGGTATTTTATTGTGGTTTTAATTGGCAGTCCCCTGATGACGAATGATGTTGATAATATCATGTGCTTATTGGCCATTTGTATATTTTCTTTAGGGAACTGTCTATATAGATCTTTTGCCCTTTTTAAAATTGGATTATTTACCTTTATAAAATACTGAGTTGTAAGAGTTCTTTATGTATTCTATGTATAAGTCCCGCATCAGATAAGTGACTTGTAAAAATCTTCTCCCATTCTGTGGGTTGTCCTTTCAGTTTCTTGAAGCACAAAAATTTTTAATTTTGGTGAGTTAATTTATTTTTTGCTTTTGTCATTTATGTTATTGTTGTCATATTTAAGAAACCATTGCCTAACCCAAGATCACGAGGATTTACTGCTATGCTTTCTTGTCTTAGAGTTTGGTAGTCTTAGCTCTTATATTTGATCTATTTTTTTTTGTCTTTGATCTATTTTGAGTTAATTTTTATATATGGTGTGAGGTAGGGTTTCAGCTGTATTCTTTTGTGTATGGATATGTAGTTGTCCTAGTATCATTTGTTGCAAGGTTGTCCTAGCATCATTGTTTTCCCATTGAATGGCCTTTGAACCATTGTCCAAAATCAATTGACTACAAATACAAGGATTTATGTTTGGAGTGGCCATTCTAGTCCATCGATCTGTATTTCTATCATTATGCTAGTACCACACTGTCTTGATTTTTTGTACTTATTTTTTAGGCACATGTCCCCCTTCATCCCCCACAGACTTAAAATGAGGACACTTCACACTTAATGGTATCTTACATTGCATCAGAACCTGCAGACTGGGTGTGAGTGGCTTGGGAAAGGATATACTGGAGCCTAGAGTGGGGAGCATTGTTAACTCTTAGAAACCAAATGGGCAGGAGGTGCGGGTAGTGAGAGAGGTGGTAAATTGGATGCTCCTCCAGTATTTAGCAACAAACTCAAAGCAGAAGTCAAAAATAGTGTAGCTTTACATAATTTCAAAGCTGAATGTTAATGGTTCCAGTTTCTTTAAATGTATTCTCAAAAGGAATGTTACATCACCGAATGCTGTTGATGGCACAGAGGACAACGGTGTGGGAAAATATGGACATTGACCACACTTAGTCAGAAAGATTGACAAAGATCCAATTCTGAATGTGAAATTTTAGGAAGACCTTGAACAATTAATTTTGCTTATTTTCTTTTTTATGTATATGAATGATAATTGAAAAATCTATGTCTGAAATAGCTCCTTTAATAAGACTAAGATAAATGCTATGAGGTAAAGTATTATGTCATATCTTATTTGGCAGTGTTTTCTTAGTGTCCCCTAAAATAATGGTGTCTTATGTTTGAAATGCTGTTATCCTCCTGCTCCTAGCTCTGTTTACACCTCAGAGGGAGTTGGTTCCTTTCCCAGAGTCTGTTTTATAAATTGACCTTGTTGGTTTCTACTTCCTGTAGTCTACTCATATATGTCCGTCTGTTTTCTAGCCACCATACTTTTGTTCTTTCTCTTTCTCTTGTTCTTGTAGGTTTAAGCCTTAAAAAAAGCCCTGTATTATTGTTCTGATGGAGCTTTGAGTGGGAGTAGAGGTTCCATGTATTTTGAATCCAGTAGGAAGATTCAGTCACTCAAGAGAGGAGCTTACAGAAAATGACTTTTAAAAAAGGTGCAAAAATAGTACAGACTTCCCTTATATTCCTCACCCTGCTCCTTTAATGTTACTGGCTTACCTAATCATAATACGATGATCAAGAACAGGAAATGAACATTGGTACAATATCATTAACTAATCTACAGACCTTGTTCAGATTTCGTCAGTTTTTCCATGGGTCTATTTCTCTTCCAAGATTTCATATTACATTTAGTTGTTATTTCTCCATAGACTCATCTAGTCTGTAACAGTTTCTTAATCTTCTTTTTCATGACACTTTTGAAGAGTAGTTATTTTGTAGAATGCCCCTCAATTTGGGTTCGTTTGATGTTTTATTTTATTTTTATTTTTTTATTTTTTTAAGATTTTTATTGGGGAATTGGGGGATGGGAACAGTGCTGGGGAATTGGGGGAAGGGGAACAGACAAGTTGCTGTCGTTTTTTTTTTTTGTTTTATTATTCAGTCTAGTTGTGGAGGACGTTGCTTCACTGGCCCAAGTTGGCACCATCATTGCGCTCTTCCCAGGCGAGGCAGATCAGTCGCCGGCTTCTGGA
>NW_017731363.1:2333693-2521165 GCF_001890085.2 Hipposideros armiger
TGGCTGCTGGCTACACATGGTAGCCCATGGCAACCCACTGCCACAGGGACTGCAGCCAACGCCGTCGCTGGTGACTCAGGGCAGCCCAGCTCCAGGTTGAGCTGTTGTTCAGCATCTTAGCTGTGGAGGGCAGTGTCACTGGCCCTCATGTGGTATCCGAACCGGGGTCCTCTGGCGTCCCAAGCCAGCTCTTAACCAACGCGCCACTCGGCCGGCCCCGTTTGATGTTTTCTTAAGAGTCGAATGAGGTGGTCCATTTTTGACAAGATGACTAGAAAAACAAAGACACACTCTTTTCAGTGCATTGGATCAAAGTTCATAATGCTAATATGTCTTATTACTGATGACATTTACTTTGATTCCTTAGGTTGGTGTCTGCAGGATATCTTTCCTCCTGTAGTTAAAGTATCTTGGGGGAGATGATTTGACTATGCAAATAACCTGTTTCTCCTCAAATTTTGCCCATTAATTTTTACCATTCATTGGTGGATCCATATCCATTTCATTTCATATCATTTCCGAGAATATTTGTGATAAATATTAGATTAAGTAAAATAGAGCTGTGCCCTACAAGAAGCGAAGATCAATTATACTAAAGTCCTATCATATTGGTTAGTGGAACATTAGCAACTGTGTACCCGAACTTTCAGGGGTTTCACACAACAGAAGCTTTCTTTCCCAATGTGGGTATTTCTGGTTGTGTAGGTATTCTGCCATGCAGTGATTCAGGGACCCAAGTTAAACTTTTTATTTTGAAATAATTTCACACTGACAGAACAGTTGCAAGACTAGTACCAAGAAATTCTGTAAGTCCTTTACCTAGGTTTAACACTTGTCACATTTGCCTTATTTTCTTACTCTTTTGCCATATATGCATATTTTCTTTTTCTTTCCCTCCCTCCCGCCTTCCTCCCATCCATCCATCCATCCGTCCATCCATCCATTTATTTATTATCTATCTATACTAAACCATTTGAGGTTAGGTAGCATACATCATGTTTTTTTTACACCTTAATAGTTTAAATTTATATATTTATTTAATTCTAGTATACTCATAAAGAAGTTTCAGAAGTGCTAACCCATACCTATATGAGAGATACTTTTTACTAACTGGATTACAGCATTCATTAATAGTTCTTTTTTCTTTAGCTTGCCTTACAGTATCTAGTCAAGATACTGGTTTCAACACTTTTCCACTGAAGTATTAATTTTGAAAACTGTACAAGCACATGCAGTTATTCAATTTAGGAAATTTAATGTTGATACAATATTTTAGTCTGCCGTCTGTATTCCAATTTCATCATTTGTCCCCAAAATATTTTTTGTTTTTCCTGATACAGGATCCATCCCAGGATCACATACTGAATTTATTTGTCATGGCTTTCTACTAGTTTCCTTTGACCTGGATTGAAAGACAATGGCTTGACTTGGAGCTGATGGGTCCTGGAAAAACATTGTTCCCCAATCAAGTTTAAAAAATAAGAAAATGTTTTTAATTGTTGTAAAATATACATAAAATTTACCATGTTAACCGTTTTAAGTGTACAGTTAATTCAGTGGCATTAAGTACATTTGCAGTATCGTGAGACCATCATCATTATCGATTTCCAGAACTTTTCTTCATCCCAAACAGAAACTGTGTACCCACTAAACAATCATTTTCCATTCCCCTCCTCCTTCAGCTCTTGGTAACCTCATTTTATATGCCATCACAATATTTTAGAATAAACACCAGCTTCCTGTGTTACCTGGAATAAGGTCATTCAACTTTTTCTCCCATATCAGGACTATGATGAAAATGTATGCCATATGAAACAGAGCGATTTATGCATTTTGGAATGAATTACTGTATAGTAACTCTCAATCCTGGTAAGGGAAGCAGTTTTATTCTGGAATTTGACAGAAAGAATAATTAGTTTGATAATTTTTACCTCTGGGGGTGGGGAATTTTGGCTAGGGTAAGGGTAAGGAGAAGTGAAATTCTTCCTCTAGACTGGCAGAGCAGACTTTATATTGCCTGTTATTTTTTCCATCCTGGCTGTCTAAACAATTGGGTAGTTATTCACATCATCCACGCTTTTGTACGTGGCTCAATGGGTATAGATACATAGAAATTGTAATAAATTCTAGCAGTGTGAGAGGCCCAGGATTCATAAAGGCACTATGTCACTGCGGTGTTTGTGTATCTGTTTTCTGGTCTGTAAAGTGAGCAAAACAAAAGTGACTTCTCTCCTAAGAGTGCTTTGGGACAAAACTGCAAAACACTTTGCAGAGTGGAAAGGGCCCCCTCTTCTTAGTAACACTCCCTGGTGTTCTTCGAGGGCTCACTCACTCCCAATCATTCTTCTAACTATGTTAGGAATACTTATTGTGACTAATTTTAATAGCAGCATAGACTATATTAGATAGCACGGCCACACGTCCCGGTTTGTGCAGCTGAAGAAACAACTATAGATTTTAAAATACTCAAATAATAAAATTACCCAGGTGACCCCGCTAGCCCTTTGCTGTATGGTGTTGGGCATCTGTTTCATTTCCTTTGACAAGGTCTTGAGACTGTTGGCAGATTCCTTGGTTCAGGTGGGATGTAGATGGAAGAGAAGACTCAAGCGCTAGCCTGTGAGTGGCTTGCTCTTGAGAAATTAGCATATTGATAGATTGCATCACCCATTGTTGATTAGGTACCTGTCAAACAGTTTACAGGATTTCTCTGGGGTTCCCACAGAAATGGAGGATTCCTAGAGGCAAGAGGTCATTTATCTGAAGAGTCAGCAGTTACTTTAGGGTCCGACTCCAGGCTGCCTACTGTTGGGAGTAGCCTTTCAACATTAGTACACCTAGGGGCTTAATGATCTCAGGCGATCCGTTTCTTGCTGTAACTAACTTCTGCCTGACGCTTAAGGATAAGTGAGTGACTCTGAGGTGTGATCCAGCTGGAAGGGACCCTTGTTCATTTTCCACTCTGGTCTTAAAAATGGTCAGACCACCTTACTGTTGCTTCTCTGGTGGTACCAAAGCTCATGCAAGAGGTGATGACTGACTGTTTTGTTTCTACGGTGCTGCCTGAAAACCCACCCTGGAACTTGGTGGCTTATAGTAACTATTCTCACAGTTTTGTGGGTCTGGGATTTCAGAAGGTCTCAGCTGGGCAGCTCATCTCTGCTCTAGATGGTATTGCTTGGGAAGCTGGGACTGGAGGTTCCACTTCCAAGATGGCTTCCTCTCTGTTAGGAACGGCTCCTCGGTGCCCGTGGCCAAGTTCTTTCCATGTGATATATCATCCTCTGGGACTGTCCACACAGCTTAGGCTTCTCACATCATGCTGGTCCCTGGGTAGCTGTACTTCTCACAAGGTGGTGATGAAATGAAAGCCTCTATTTTAAATGCAGTTAAATGTTGGCAAAAATATATTTGGTATTGGGAGTGTGATATTTATCATTTTATTTTGTCACATTTATAGCCCAATCTGGGTAGAAACCTGAAAGAAAGAAGAAACACCGTATTTCCTCTCCTCTTTGCATGGATGATGGGTTATTCAAATAGCAGGAGGTTCAAGTTTTTGGCTTGTTTTGGATTACTGAGCACCATTCTTCAGAAATGCTTTCCTAATGCTCTCCTGGCCATCTGGCGTGAGCGCAGAAGACCTTTTACTCGATAAAAGTAAACTGATAATAACAAGTTGAAACATCTTGATAATAAATATATTTGTACAGCTTTTCTAATCCCAGGTTATTGAAACTCTGTCAGCCTTGGCTGGAATCCATGCTCTCTCTTTACCCTTGCGCTTTCTTTTTTTTCCTGAGCCACTCCTGCTGAGCGAGCGCTAGGAGGAGGAGCAGTACCACTGGGGTGTGGAATGGGTAGGGTAAGGCTTGGCTTCAGTTGCAATGATGCTAGGGTTTTGGTAGAAAAGGGCATGGCATCCTCACCCCCTTTATGCACGTAAGGAAGAAGAGGCATAAAAAGATAGAATGGCTTCTCTTCCTGGCAGCATCTGAGTCTCTACCCTTTCACCCTAGTACTGATTCATAACACAAAACAGATGTGCCTTGGATAAGCAGAAAATAGTAGAGCTGGATCTTTTTATGATCCTGTATTTAATATTTGTAGCACTGGGTCTTTAAAGTAGGAAAAGTGATGTTGATTCTAACTAGAAATTGTGGGCCACTTAATACTGTGTATAAGGAAAGGTGACAAACCAAGTGGCTCTCAGCTTTTAACACCTTATCTAATATGGCAGAAGTTAATAAAAGGTCAGTTTTTCATGCAATAAAAAAGGGAAATTTGTGATAAGCTTTGCCTAACTTGAGAGTGCCATTTATATTCCAGACAAAATGCCAAATTTACCAAGCATGCAAACACATCCTAGTCAGGGTTTTGAGTGCCCATAAGCAACTCCTTAGAATTAGTTTGAAAGCTCAGATTACAGGTTCCCCTCCATACCATATCTATATTGCCTAGCACTGCAAGACTCTTTATAGGGTGTCAAATATGTGGGAGGATTTAAACGAATTCTCTTAAATGTTTCATGGGATAAGATGATCCAATGGGAACGGACTGTTTTCAATTAGGATGTTTCCATGGATACCATTAAGAGTGCCAAAATTCATAGCCACAGGAGACTTTACTTGCTTCAATATTGATTAAGAAATCTGAGAACAATCTCAAGAAGTGTAGGAGGTAGGCAGAGGATAAATTCTGTGGGTAGTATAAATTTTGCTTTTCCTCCCATGGTTAAGGACTAGTCCAGATATAAAATTCTAGGCAGCCAGCCAAGTCTAACAACAGGATTTATGTTAAGAGCATGTCCAGAATAAAAGTGAACATGGGTCACGTTTTTTTTACCCCAGGTGTAGATGTTATTTATTTATTTATTTATTTATTGACATTCACTTTCTTATGTGCTGGGGACAAGGCATGGGCAGTATTTTTTTAAAAACCCACAAAAATCACAACCTTTTGTATGTATATCGTTTATAAAGAAAACATTGTAAATGGTGTCTTCAGACAACTGAAAACTCGCATCCCTCTGGGAAGGAGTCACATCTTAGGTTATTACTCATTTTTAAACACAATTTTTTACCTGGGTTCTCGGATCTCCAAGGATCTGTGGACAGACTTCAAGGGGTCCCTGACCTTGGATGGAGAAAAAAGTACATCTTTATTCTGACGAACAAGGACTATTTAGCATTTTCATCAATTAATGAATGCAGGCAACAAATCACAGTACTATTAGCCCCACCTGTGACTTTGTCATTAATAAATCAGTTTCATATTGTATCACAGCTGTTGCAGATAGTTTGAAATATTGTTTATGCTAATCACTACTTAAAAATTTTGGCAGTTATTCGAGTTTCTGCTAGTTCTTAATACTTAATACTATAGAAAACATATATATTACTATATCACAAATTAGTATAATATTTTAATAACTATTTTAATATAAGTGGCTTCCCTTATAATCCTATGTTTTATTTTTTTGCATTTAAAAACATCATTCCTAAAAGGGATCGGTAATGTTTCACCAGACTGCCAAAGGGCCCATGACACCAAAAATGAAAAACCTCTTTCCTCCCAGAGTGCAGATTAGAGGAGTTGTCATACCTTCATTTTCTGATCACAATTTAAGAAAGCAGTTTCCCACTGAAGTGCCTTTTATGGAAAATCTTTAAAAAATTAAAAGGTAAAAAGGTAATTCTTTTCTGTTGGCTCATGTGTGGGTCCTACAAAGTATTGTATTTCACAGTCACCTTTGACTTTCATTTGAGAATTTGTCTTCAGGGGCCAAGTTATTACCATGGGCAGAGTTTGAAGAAGAAAAGGTGTTTGGGTCTGGGATGGGCTGCATTCCATGGATCACTGTTAAGTCAATGGGACGGGAGAAGAGGTTCCTCTTGACTTTCTTGGGGATTGTGGTGTAGGAGTCATGCTCTCCCAGAAGTTTCCCCACACAGTGTCGCTTGCCTCCTCCTCTCCTGTGCCCACAATCCTCTGTGGGGCAGAGGTGGGAGTTTGGATGCCCCGTGGACCTTGGGACCCTGACTTTTTCTCATGGAACTGTTCTCTGACTTACGCTGGTGGAGCATGACCAGCAGTTTAGCCATGAAACCATTTCAGTCCGTGGCTAGGACTATGAATGCAGAAAACATGGGCAGAATGACTGGGAGGAGGTTTAAATGAAATGCCATAACTGGCTCATGCTACATAGTCTATTGAGTATCGGGGCTCTGCCCAACATCATTTTCATTCTGGTACCCAAGTGTTGAAGCTGTGCCTGTCTGGAACATCACCACTCATTATGGCAGAAGGGAAAAGAAAGATGGCAAAGCACCTGCCAGCTCCTAAAGCCCCTGCCTTGAAGAAAGCACACATACTTCCCCTTACAACCACTGGCCAAAGCAAATCCAGGCCAAGAAAGAGACACTGAATATTTGTAAGCAATTACCAAGTCCCTCAACTCCTAAAACATCCAGAGGTACCAATATTTTAATCACAAAGAAAAATATTTGCAGGTAACTTCACAAAACTCACACCACAGTTTACCAAGACTCAACCCATATCTACCCAACACCACACACACACACACACACACACACACACACACACACACACACACACACACCCCACTCACCCCCCACCCCCAACATTCTCCAGACATTGCCAAATGTCTCAGGCTGGGAAGCACAAAATCGCCTCCACTTGAGGACCACTGTGCTCAAGTATAAAATCGTCACCAAATCTTAATGGCTTAAACTGGCAGTGTCTGGAGGTACTTTTTGTTTATCACAGTTGCGGAAGGTGCTGTTGACATGTAGTGGGTAGATACTGCTAAACATCCTACAGTGAACAGGACAGCCCCCACAACAAAGAAATATCTGGCCCAAGATGTCAGTAGTGCCTAGGTTGAGAAACCCTGATAGGTACCAGACCCTTTATATATATTTTGATGTTTTACAAATACTCTGTGAAATTGATATTTTCACCTCTAGTTTGTTTTAGATGAAGAAATGAAGACACTGGAGTTAAGTAATTTGACCAAGAACACACAGCTTGTAGGTGGTGGGCCTAGGATTTGATCCAAATATGTTTGCCTGCAGAACCCTGTTCTTTCCACACTGCTATACTACCTCTTTAGCATTGGTTTCAACATTAAAAAAGGAAGGCAGTGCCCAAATGATAACAATTATGTGTTGTGTTTGTTATCCATTGCTGCATAACAAATTACCTCAAAACTTGGCGCTTTAAAATGACATTTACTATTTTACACAGTTTCTGAGAGTTAGGAATCCAGGAGAAGCTAAGCTGGGTGGTTCTGGCTCAGGATCTCTTTCAAGGTTGCACTCAAGTTGTCATCCAGAGCTTCAGTCTTCCGAAGGCCTGATTGGAGATGGAGGATCCACTTTCAAGATGGCGCACTCACATGGCTGTTGGCAGGAGGCCTCCATTCCTCACCACATGGGACTCTCTTTAGGGCTGCTTGAGTGTCTTCATGACATGGCAGCTGGCTTCCCCCAGAGTGAAGGATCTGAGAAAGACAGCAAGACAGAAGCCACAGTATCTTTTATGTCCTCACCTCAGAAGTCACATATCATCAGTTCTGTCATAATCTATTGGGCACACAGACAGCCCTGCTACAATGTGGGAAAGGGCTGTACAAGGGTGTCATGAGTACTGGGAGGTGGAGATCATCGGGGCTGGTTACCACATGTGTCGGATTCTTATTTCCCATAGTTACACAAGTATAAATTGCATTTCCTTGTCATATTCTGAAATTCCAAACCAGGATTTTATTCTCTTAAATGCCCAAATCATTCACAACATAAATGAAAATATAAATCTGCTCTTATAAACATCTACTGAATGGGCAAAATTAAATACTTAATATAAAAGCTATGTTGCACATACTTTATTTGGGAGATTTGTATTTTAATGAGCTGAACTAGCAGAGGCCTCTTGAGTTCTGAGAAGTTTGGACTGCTGGTGCTTTCTTTTTTCCCTAGAAAACGTCCTTGTACCAAACACTGAATTCTTCATTTTCCAAAGCCCTTTCAACTTCCTTACATTTTTATTGCTGATTTGATGTGCTCGAATGACAGCCAAAGTATAAGATAAACGATAGATGCAAAGACTGGGTGGTTTCCATGGAGACTTCTTGCCGGAGCCCTTTCTTTCTTCATCCAGCGATTGCTGGGAAGCATCCCCTTCCAGTTAGTGTGTTATACCCATCAATTTGAGTGGCTGTTGGAAAGGGAATTTGTTTAAACAAATTCAGAACTGAGTTTTTCTATATATCTTGAAGGTTGAATTAGGTTTCCCTGAAACTTGAGGATGTTAACAGTTCTTCTTACTAAAGCAGTTTAACTATACTTTTGTTTATTACACTTGGTTTGAGCCTTGGGGAATAAAAGAAGGGCCCTGACTGGGTACAGAGGTATATGGATTTACTCTGTCTAATTGTGCAACCATGAAATAAAAAATGTTTCCACCTCAGGAATCAACCCATCACTTTAACCACTGTTGATTGCATTGACTTAGAGCCTTTTGCTTCCTTTAAGTATTTTCCTTTTTCTTTCAAAATTGTGTTCAGTTGAATGTGACCAATTGTACACAGAGGCTGGCTCACTAACTTTCATTCTTGACTCCTACTGTCCCAATGTCATGCTTCATTTACACAGTAATAGCTTTTCTTGACTTTATCTGTTGACTTGACATCCTATGCATCTTATTTTCTTTCTTAGACATAGGGAGATTGAAAAAAATTGAGTATTTGAAGAAAATTTGCAAAAGTGAAGAGCATTGTGAAAGAGGCAGCTTTAATTTTCATTTTCACTGTAGCCAGCATAGATGGCCCCCTGATGGGCAGACCTGCCTTCTCATAGGACACTGCCCAGTGTAGATGCCCAGGTCAATCAAGGTCAAGCTGCTCACCAGTACTACTTTTGGTTCTAAGTGTAGCTGTGTACAGGGATCTTACTGCAATTAATAGAGGTTATAATAAAAACGAAGTGTAGTCTCACAGTTTTCTGCATGGGTGATGACGTGGGGGTGCAGTAGTTGTCTAATATTTGAAAGCTGGGAAGCTGGAGGTTTTTGTAATTTTAAGATACTCGTTATCAATTTTAAGAATTTTTTGATCATTATGCATGCATGACTGATGGCATTTTCTGATCCTGAGGTTTTCTGGGCATTTTGAAAGGGGGCCAGAATGAGAATAAAAATTAATTATGAAAAATCGATTTCAAAGGCTGATTATGCTATGATTCATTACAGACTTTATGTAACATATATTGTGTTTTTACCTTTGGGACTAACATTCTTAAGAGCTGACGTGTACTCTGGACTTTCTAATGTGTATCAGCTATGTCAGCTCACGAGCATGTTTTCATCTGTGTATCACGTTATATTGGGACTTGGATGGAATGTAAATCTTTTATTGGCCTAAATCTGAGACTAATCCTCTTCATGGCTTTGGTAGAAAATCAATTTCCTCTGCTCTGTCAAGATTTTTCAGGTCAGTGCTCTTTGGAAGTTTCCCAATTCTCTTAGATTAAAATAGATCCTGTTTCTGTGCTAGATACTGGTATCCTTTAGTAGGACACTGGGATCTGGAAAGTGAGAAAACAGAGCCTGACAAGACATCCATGAGTTCTTCTATTTCAGTTAACTTGTTGACACACTGCACCTCGGGGTTTGTGTGCTTTCAAAGGCATCATTTGGGAAGCAATTATAAGTGACACCTGTAGGTGAGGACCCCTGTGCTTGACTTTAATGAGTTCCACTTTGTCACCTGCTCACTAGGTTACTAGAAGTGATTAGAAAAGAGAAGAACTAGTCATGCCACACTCAGTCCATTTCACTTGTATGGGCCATTGGAGTTGGAAGTAGGGTGAACAACTTGGACTTTCTCAGATTCAGCACTGAGAATCCTACATCCTGGGAACCCCTTCAGTCCCAGGCAAACCAGAATGGTTGGTCACCCTAGCAGTGAAAAGCAGGGGAATGGATGGTTTGGAACTGGTGAGTAACTGATAGATATTTTAAAGAGGGATTTATTATGGACACATAGCACCTTGCTGCCCAGTGATGCTGGTGGGTTAGTGATTCTCTGTTGATTTGAACAATAAACAATGGAATGAGAAGAGATGGAGGTTTTTCTCCCTTCTCAACCTAAGAGGATGTGTTTAGGGGGTATTTTGTTAAAAAAATATTATCATTAATGTTTATCTTTTTCCTGGACAGTGCAAGGATCTTTTCTTTTTAATTTTTTATTTTTTATTGTGAAATAAACATGCAAGGATCTTTGACTCCACTTTTCCTTTCTCTCAACTTATGTTATTTTTACTTTATATTTTATTGCTATAAAACTCTACAAGACATTATTTTATACAGGCATTGTTTATTTAGATCAGAGTTCAGCAAAGTTTTTCTATAAAGGGCCAGATGGTAATTATTTTAGCTTCTGTGGGTTATATTGGCTCTGTCACAACCAAACTCCACTGTTGTAATGACAAAGCAGCCATAGAAAATATGTAAATGATTGTGCATGCCCATGCTCCAATAAAACTTTATTTACAAAAACAGGCAGCAGGCCGATTTGGCTTGCAGGCCTTAGTTTGCCAACTTCTAATTTAGATTTATCTACATATTTACTACTTTATTTTCCCTGCACTTCTTGTTACATCTCTGAGGTTCCATCTAAATTCATTTTCAAGGCAAGGATGTCTGCTGCCATCTCTGTTTTTCAACATTGTGCCTCTAGCCAGTGCAATAAGGCAATAAAAGGAAATAAAAAGCATATACATCAGAAAGGAAGAAATAAAACTGCCCCTGTTTGCAGATAATATGATTATCTGTGTATAAATTTCTAGGAATCTACAAAATAACTCCTATAACTAATAAGTGAGTTCAGCAAGTTCACAGGATTCAAGATAAACATAGAAAAATCAATTGTATTTCTGTATACTAGTAATGAATACATGACACTGAAATTACAATAACATTTACAATTGCTCAAAAAATAGGTGTAAATCTAACAAAGCATGCCAGAGGATTTGTATGCTGAAAACTACACAGTGCTGATGAAAGAATCATAGAAGGTCTAAATCAGCAGTTCTCAACCTTTCACAGGGGTCACCTAAGACCATCGGAACACATATTTTCGATGGTCTTAGGAACTGAGACACCGCTCCTCTATCCGTCTCCAGGCCCACATGCAGATACGCCCACATACGAGTACCTGGTGACTCCTGTGAAAGGGTCATTCAACCCCCAAAGTGGTCGCAACCCACAGGTTGAGTACCGCTGGTCTAAATAAATGGAGAGACATACCATGTTCATGGATTAGAAGACACAACATAATAAAGATGTCAGTTTTCCCCAAATTGATATACAGGTTTAATATAATACCTATAAAAATCCCAGCAAGATTTGTTTTATATATCCCAGCAAGATATAGATATGATTATTCTAAAATTTATGTGGAAAGGCAAAGGAACTAGAATAGCCAAAACAATTTTGAAAAGGATGAATAAAGTAGGAGAAATTAGTTTGCCTGATTTCAAGACTTACATAACTGTAATAATCAAGACTGTGTGATATTAGTGGAGGGATAGATACATAGATCAATGGAACAGAACAAAGAACCTAGAAATAGATCCACATAGATATGCCCAGTTGATTGTTGACAAAATTGCAAAAGCCATTAAATGGAGGAGGAAAGATAGCCTTTTCAACCAATGATGCTGGATCAGCTGAACATCAGTAGGCAAACAAACCCAAAAAACAAAAAAGAGCTTCAACCTAAATCTCACATCTTATATAAAAATAACTCAGGGGTTGGCCGAGTGGTGCGTTGGTTAAGAGTTGGCTTGGGACGCCAGCTCTGAGCAGCAGGGCCCTGGTTCGGATCCCACATGAGGGCCAGTGACACTATGCCCTCTGCAGCTAAGATGGTGAACAACAGCTTGACCTGTAGCTGGGCTGCTGTGACTTGCTGACGGTGGCATAGGCTGCAGTGGGGCTGGTCGGCAGCTGGCATGAGCTTTGGTGAGCCACCGTGAGCAGCTGTCCAATGGCCGGCGAGTGACTGCCTCACCTGGGAAGAGCGCAATGATAATACCAACATGGGCCAGTGAAGCGATGTCCTCCACAACTAGACTGAAGAACAAAAGGACAGCAACTTGTCTGTTCCCCTTCCCCCAATTCCCCAGCGCTGTTCCCCTCCCCCAATTCCCCAATTAAAAAAAATAACTCAAAAATGGATCACAAGCTTAAATGTAAGACATAAAACTATACATTTTCCAAAAAAAGACATAGGAAAAAATCTCCAGGACCTAGGACTAGGCAAAGAGTTCTTAGACTTGACACCAAAAGTATGATCCATAAAAAGAAAAAATAATTAAATGGATTTTATGAAAATTAAAAACTTTTACTCCAAGAAAGACCTGGTTAAGAGACCAGCTGCAGAGTGTGAGAAAATATTTGCAAACCAAGTATCTGACAAAGAAGTATCTGCAATATATAAAATCAAAACAACAGTAAAAAACCAAACAATTCAATTAGAAAATGGGGAGAAGACATGAGGAGACATTTTACTAAAGAGGACATGCAAATGGCAAGTATATGAAAAGATGCTCAACATCATCAGGCATTAGGGAAATGCAAATTAAAGCCAAATCAGATATCACTACACACCTATCAGAATAGCTAAAATAAAAAATAGTGATGCTACCAAATGTTGCAGAAAAATGGGATCACTTATACCTTGCTGATGGGAATGTAAAATAATATAGCCCCTCTGGAAAATCGTTTGACACTTTCTTAAAAATACTAAATATTTAACTACTGTTATCTCACCCAGCAGTGACACCCCTGGGCATTTATATTTATCCCAGAGAAATGAAGATTTATGTTCACACAAAAACCTGTACATCATATCCTCTCAGTCAATCCCATCTCCTAGAATGAACCACTGTTCTGATTTTTTCAATATTGATTAGCTTTGGGTGCTTTATGTTGTCATAGTAATGAAATCATACAATAAGTACTCTTTTGTGTCTCACTTGATTCACTCAACACAATTATTTTGAAATTCATTCATGTTGTTCTATGTATTAGCAGTTTGACTCTTTTTATTGCTTAATAGTATTTCATTGTATGAATAAATAACTAAATATTTATCCTTTAAAAAAACCAAAACCTGTACGTGACTGTTTATAGCATCTGTATTCATAATAGCCCATAACTGGAAATGATACAGATGTCCTTCAATGGGTGAATGGTTAAACTGGTACATCTATACCATGGAATACTACTTAGCAATAAAAAAGATGAACTATTGATACACACAACAGCCTGAATAGATGATCTCCAGAAAATTATGGTAAGTGAAAAAGCCAACCCCTAATGGTTACATACTGTGTGATTTCATTTATATAAGCAAATAGAAAATTTCTTTAAATGACAAAATTATAGATGTGGAGCATGGATTAGTGGTTTCCAGAAGTTGAGGCAGGGCGGGAGGGAAATGATTGGCTATAAAAGAGCAGCATGAAAGATCCTTGTGGTGATGGAAATACTGTCTTGACTGTTTCAAAGGCAATATCATGGTTGTGATATTGCACTAGAGTTTTGCAAGATTAGTTATTGTAGGGGGAACTGGGTAAAGGTTACACAGAATCCCTCTGTATCATTTCTTACAACTGCATGTGAATCTACAATGATCTCAAAATAAAAAGTTTAATTTTTAAAAAGTACAGTAAAACCTTGGATTGCGAGTAACTTGGTTTGCGAGTGTTCCGCAAGACGAGCAAACATTTCTAATACATTTTAACGTGGTAAACAAGCGATGTCTTGCAATATGAGTAGTTTGTTTCCGGAATGAATTCTGCTCACAAATCAAGGTATTACTGTACTTAAGAAAAAAAGGATCTAAAAGGATCAGAGTCAGAAGAATCATAAATACTAAATAAGGTAGCACTTTTATATTTGTTGGTGTTCTAAGGCCATCGCCCAGTTTTGTTCTAAAATGGAGCCATGTGAGTCCATGAGAGTCCCTTGTATGTACGTGTATGATTGACTTTTTCCCTCAAGTGCTTCTAATTTGGGATGCTATTCACAGTATGCCCTTTGAGTGCTTTTTGCCTTTGGGTTTCTATTAGACACAGACTAGTTGCTTCATTTCAGTTCCAAGGTTACTTCCAAGCACTATTAATTTTTATGATCTTGTTTCTGCTGTGGGTTCTCACCTAAGGGCCAGAGTATTTAGACACTGACTTGTTTTTCCTGAGTGATTTTTCTGTTTGCCTATGTAATAGTGGATTTCTAGTTGTCCCCTGATTATTTATCCCTCTTTTCTCTTTTGTAGTAGAAACTCCAGTTTTGAGCTGGGCTCATGGCTGTCCAGAGTAAAGGTTTCACTGCTCAGAATCATTGTAGCTAAGTGTGGCTGTGTGAGCAAGTACGAACCTTGTATTTTGATTAAACTACAAATTAAATGGAGCTACCAATTTGCTTTAACAAACACTTAGTGAATAGGTAGTGAATATCAGATACTTTATATAAATGCAGTGTGTTATGGGTTGACTTGTGTCCCCCCAAAAAGATATATTGAAGTCCTAACCCAGTACCTTGGAATGTGACCTTATTTGGAAATGGGGTCGTTGCAGGTGGAATCAAGTTAAAATGAGGTCATACTGGAGTACAGTGGGCCCCTACTCCATCTGACTTATTACAATTTTTACAAGAAGATGGTCTCGTTAAGACACAGCCACACAGGGGTAATGCCATGTGAAGGAGAAAATTGGAGTGATGCATTTACAAGCCAAGGAACTCCTGGGGCTACTGGAATCTAGGAGACAGGCATAGAACAGATTTTCCCTGAGAGCCCTTGGAAGGAACCAACCCTGTGGATACCTTGAGTTTGGAGTTCCAGCCTCCAGAACTATGAGAATCAATTTCTGTTTTAAGCCACCCAGTTTGTGGTACTTTGGCACGGCAGCCCTAGGTAAACTAGTACACTGTGTTTTAAAACTTCTTTTTGAGGTATTTTTAAAAGTGGGTTGGGCACGCACAGGCTTCTCAATGTGAGTCCTGAGACATTTGGACTGAACATGCTTTCTTTTTCCTGGAAAATCTCACTGTACCAAACATAGACATTCTTCATTGATCCAGAGTCCTTCCAACTTCCTTACATTTTATTGCTGATTTGATGTGCTTGAATGACAGCCAAAGTATAAGGTAAATGGTAGATGCAACGACTGGGTGGTTTCCATGGAGACTTCTTGCAGGAGCCCTTCCTTTCTGGGTTCAACAGTTGTCAGGGAAACATCTAGTTTCAGTTTGTGGGATCTGCCAATTTGAGTGGCTCTTGGAAGAGCATATGGTTAAACCTCTTCAGGATCCTAATAACAAATTCAGAGCAGAGCTTTCTTGGATTTCCTTAAAGTTATAGTAGGCTTTCCCCTAACTTAGGGATATTAACTAGTCCTCTGTGTGAGGTGATCAAACTACCCATTTATTCATATGCAGAAAAGGTTGATTTTGAGCTTTGGGGGAGGAAAAAGGGTTCAAAGAAAGAAAGGCCTAAAGTGAGAGAGCTGGAGTCAGATGGTATGCCACTCCAGTCTATGGCCTTTAGCACTCCCCATATATGGGGTTGTCAGAAAAGTCATGACGTATTTTTTCTATTTTTCGTTGCAAAAATGCATCATGACTTTTCCAGCAACCCAATATATGAGAGAGCCAAGAGGCCTGCTACAATATTATCATTTATAAGAAAAATATATATTTGGCCATTCAGATGACCAAATATACTGGGGGTGCCAAAAACATGTATACACATGACTTCTATTCATCTTTTTTATCGGTATATATTATTACAATTTTAATAGTTTTTTCCTTTCTTAAAATGTGTATATTTTTTGGCACCCTCTGTATATCTGGTTTTTGCCCATGGTTCCTGGCTCACAGCTCTAAAACCCTTGGAATTTCCTAAGTGTTGAGAGTGATAAAGGTATCTTTTTTTATATTAATGAGGTGACTTTTGAAAAGCACCTAAGGATGGGGGCTGGTTGCCAGTGGAGCCAACTGTGCGATGAGAGGCTTAAAAGTTTCAGTCCCTCTCCCCTACCTTTGGGGAGGGGTGAGGACCTGGAGATTGAGTTCAATCACCAATGGTTAATTAATTAATCCATCATACCTGTGTAATGAAGTCTCTGTAAAAAAACAAAAGGACGGGGTTTGCAGAGCTTCTGGGTTGGTGAACAGTGAAGGTGCTGGGGGAGCGGTGCAGGGGCATAGAAGCTCCTCACCCTTTCCCCAGACCTCGCCTGTGCATCTCCTCTGCATGTTCCTCGGTTATATCCTTTTATGATAACCCAATAGTCTAGTAAGTAAAATGTTTCTCTGAGTTCTGTGAGCCACTCTAGCAAATTAATTGAACCTGAAGAGGAGGTCGTGGGAACCTCTGATTTACAGCCAGTTGGGCAGAAGCGCAGGTAAGCACCTGGACTTGCAAACAGTGTGTGAAGTTGGAAGGGGACAGTATTCTAGGACTGAGTCCTCAACCTGTGGGATCTGATGCTATCTCTGGGTAGATAGTGTCAGAATTGAGTTTTATTCTCAAACACCTTGCTTGTTGTTGGTGTGCCCCTCCACCCCACTCCCCCGAATTGAAATTGGGTCTCAGAACACCTCTTCTCTGCCCTGTACAAAGCTGTTTACAGGCTACGGAGTTGACAGACTCAGCATTGTACATTTATTGCTTCTAGTTAGCTATTGTTGAATCAGTGGCTGGCATTGGTGGTGGTTAATGGAAATAGTGGAGAGAACACAGATTCTAGATATAAGCAAATGTAATGAATGGGAACACCTAGGGCTATCTCTATTGTGTCAGCTTCCCCATTGTGCTATTTATCAAACAGGTATGGTAGAATGCAAAATTCCCCCAATACTTTGCAACTCCTCTTATCAAGAGGTGGAGTCTGTGTCCCCTTAGAGTCTTGGCTAGCCTTGTGACTTGGTTTGACTGTGGAATACAGAAGTGACTTTGTGCAAGTTTTGAGCCTAGGCTTGAAGCATTTCAGCTTCAGTTCTTGCTGCTTTGGGAACTCTGCTGCCACGTGAAAAAGTCCAGGCTCAGCTGCTGGAGGATGAGAGGCCGCCTCCAAGTAGAGGAGAAGGGAGGCACCTCGTTGACCCAACAGCCGACTGTGGAAGCCTAAGGGAGCCCCACCTGAGCTCAGTGGAGTCTGGCCCAGATCAGTATATTTGCCCAGCTAGCTCAGCCCAAATCGCTGACCCCCAGGATTATGAACTAAATAAAAGGCGCTGAAGTTTTGGGGTGGTTTGTTATGCGGCAGTAGGTAATTTGATAGAGCTGAATTTGGATGCGGTCAATCAGTCAGGGCTCACCTTTGACCTTTCCTCTGTAACATCAGGCGTCTTAGTAACACGATCCCATTAACAGATATTACCTGTGGGTAATTTAAGCAGAAAGGGAATTGATTGGCAGGGTATTGGGTAGTTTAGTCTTTCTCTGGGAAAACTGGGGAAAAGGCTTGAAAAATGCACAACCCAGAGGTAGCACTGCCGGAACCACAGCCATGCCACACACCACAGAGATGGTCCAGGAGGATGCTGGCACTGTATAGCTCCTGAGTACTGGATACCTCTAGCTTCACCACACATTGCCTGCAGTGGACGTCGGGTGTAGGGCTTGGCACCCCTGCTGCCCCCCGGGAACTGGTGTTGCTGCTATTTCCAGAAAACAATGCTCCACTCTTCCTGCTGCTTCACTTCCCTCATTGATTCTAACGCCCGTATGGTGTGCCTGGCCAAGCTCAGGCCTTCTGTGCCCATACCCTGATTGCGAAGAAATCAGGAAAGTGAGTATGTGACATTTGAGCTTGTTTAGCTGAAGGCAGGTGGAAATTTTCATAAACATTGTCAGAAGGTTTGGATGCTGGGGAGCCAAAAGAAAAATGGCAAGTGTTCATTAGTTTCTGTTCTGGACTCTGGTTAGCTCAGCTGGTTACAGCACAGTTATGATGAAGCCAGCTTTGTGGTTTGTGCCTTAGTTCTATTGAGAGAAAATACTCAGTTCTGAGGCTATACCCTTTACACCTGCTCCCTCTTTCACAGATGTGTGCCCATGGCCATTTGGAAGGCCAGGAAATAGTGGGGCCTAATTTGCATGTATCTGGCTGCCAAGGTACAAACAGTATGTGTCTTTCAGTTGCTGGGCCCAAAGAGACTCCATTCAGTGCTGTAGCGTGCCACCTAAGAACTGAATGAATGGTAGCTTAGTGAACATAAGGGCTTGCCTATTTGCACAGCGAACTGGGTTCACATGGCATTTATAAATACAAAATTGTTGGGCAGCAAGGTCTTACAGTTCAGGTGGTTTCTCATTTTCCCGAATTTCTAATAAACTTTCTGAACCCGAAAGTGCCTGTCTGCAAAGCCATTCATGGAGGATTAGTTGAAATATTAGAAATAATAAAAGATAAAAACATAATGCCTGGAGAGTGTGTAGTGGCTGTTTGAGAACTGTTGATCCTTTTTTCAGACTTCTTCAATACACTCCAATCAAATTGTCTTAGCTCAGGCTGCTATAACAAAAGACTAAACGGAGTGGCTTATAAACAACAGAAATGGGTCTCTCCCAGTTCTGGAGGCTGGAAGTCTGAGATCAGGGTGCCAGCCTGGTCAGGTTCTGGGCAGGGACTTCCTTTGGGCTGCAGACTGCTAACTTCCGTCTGTGTCCTCACATGGTGGAAAGCAGACACAGGAAGCAGGCTCTCCTGTGACTGAGGGTACGAATCCCATTCATGGGGCTCCACCCTTCTGGTCTCATGTAATCCTAATCGCCTCCCAAAGTTCCTATCTCCTAATACCATCACATTGGAGGTTGGGTTTCAACATAAGAATTTTTAATTTTTTTTGGGGGGGGAACATTCAGGCCATGGCAGATTATAAATCCTTTGAGGGCAGGGGCTGGCCTTTGTCAAATACCTCTAAGTTGTCAATTCTCTAGGCTTGTGAGAGTGGACTATACTTGGGATAGAATATCTTGGGAGAAATCAGGACCTAGATCTCTGCTCATCCATTCTAGAGAGGGCCCCAGTGTAGGGGGTTGGGTGGATTTTATCAGATCAGGCAATAAAAAGTATCTGGGCAGATGAAACAGTGTCTACAGGTGATTCAAGGTAGGAGATAGGACATCCACCTGGGTCCTAGGGCTGGCCCCCCTGGCAAGCACAGCTCGTGGCAGGAGATCTAAGAACAGAGAAAGTTTGGGGGGTTGGGTATCAGGTAAGGCACAGGACAAGGACAGACAGGTGAGAGCAAGGCCAGGCCTCAGATGATGGGCATCTGTTAAGCTAGAGAGAGAAGGGGATGGACGTTTGTAGTTGGGGCACAGAAAGGGGATGTGGTCATAGAAAGAGTCTGTCTGGTCCATATAACTTGGCCATTAGGCCACACAGTAGGTAGCATCAATAGCAGGATGGGCTTGGGGCTGGGTTCCGGCTAGTTGGGCTGAAGCCCCTTAGATCCATCTGTGTTTGCTATGGTGATGCAGGGGACTGAGTGTGCTGGTTGTCATGAGGTCCTGCTTTGGGGGGGAGGGGGAAGTCATGAACAAGGAGGGGGCTGTCTCCACTTCAGTGCCCTGAGTAGTAGCCTGCTTTGAGGGGGGCTAGCCTCCTCAGAGGGAGGCTGCCAGAGTATCAGGGAGGCGAGAGGGGCATTGGTTATTTTAACAATTGGATGGGGTCTTCACTAGGACTGTGACAAAGCAACACAGTTAATGGAGTCATTGCCTACCCCGTCAAAAACTATTTTTGGCATGAGTTTAACTCTCTGCTTGGAGGCTTCCAATCTGTCTGGGTATAGGCTGCAGAGTAAGAACGCCAGTGTGATCTGAGACCAAACTCCATTTGTTCATTCCTTCTGAGAGCATTTCGAGGATCTCTGTATAATGCATGGATGCGCCACTTGCATGAGATGTCGGCTTGCTCTATTCCTCCCACGAAGGCACTGGTTTCTTTAAAAAAGAAATGTGTGTATGAGTGTGTGTGCACACGTGCACACATGCGTGTATGTAGAATAAAAGATAAAATATAGAATGGATTGAAATCAACAAACGTATACAAATACCAGATAACTCCAGCCTGTAATTTTATTTTTGAAAAGCACTAGAAATTCAACAAACAAATTGTCTGAAAAGCGAATCCTTTGGCTGCTGAGATAAGTCTGAGGTGCCAGCACCAGTAAAAGCTTTGTATAATGATCCTGGCAGGGCATTTGTGTGTTCACCTGAGATTTTGCTGCCTCCAGCTGTACAAAGTGCTGTGATATGCACAGCCTGGAAACCTGGGCCAGAATCCTAAAATGAATTTTCTTTTTTGTAATCTGAGCTGTAATTGCATTTTAATTCAGTTCTGGTGTTAAGGCCAGTTTGTGTGAGTGTGCACGCGTGCTTGTTTCCTTTTCATCAATTCCTGGCATTTAAGTTAGTGCCAGGAATTAACTTAAGTTAGGGCACACAGTCGGCCCTCAGTGAATGTTCTTACTATCGAGTCTACTGTTCTCCCTAAACTGTTCTCCCACACGGCGTGACTGCCTTCTTCTGGTGGGAGGATGCTTTCTTTGTCCTCAGTGGTTCACCCCCATGGCGCTCTTCCCCTCTCCTCACCCTTGAGTTGTTAGGCCCCTCTTTCTCTTCTCCCCGGGCAGGTGCCAGCCCTGAGATGAGTGCCTTCACATGTATAGCCAGCTGGGCAGCTTGAAAAGCTGTGCCATTGCTTTGCCAAAGAAGGTCTCGTTTATGAAAATCATAATCATTGTCATCAAATGCCATCACTAACTATAATTCTTCCTCATTCTGGAAGACAGTCTAGGAGCATGACTAAAAAATAAAATCTGTGGAATCACTCTGACAAACCCATATATGCTAATCCATTGTGCAAAAAGCAAAACAGCTAGCCTGAGTGTAGAATTTCATTGAATTTAAGAACCTTATTAATTTCATACTTGACTCCTTCGTATATTTCTGTTTTAGTACAAAAGTGTTCCCCCTTCCATATAAAAACTAAATAAATTCAAAGCTCAGGGGGGATATGTTGTACTTCTCTTTGGCTTTGCTTGGGATCAGGTGATTATGAGGCAACTTATCTGAACTCACCTGAGGTTCTTGCTATCCTAGGATCAGGTACTGTCTCTGATGCTTTAAAACTTGAAAACATTTCTTTTGAATAGGTCAGTATATTCATTTATTTTATTATTTTTTTAAAATTTTTTAACTGAGCCATCCTGCCACCTGTTGGCAGCTCAGCAGCAGCTCAGCTCGGGCTGGGAATCGAGCCGGCGACCCTGTTGCTCAGAGCTCGCACTGTTGAGTGAGCTCTTAACCAACCGGCCACTCGGCCGGCCCAGGTCAGTATATTAATATAAGTCACAGTTCAAAGGTACAAAACAACATACATAGGGGTTCTCTTCAGTGCAGTGAAGGGTTAAACCTCAGTAGGCATATTTAATTTATCTCAGAAGCCTTCCTAGTGGGAAATCAATAGCATGGGTGCTGTGGGGGATGCAAGGTTGGTTTTCAAACTGCAGGATTTGCCCTCACGAGACTTGTAGCCCTGTAGGGGGATGTAGCAGGTATACTGGGAACCATTACATGAAGTAGAAGTGGTAAGTGCGTGAGGGAGAGGTTCAAATCGTAGTTTTAGCTTTCACCCAATAGAATTTTTGTTTTTTCAGAATTTTTGAATCTGGAAAAAGCCTTGCATTCTATCCAGTCTGACTGCTTCATTCCAGTAGATGAGACTTGAGACCAAGGGAGGCCAGGTGCTTTCTCTGTCCCTGGTCACCCAGCTAAACAGCACTACCTTTGACAAAGATAACTTAGTTTTTATAAAGCAAACTGCTTCCTTGTTCTGTTTTGGCAACTTAGAGGAAAGAGCGCTGTGTGTGTGTGTGTGTGTGTGTGTGTGTGTGTGTGTGTGTGTGTGTGTGTGTGTGAAATCTGGGCTCGTTGAGTGAGGACCNTGTGTGTGTGTGTGTGTGTGTGTGTGTGTGTGTGTGTGTGTGTGTGTGTGTGTGTGAAATCTGGGCTCGTTGAGTGAGGACCGCTGTAGCTTTGTCCACTTTGGCACTTTGTTTTGAAATTGCACTGAGAGCAGGTGGAAGGGGAATGGGTTTGGGGTACGTCTGTAATATTTCTTGCTGACATGGAGTTAGGCTTTGTCTCGTACTCTTCACAATTCCTCTAAATTCATTTTATTATGGATAATCCATCCACATTATTCAAAAGGTACAAAATGAAATACAGTAAACTCTTCCCCGGTGCCCTAGCCAACCCATTCGCTTCCCCGGAGGCAGTCAGGTTCATTAGCTTCAACTTCCAGAGGCAGCTTGTGAATATATAAGTAAGTGCACCTATATTCGAGTGCCTTTAATTTAAAAAAGTTCCTGCCATACCCACTATTGTGCACCTTGCTTTTTTCTTTTCAATTGAACCTGATCTTTCAATGTCAGTACACAAACAGCTTCCTCATTCCTTTTTAGTTGGTGGTTTTTATGACAACTGAATTCACTCTAGACGGTAAAGCCAAAAAGGGATTAGGAGTTTAGGGAACTCCTGGAATCGTTTGGAGGGCCAGGGGAACAGGCCGGCATCTGAGTTTCCAGAAATGAAGCCCTAAGCTGCGTGTAGTACTAGCATTATGTGGAAACCACCAGTGTGCCTGCCTGCACCAAGCAGCAGGCAGCAGATTTGACTTGACTGTAACTGCTTCCACCGTCATCCTGAGCCAGGAAGACAGCCTCACAGCTACCGCAGCTTCCCCTCTGCAAAAGTGGAAGCTCTGATCAGAGCCCCCTTCCTTATCCCACTTTTTTTTTTTAAGCTGAGCCATCCTGCCACCTGTTGGCAGCTCAGCGGCTGCTCAGCTCGGGGCAGGAATCAAACTGCTGTTACTCAGAGCTCAAACTCTTGAGCGAGCTCTTAACCAACGGAGCCACTCAGCCGGCCCTCAGAGCCCCCTTCCTTACATCCCTCACTTCTAAAGCAGAGTCTTGTGTGGATCTGTCTAATCAGTGGAGGCTTGGTCACCTGTTTGCAGTTTAGCTGCAAAGGAGCCTAGGAATTTGATTCTCAGCTTTTACACTGAGAAAGTTCTCCAAGTAGAGAAAGGCTTTTCTAAAGATGATGGGCAATTACAGATATGACAGATGTCCAATAGAGCTGCCTAGAATTCTATTGTGTGGATGAAGCACAATTGGTTAAACTGTTTTAGATGATGGACTGCTAGGTGTTTTCCAATCTATATCTTCAATGATACATATGGAAGGACCTTGTAAATGTCATTTTGCATGTGTAAAATGGAATATAAATTCCTAGAGGTGGAATTACTAGATCAAAAGGTTGATTGTAATTCTTATGGATTTGCCAAATGGTCTCTGGATGTTATGCCGATCTGTGCTTCCTCTAGCAGTGTACAAGTTCCTGATTTTTTTGCCCAGAGTCTCTTCCCTGTTCAGATTCCATCTGAGCCAGAGTGGCAGGCTGGTGCTCCTGGGGTGAGTTTTGGGCCTTGGGCCAAGAATGCTGACAAACCGGATCTGGGCCATGGCCTATGCCAATATGGCCTGTATTTATCACCTGGGCTGGATTTGGCCTGTAATTCATTATAGGCTTTCTAGTCGTAAATTAAATGGCATCTAGGGGGTTCTGAAAGATAATGTAGCTTCCAAAATTGATGTGCAACTTGGGAATAGCTTACATGTTGGGAGATCTTGGATTATTATGTGTTCACTAATATAGAAGGACATTTTCAAAGAATGGTTATGAAGATTTATAACATCTTTCTCTTTTAAAAATAAAAGCAAATAAGTGAAATAAGCCAGACAGAGAAAGACAAATATGGCATGGTATCTCATTTATACGTGGAAAAAAAGAGTCAAACTTATAGAAACAGTAGCATGGTGGTTGCCAGGGACTGGGGGAAGTGGTGAGAGGATGGTAAAAAGGTACAAACTTTCAGTTATAAGATGAATAATTTCTGGGGACCTAATGTATACCATGGTGACTATAGGTGATAACACTGCATTGTGTAATTAAAATTTGCTTAGAGAGTAGAACTTAAGTGTTCTCACCAAACCTCCCCGCCAGAAAATCCCACAGAAAGGTAAATATGTGAGGTGATGTGTTAATTGAATGGTGGGAATCCTTTCACAATGTATATGTGTATCAAATCATCACTATGTACACTTTAAATATATGACAATTTTATTTGTCACTTATACCTTAAAGCTGGGAAAAAAGCAAAATCTTATTTTTATTGTATAGATTTTGCTCATATCTGAAATATGGCATCTAATTGCTCCAGTTGATTCCTGTGGAAGTTTATTGTAGGAAGCCCTTGTTTGAAAGCTTCTGAAAAATTGAAACAAATGTGTGTGAATGGGGGAGCGAATACATGTGTGTTCTTTTCTTCTAATGGAAGTGTTCACTCTTTAAGTTGGCATTTACTTAGTGTAGCTGATAATTTCAAGAAAAAACCCTTTCTGCATGGCTCCTGAGGGTATCTGCAAGGATATAAAGTATAGCCCAGGGAGGCAGTATGTTGTTATGCGGGGGTTGGTAACCCTTTCTGTAAAGGGCCTGGGAGTAAATATTTTAGGCTTTGTAGGACAAGAGGCAAAATCGACGATATTATATAGTTACTTATATAACAAGAGAGAAAATACACTTCCACAAACTTTTTATTGACAAAATATAATCATTGAGTACAATTTGTTTTTTGGTAATGTGGGTCTGCTCATAAGAAGCATGGACGTCTTTTGGGGATAACATTTTATCTAACAGGATTCAAAGCTAGTGTTCCCTATCATCAAATTGATTGCAAATGTTCATCTGTAAAAATCATTCTCAGCTCATAGGCCATATAAAACCAGGCAGTGGGCCAGGTTTGGCCCGTGAACAGCTTTCCAACCGCTGATGTAATGGAAAGACCCTGAGCTTTGGACCCAGGCACATGGAGGTTTGAGTACTGGCTCTGAATTTGTGACCTTGAGCATATCACTTAACTTTCTGAGTTGTGTTTATTAGTGCATAGGGTGGAGGTAATGACACCTACCTCATGGAATAAATATCATCCCCATCTTTGTTGTGAGTTTGCATTAGAATTCCAGTTTTGTAGATGCTGATGTAATTTAGCTAGACTTACTTAGAATTAGTATTTAACAGATTCAAAAGCTGAATTTTCAGGGGATAGAATACTCACATAGTCTCAAAGTACTATGTGAAAACATGTTTTGCAGTGGAGAGATCTGGCAATTACCGCCTTAACCAAATGGTCAAGCTTGGCCATCAATGGTGGGATATTCTGACATTGTGTGCCCCTCACTGATGCATACTTCTTATGGTATCACAGTATCATCTGTGTGGTGTTCTTGCTAGAAATGCTTGTCTTGAATGTTAGCACAAGGAGACAGACAAATCCAAAATGTGGAACATTCTACAGGACAACTGGGCTGAACTCTTGAAAGGATTCAGTGTCATGCAGAACCAAGGATTATGAAAAGATTAAGGAGACATAAGATAAAAATGTAAAAATGCATGAACATTAATTAAGTCTTAGATTGGAAAAAGAAAATCCTGTTCTGTAAGCCATTTTTAGGATAACTGAGGAAATGAATGGATGATATGTTGTATGATAATATTGATTTGCTGAGGTGTAGTGATGATGGTCTAGGAGAGTATCCCTGTTCTTGGGAGGTGAATAATAGAAGTACTTATGGGTGGGGAGGGAGGAATGGGGGGGGAGAGAGAAGAATAAGTTGTTTTGTTCAGCGTTGGTCACTTGCTAGCATAGCACTGAGTACAGTGCTTTCAATGGGAGATGCCCAGTACATTTTAAACTAATACTTGCAGGTATCAGTAGGCTTCTCTGTGTGAAATCATGCCTAAGCACTGAATGTCTGCCCTCTCTTTAATGGTGTGGTGGTTTGGCTTAGGCGTATACTATGGTACCTAATGTTGGGTACAGATGTGGGCTTCATATTTTCTTGGGTAGCTCACCCAGCTCCCTCTGGACTGAAAGTCCCTCTTGATTTTGAGAACATATAAATGAATAGGAAAGGAAAAGCCAGGATAGTTGATGTGGCTCTTCAGCTATTTCCTGAGAGGCTGACGTACAGCTTGTAAGCACATATTTCAAATTCTCCTCTATATTTCTGTTGTTGAGGGTGCCTACTTGGAGACTGACATTCCCTGGGGGTGTGCTAAGTAGAAAGAGGCTCAGAGGAAGAAACTGCAGTGGATCTCAGGAGTGCTGAGTGGCTGGAGCACCACTGGGGTGTTTGGGCTATGAGGCAGAGCGCCAGGAGAAAACATGGTGAGACCTTTCCTCATGCTTTAACCCTAACCAATCCCTCCTAGCTGAGAAGGGAAGGAACAGAGAAGTTAATATTCTGTTATATGCCTGCAGGAACTCTTATGGCTATATAGTGCGAGATGACTAAAGCCAACTTAGCACCACATGTAAAAGTAATTACAAGATGAGAGAAAGGAGAACAATTCTGCAACTACAGGCTGTGAAAACGAATTAATTCAACAAACATTCACTGAGCAACTGAATATATAACAAGCATCTTAAAGTATGAGTCCTGGGGATACAAATGATTAAGATATACTCTTGCTTTCTGTTGGGCATTTGGGGGGGTAGGGGAAGGAGATGGTGTACAGTGGAGACAATGATCAAAATACCGATTTCACTATTTTATAAGGCTAGTGATGTGATAGAAAGGTAGTGAAAAGGGTTTCGGGAATGCAGAAAACATGGCATATGGAATTGACTAAGGTTTCAAAGACAAGGTTGGTCTTGAGGCAATTTGAAGAATGAGCCTCGCAGGTGACGAAGTTGGGAGACATCCAGCTTCCAGGCAGGGGACACACCAGGTGCCCAGAGCCCTGAATGGCTCTCCAGTGTTGAGAGAAGTTTGGCATCTGGAGTGGCTGAAGCCTTAGATGCGGGGTGCGGAGGAGACAGACACGGGGTTGTTGGAAAGGTAGTTTGGATCAGATGGCATTGCCTCAAAAGCCATGCTCAGGAGTCTGGGTTTTACAGGAAAAGGAACAAGGAGCCCTGGAAACCTGTTTGAGTTGGGGTGGGGTTGATCTTGTAGTAATAAGATATTGTGGAGTTGGAATGTGGAGGATGGCTTGTGAAGCTGCATGAGTCTCGGGATATGACTTGAAGCAGTCAATGTGTGAGCATAGAATCTGAACTTAGCCAGCTGCAGTGGAGAGAGAATAGAAAAGAGGGGTCCATTGGTGCTCATGTAGAATTCTTCCAACCCCTGCCACCAAGACTTTTTAAAATTTTAAATCTTTCTCAGGAAGTCTTTAAAAATACTTGAAAGAGAGAAGCTTATTCAAACCTTTGATCAGTTCTGGAAATTTATTACATTTCAACTAGGAAAGAAAGTATTATTTCAGGCAAACTGGAGCGGGTGTGGACTGATTGCTCAGCACAGTCACTTAATCTTTCAGAATTAGGTGGGAGGGGAGCTATTTTAGTGGCCTTCAATCTTCTTCCAGAACTTGGTCCAGGTTCCTCCCCAATGGTCGGTGAATTTTTTCTGATTCATATCCAGCACCCCGACAGTTGAGTGTACATCTGTAAGCTGTAAGGAAGCTGATTTCATCCATTTCTTTTTCATCTTTTGCCTTCCACCTGAGAAAACAAACACTAGTCCATAGGTTCTCGTTCTGTAGTAGAAATTTGCACAATGTGTAACCTAAGATGGATCCAGCTGAGAGCGTTACAGGTTTGGGGGTTAGATTCCAGAAGGGGAGTGGAATCTTTTCAGTTTTTCTTTATTTTGAGAAAAGCTTGGCAACTTGCGACTGCTTTAAAGAGCAGTTATGTAAAATCTCTCCTGCTAATCGAAAACCTGGGATAAAGCACCACCTTATTTTCTTTAGATTGCGTTAAAACATTTCTACCCACAATTTAGAGCTTTTTCCATGGAGCATTTAGACTTAGAACATTTTGAACCTTGATAAACAAACAAATTTTACAAAATTAACTTGCTTTTGGGATTGAGAAGTCTCAGGCTTAAGTATGTACGTTACAAAGGCTGATAATTAGTTTATCTTCCTTGTGGCTTAAATATTCCAGAAAGTCCTTGGCATGTCTCTTGGAGGTTTAGTGTACAAAATGACCTATGCGCTCACTTCACTTATGTGTGTACATTCTACATTGGCTACAAAGCAGTGATTCTAGTGGTGTGTGGGACCAAAGGACAGATTCCAAGATAAATAAGGCAGTTTACTAATGTCAGATTTGGGTGCTACTCTCAAAGTACCATAGTGACTATTTCAGCAATTTCAGTTACCTTTAGTTAAGAGCTTTTCAGTTCTGTGTGGTAGTTATGGTACAAGAATAACTGAAGGTAAACCTGATACTAAATTAACGCTGACTGAAATGTAGATGTTAATTTGTTCACATACCAAAGATTACAATTTCTTTTCTTTTTTTAAAGATTTTATTGGGGAATTGAGGGAGGGGAGCAGTGCTGGGGAATTGGGGGAAGGGGAACAGACAAGTTGCTGTCTTTTTTTTGTTCTTCAGTCTAGTTGTGGAGGACGTTGCTTCACTGGCCCATGTTGGTATTTTGATCATTGTGCTCTTCCTGGGTGAGGCAGATCAGTCACCGGCCTCTGGACGGCTGCTCACGGTGGCTCTTGGCAGCTCACACTGGCTGCCGGCTGCTCACGCTTACTGGCGGCCACACACGGTAGCTTATGGCAGCCCCCTGCAGCAGGGGCTGCAGCCTACGCTGTCGCCAGTGACTCATGGCAGCCCAGCTCCAGGTCGAGCTGTTGTTCACCATCTTAGCTGTAGAGGGCGCAGCGTCAGTGGCCCTCATGTCGGATCTGAACGGGCCCTGCTGCTCAGAGCTGGCATCCCAAGCCAGCTCTTAACCAACACGCCACTCGGCCGGACCCGACAATTTCTTAATATTAGGAATTATTCTGCAAGGCAACTGTATTGGTGTTGGAATTGCACTGATGTTGTTGGTGTTTTTTTCTATGTACAGGCAAGCCTGTACCTGAAGATGTATAATTTACTTATTCACAATAAGGGACTGTATTGTAAAATTCACTTTTTATTTGTGAGGTTTGGTTCATTCACTTGATTAAGAATTTTTTGACTATATCCTGGGGGCCTGTTCTTGTGCTAGGAGATAAATGGAAGTTACCCCTTGTCCTTTGAGAGAAGACATTTTAATGGGAGGCAGAGGTAAACAGACAATTATAAAGTGCTAAGTGCTGAAATAGACATTAAAAGCTTGAATGTGTAGAATTTCAAATGTATACAAAAGTACAGAGTGGGAGAATGAACCCCCATGAACTCATCATCCATTTTCAACAGTACTCAACTCTTGGTGGGCCTTGTTTCACCCATAGTCTCCACTAACTCTCTTCCCCTCTTTATGAAGCAAATCTAAGGCAATGTATCATGTGATGGACACTTTGGAACATTTCAGTGGTCATGTGATACACTGGGAAACTAAACCACACCTGGGGACTTGGGGAGGCGCTCCAGAGGAGTAAAATCTAGTGGGGAAGGAGGATGTTCCAGTCTCAGGTGAGCATCGTGTTAGGTTCGTTTAGTATATTATTTCCTTTGTTTCTCACAGTTGTCTTATGAAGGGACAGCATAGCATCTCTGCTTTATATCTGAAGAAACTAGGTTTCAGGCAGATTGAATTAAGTTGCCCAAAGTCATAAAACTGATTAGTTTCTTTGTTGATAAACCACCCTTGACTTTAAGGCTATTTAGGTTCCCATCTTCTGTGGCATATGCACTAGATACAGAGACGGGAAAGGGCAAGATGTGTTTGGGAAGTAGGAGGGGCTGAATGTAGCTTTGGGATTGTGCGCATGTGAGTGTCATTGGGTTGAACTGAGAGAAGCTGCTCAGGGCCAGGTTGGGGAAGGACTTGCATGCCGTACTAAGGAGATAGGATTTTGTCCTCAGGATGGTGGGGATCCAGGCCGAGATGTCTTTAAGCATGTCAACAGCATTGCTAAATAAAAAATAAAGTTGCAGGGGCAGCCGGGTGGCTCAGTTGGTTACAGCGCATGCTCTTAACAACAAGGTTGCTGGTTCGACTCCTGCACAGGATGGTGAGCTACGCGCCCTCCCCTTTCCCCCCGCAACGAGATTGAAAACGGCAACTGGAGTTGGAGCTGAGCTTGCGCCCTCCACAACTAAGATTGAAGGACAACAATTTGACTTGGAGCTGATGGGTCCTGGAAAAAACACATTGTTCCCCAATAAAGTTTAAAAGAAAATAAAAATAAAGTTGCAAAGTACTACGTGATATTCTATTTATATAAAGTATTGAATAAATAACAGGAAAAACACAGGTATGTGCTAAATATATGCATGGAACATTTGTAGAAGAATATAGTAATTTCCTCTGGGCACAGAAAGTGGGGGGTGATTTTCAGTTCTTCACCCCCACTTACAAGTATTTTTGGAACTTTTGAGTATCTGTTACTTTGAAATAACTTTAAAAAAGTCATTGAATGTTTAATTTATTTTTAAACTGCCAATAGGATATGCGTTAGTTTAAGGTCTGCAAATAAAAGATTGCAGTATCTTGAAAATACATGTGTATATAATACTTCTTCTGTGTTTCTGTGAGCACTCAAGATGTAATTGTAATGCTCAGGAAATTATTTTGCCTGAGAACTTTAAAAATGGTCACTTTTAATTTCAATCAGCTGGGATCATCCACAGGTAGTGGTAATGACTAATCTGTTCTCTCTTCACCGCACTGACCTTCTAGACTTTGTACATGAGAATCCACCCCCTGAAAAAGTCACTCTCTTTTGTAAGAGTAACAGCCATCCTTTGTCACCTTTATTTTTATCTTTGAAAGAGGAGGAATAATCACTCATTCCCGAAACATCACGAGTATGTAGAATTTAATTATCCGAATTGAAAACCTCCCTGTAAACTGGAGGAAAAAGAAACCAGGGTATACATATAGTTCCTTTGGGGACTTTTACTTAGCTACCCTGTGAAATCCTTGAGATTTCATAATGG
This sequence comes from Hipposideros armiger, assembly GCF_001890085.2. Classification (NCBI taxonomy): domain Eukaryota; kingdom Metazoa; phylum Chordata; class Mammalia; order Chiroptera; family Hipposideridae; genus Hipposideros; species Hipposideros armiger. The sequence continues at coordinate 2,364,830 of NW_017731363.1, forward strand.
ACCTTGTCTCATTTTCCTGTTATGAAACAGGGTTTTCAGCATCATTTCTCTTGTCTGTTCTCAGATCACAGAACTGTGTGGTGCCAAGCGGGTTGGTTATTTTGGTCCAACGCAATTTTACGTTGCCTTGAAGTTAATTGCTGCAGCACAGTCCGGCCTCCCTGTGAGGATTGAGAGTATTAAATGTGGTAAGTAGCTCCCATTTATACATTTTATTCTTAGGTTCCTTATTTCTGAGAACTATTTTTAGGGGGTTTAAGGCCTGTTCTGTAAGCACTTGTGGAATTTCTCCTGGCTTTTTCCAACTCTTCTCTAAACTAAAATAGGAAAACTGAGCAGGTATCTTAGTTTTTTTTTTTTTAAATGGGAAAAAATTCAGAGAGTGACCTGAGATTAGTTCCCTTTAAGTGACATGCTGTTAAAATAAATTTTATTCTTTAGCAGAAAGAGATGGGGACAGGAATTCTAGAGCCTGTGGCAAAACAGTAACATTCAGTTTAATTTTTCACTCGAATCTATAATGTCATTTAAAGCTCTCTAGGGGCAAGGGGGCCAGTGACTGGGAGAATTTGAGTGGAACTGCCTCTTCTCTCTCTTGTTCCTGTCAGTCATATCAGACCTGATCATCCTTTAATCCCCCAATTCCTGAAGCACTATCCTGATGATTACTAAGTACTTTGGGGCTACCAACATTTTGGCAGAATACATTTATCTACTCAAAGTTTTGATTTAACATTTTCTTATCTTGCCATCCCACCCCTCAACCCACTGTATACTTGAGCACTTTCTACAAATTAAACAAAAAGCAGAGCCCACACTCTTTTATTTATTTATTTATTATTTATGTATTTTTATTCTTTATTGGGGAATTGGGGGATGGGAACAGCGCTGGGGAATTGGGGGAAGGGGAACAGACAAGTTGCTGTCTTTTTGTTCTTCAGTCTAGTTGTGGAGGACGTTGCTTCACTGGCCCAAGTTGGCACCATCATTGTGCTCTTCCTGGGTGAGGCAGATTGGTTGCAGGCTTCTGGATGGCCACTCATGCTGGCTACACACGGTAGCCCATGGCAGCCCACTGCAGCAGGGGCTGCAGCCTATGCCGTCGCCGGCCACTCACAGCAGCCCAGCCCCAGGTTGAGCTGTTGTTCAGCATCTTAGCTGTGGAGGGCAGTGTCACTGGCCCTCATATGTGGGATCCGAAGTGGGGCCCTCTGGCATCCCAAGCCAGCTCTTAACCAATGCGCCACTCGGCCGGCCCGCAGAACCCCACACTCTTAACATCATTTATACTGTGTCAGTATTGTCATGAATTTGTGCGAAGGCAATTGATTATTTAAGGATGTGCTGCATATTCATTCTGTTAATTCACTCTGATACGCATTATTTTCATATGTGCACACAGCTATGAGGAGCTTTTTCCTTTTCTCATTCTGAGATAAAAACCACTCAGCTGTTCACACCTGTCCTGTGAGGTCCCTGGTAGACCTTGAAGTGGGTTGAGGATTGATGGTTAGTCCATGGTAACCTAGTAGGACAGCTGGAGCTGAGAAGATTGTGATAGCTTGATTATGGGAAACGAAGCCCTTTTTTCACTCACCATCAGGGGGCCATGATCACCCTGCTAATCTTTATTAAAGGCTTAGTGTATGGCAGGCACCTGTCTCATTTAGTCCTTACAGTGACCTACTAAATTAGGTGTCTGTGTCAGTTTGCATTGCCTATGGTAAGCTGTGATAACTGACACCACCAAAATCTCAGTGCCTTAACACAACAAAGGTTCACTTCCTGACTCTCCCTCCCCTCTGGCTTTGTGGGCCTGGCTGCTTTATCTTGTGGCACCTCCAACACAGCACCTGTTCCCATAATTGCCACAACAGAGAAATAGTTTGTCAGTATCTCTAGCAGTTAAATGCTTTGGCCTGGATGTGACTCAAGTTACTGCTGCTCACAGTGCATTGGCCGGAACTCGTCACATGATCTGCTGAACTGCAGAGCAGACTGGGGGAGATGTAATTCTCTCCTGTGCCTGCAAGGAGAGGAGGAGTGGCAATGAGTGAACACTGGAGGTTTCTGCTGTGGTCCTGTTATAATCACTGTCTTACACACGGGCAAGTTGAAGTTTAGGGGGCTTGAGTAACTTGCTAAGGATGGATGCAAGGTTAGTGGAATTTGGAGCCTGGAGCTCAGCTTCCAGTTCCCATACTCTTCTTTGCTATGCAGAGCAGTCTCTTCTTGATTATTCTTTCTTTTAGTAAGGTGCTGATAGCAAGGTGCTGACTGGAATTTGTATCCGTGGAATATTATCCTAATGGGAAAAAAATCGGACCCAAAAGGCATCCCTTGGTATTATATAATTTGGTTCTTAGAAACAGGTTTCTTGATGGAGCATTACTTCAGTGGCAGGTTTGTGTTTGTTGCTACAAGACATAGCAGTCCCTGTTGTAAATCACTTGCTGTGATTAAACTTACATCACACCGAATTTGAATTTGTGGAAGGCACTGAGCGTTTCCATTCCATTGTAAATGGTCGTTAAGCTTTATTGTAGTATCATCCAACTTTATCTTCTGGAAGAGTTAGAGCTGCTTTGTTGTATACAAGAATAAACTTCTGACCCTTAATGCTGCTTATTTTAAGGTAGACTGAAGGCTTTTTACCCGATTTGTGCCCAGATCTACAATTCAGTTTCCTGGGGGGCGGGGAGGCAGGGAGAGGGGAAGGATTGTCTAAATTATCACTTGTGTACAGGATTGACACTTTTTCACAAATAGAGGGCTTTCTTTTATTAATCCTGGTGCCTTTTACCTCTGAGGGTTTAAATATACTCAGTTAATTCTGAATTTTCTTCCTTCATTTAAAGATTTATCAAATAAAAGTTATTTGCAGTCAGCATATGTTAAGTAAGAATCAGGGCAAGATTGGGCCAGAGTTTGAGCTGCCACTTAGGATTTTCCAATTTGTTGCTTGAAATCCATTAGCTTCATGTGTGATGCCACAAACCTTGAAGGCCAAAGAGAAGGCTCTCCGAGAACCTAATCTAAAAGGCTGTGGTAGCCCCATCACACCCAGGGATTTGCGAGTTCACCTTACTTCTGTAAAAATCCACCGTTACTTCATGAATGACATGTGCCCGCGTGTATATGTGTGTTAACCTCTAACCTTTAGCCTTTCCCATTTGGGGAAATGCCACCACCATGTACAGTTGCTCAAGCCAGGAACATAGAAGTCATCCTTGGTTCCCCCTTTCCCCTTGATCCGCAGTATAATCCATCAAAAGTCTTGGTTGGGGGCCGGCCGAGTGGCGCAATGGTTAAGAGCTGGCTTGGGATGCCAGAGGGCCCCGGTTCGGATCCCACATATGAGGGCCAGTGACACTGCCCTCCACAGCTAAGATGCTGAACAACAGCTCAACCTGGAGCTGGGCTGCCGTGAGTCGCCGGCAACGGCGTAGGCTGCAGCCCCTGTGGCAGTGGGTTGCCAGGGGCTACCATGTGTAGCCAGCAGCCAGCGTGAGCGGCCAGCAGCCGCAGTGAGCGGCCGTCCAGAAGCCGGCGACTGATCTGCCTCGCCCGGGAAGAGCGCAATGATGGTGCCAACTTGGGCCAGTGAAGCAACGTCCTCCACAGACTGAAGAACAAAAGGACAGCAACTTGTCTGTTCCCCTTCCCCCAACTCCCCAGCACTGTTCCCATCTCCCAATTCCCCAATAAAAATCTTCAAAAAAAAAGTCTTGGTTGGCATGTGGCTCCAGTTTCCCTGTCGGCTCCCTGTATCTCTCTGCCCCTACTAGACCAGGCCACCTTCAGCCACTCACCTGGATACCACAGTGGTCTTGTCATTGGTTTCCTGGCCTCCTCTCTTCTCTTCTCCAGTTTCTTTCCCCACATAGCAATAAGAGTGGTCTTTTCAAAATATCCATCAGGTGATTTTGTCCTCTTCCTTAAAACCCCCCAGTGGTTTGCTGTTGGACGTTGTACCAAATTCAAAGTTCCTGCACCAATCTGTTAGCCTTGCGTGATCTAGTCTCTGCCCACTTCTCCATCCTCGCGCCAGTCCTCTCCCCCATGCTCATAATCTGTCCGCCAGCCTCACCGACCCTCTCACCATTTCTGGGCCATCTCTATCCTGGGGCAGGAAACACCATGTTATCTCAAGGTCTTGGGCTCCTAGTGGTCTAGCTCCCTCTCCTTCCCATGGCTGGCTCTTCCTTCTGATCCTTCAGGATTCAGAGACTGTCCCCACCATCCTATCTAAAGTAGGTCTTGTCAAGTTAATTCATTAATGAAGGAACCAGCACATCATAAAGCTGGTTCAAGAACATATAAGAGAGTCAGGAGTATTTATAGTCATGGAAAGAAAATGCTGGAATAAGATTGCTAAATTACATATAAAATTGATTAATGGCCTTTAGGGCAATAAAACTGGAACTTGGTTATTACACTCTTTTCTAAGATGAAATTCATTTGTATTGCTATTAGACAAGAATCACTTTGTTAGCTAACAGTTTTCTACAAATTAATCTCTCCCCTTTCAGAATTGTACAATGCCTAATCAAGAGTAAATAGTAAAAACAAAAGTATCCTTAGGGAGGTAGGTAGTCCTTGGACGGCCTGTTAGATAATGCTCCTGTGAAACAATCCCTTCCCTACTTAATCCTCTCTCAGCATCTGCTCCTTCATAGCACTTTTATCAGTTTGTAAACACTCTTTCAGAGGTTTGACTAATTTTTTCATCTGTCTTCTTCACTAGTCTGAGAACTTATCTAAGGGGAAGGGGGGAGGATCTGGTAACCCCTGTACCATGGGGTATTGTGGGCACTCAGAGCTTGTTTGTGGAAGGAGTGAATGAATGAAGAGATGAATGTGTACGTGTGGGGAGTGAGTCTTAATCATTTTTCACTCTTCAAACTTCAACAGCGGGAGTTCAGATTCACCTGGAATTCCTGAGGAACTCTTACAGATGTCATCTTTCTCAGGTCCTGGTTCCCAACCTTGTCTGCACTTGAGAATCACCCAGAGAGCTTTGTGCAAAATAGATAGGTAGATAGATAAACAGATTAGATTAGATTAGATTAGATTAGATTAGATTAGACAGAGGTACCTGGGGCCACCCTCAGAAATTCTTATTTAATTATTGTGGGGTATGGCCTAAGCATCAGGATTTTTAAGAGCTCCCCAGGTGATTCTTATGTAAAGCCAGGGTTGAGAGTGAATTCTAACCAGAGCCAAGTGGAACATTTTCAAGAGCTTTGCTTAAACTAGGAGTACATATTTGGTTATACTAGGGCCTGAACTGGGGTGAGGCAAGAGGTGCCCAGGGTGCATAATTTAAGGGGGCACTCTCAGGGCCAGTGCGAGTACTGACTGCATTTACATGGCCCTGAGAGTGAGTGCTTCCTTAAATGTTGGCACTGGGCATCTCTAGCTTCACCCTAGTCAGAGCCATTGGGGAGCTTACAAATGCTGACCATTGACTTCTTACTCTCTCAAGTAGACCTCAGAGGTAGAGCCATTCTCTCGTGGGCAGATCAGGGTGCAAATTATTTATGTGATCTTGTTCGATCTTTTCAGATCCTTTTTGCAGACTGAGCCGAAACAAATACCTTTCTGAGAAGTGAACCGTAGGATTAGCTTATATTTGATTTACGTTTGATCTTAGCCAAAAGGCCGAGAAGCGATTATATTTGATTTAGTAAGAATCTAGATTTTCTTTTCTCTTTTCTTTTTTTCTTTTGAAGTCCATTCCTGCCTTGGGTGCTGGAGAGCTGCCGAGGTTGGGAAACATTAAAGCATTAAACATGGCAGCCATCCTCTCTTTAGGAGAGTCTTGGTTTAATTTTCCAGATTGGTTATTCTATTTATGTCTCTTGGGCCCTTGGCTGATTGATCACGCAGGGATTTGTCATATTGCCTACTTCTTTGAATCAAATGTGGACATAGCAACTAAAAATAAACATGATGTGGATATTAGAGAACCAGGGGCCCTCTTTGCCTGGGGAGCTGGGATACTTGCTTGCTGTTGCTAAGATGTTTTCTGGCTTTAGCACAACATCAATCATTGGAAGTGCAGCTGTGTTTTTGGACTGGAGAGTTGATGGAAGCACAAAGGCACACTGATGAGTATTATCCTGAACAATGGATACAGATGCAAATCATTATGCATAATTCATAATATTATCCCCATTTTTGGAGTTCTTTGTGTTGTGTGTGATTTGCTGTGCTGAGAACTAGAAGTGTGCCAAAGCATCATTTCTGTGTTCAGAATAGTTTTGTCAGATTTGAAAGATAAGTAAATATACCAGACTGTTGCATTTCAGTTCTCTGTAGCATTGTGAGTGTGGCTAATGGGTTTGACAGTGGAATCTGGCTGAACATTGGACTAATTGCTTTAGCTTGATACCATTTTCCTTATTCCATTATGAAAAGACAACTGGAGATTGAGTGTGAAAACCCTTTAAGGAATGACATAGGGTGAGAAACTGTTCTCCCCAGGAAGTTTGCCCTCGGAGTGAGGGACCTTTCTGTAGGGCAGCAGCACTGGGCAAGAGCCAGCTCTGCCACAGGTGAGCTGTGTGATCCTGGGGATGTTAACTTAGCTTCTTTGTGTCTGTTTTCACATATGTAAAAGAAGGCTAATGGTAGTCTTACTTTATTGGCTGTTGTGAGGATTAGATGAGTTAATATTTGCAGATCTTAATACAGTGTCTGGCATAGAATAACCACAGTATAAGTTTTGCCAGCTACCATTTGTCACTTATTGTATTTATATAAATATCACACCATTTTTCTTGGTGCTGGACTAAAGGCTAAAGTGTAAGATGAGTCCCAAACCTGAATTAGTTCTGCGATGATTTCATGGCGTTTAAAAACGTTCAATCAGAACACCGCGGTAAAACTGTAGCATTTTCTAATTTGACATTATTATAGGAGTCCTCATTGTGTCAAAGTAAAAATTTAATCTATATTTAGTGCTCTGGAATTTTTCCTCAAATGTGATTCATTTTTTGGCCATTGAGTTCCCCTTTTCGCAGTTTTAAAATAAAGCCTCACTGAGCTTCTCTGGTTCTGATCCTAAAGAATTGCCGCTGCCTCGCTTTACGATGTCAAAGACTGATGGTGAGATACGATTCGGGAACCCAACTGAGCTGCATGGAACTGCGGTTCAGATTCCATATTTAATCTCGGAAAAAAATACCTTCAAAAGAATGGATGATGAGGACAAACAGGTAAACAGTCTGATCAGGCACATCCATTTGATTCTGACCGTGAAATCTCACATAGCAGTCAGTGCCTCATATCTGCTGTCAGGCTTCCAGCAAATCTTACCATCTGGAATACAATTACAGACTTGGAAGGGAGCCAGTGAAGTTTCCTTGTAGCAAGAAAAAGGCTGGCACATAGGAACTACCATGAGCCACCATGGGCCCTTCAGAGCCCACCTTAATATAGAATTGCATCCAAAGTAAGGCTACTGATTTAGCACACTTATTTGATTTCTCTAATCAGCATTTCCAAATGGGTTCTCTGAAATGTAACTTCTAGTAGTTTTTTTGTTTTGTTTTTCTTTTTAAAAATTTTTTATGAGACATTTACACACCCCTCACAAAGTGATAACCCCCTCCCCCAATCTGTTACCCCTCTGACATTGTACATAGCTATTACAATACCATTGACTATATTTTCTATGTTGTACTTTACATCTCGTGAATGAATACACACACACACACACACACATATATATATATATATAAATATATATATAAAATTATAGTTGACATTCAGTGTTCTATATCTGCTTCAGGTGTACAGTGCAGTGGTCAGGCATCTATACAATCTATGAAGTGATCCAATAAGTCTAGTACCCATCTGACACCCTACATAATCTTTACAACATTTTTTTTATATTCCCCATACTGTGTTGCACATCCCCATGACTGTTTTGTGACTGCCGATTTGTACTTCCTGAACCCTTTACCTTCTCCCCCATCGCCACCCTCCTCCCAACTAGCAACCATCAGTTTTCCTCTATATCTCTGAGACTATTTCTGTTTACTTTGCTCATTCATTCAGTTTTTTAGATTCCACATATAAGTGAGATCATATGGTATTTGTATTACTCAGTCTGACTTATTTCACTTAGCATGATATCCTTGAGGTCTATCCATGTTGTAAATGGTGAGATTTCATTTTTTTTTATGGCTGAGTAATACTCCATTGTATAAATGTACCACAGTTTCTTTATCCAATCGTCTATCGATGGGCATTTCAGTTGTTTCCATATCTTGGCTATGGTGAATAGCACTGCAGTAAACATAGGGGTACATATATTTTTTCGAATTAGTGTTTTGGATTTCTTTGGATAAATACCCAGGAGTGGATGTAACTTCTAGGAGTTTTTAATAAGTCCTTTCCAAAAAAGTCTAGAGAAAAGGTTTCTCTGGTTAAATATCTTTGGAGAATGATGCTTCATACTCTATTCTGGAGGAAAGACTAAATCCTCAGTCTTGGAGATTTAGTGTATATTAGCACATTCAAAGTCCTGAGAAGTCCTGCAATAAAGAGACCTGGCGATCTGCATTTACTAAACTTCTTTCATCAGGAAATCCTTTCTTGGGGAGCATGTTTAGAATGCCATCTTGGGAACTGCTGCCATTACACATTTAGCAGAATAAGAATAGGGAGGATGGGCTTTTAAAACGAGGCCACTAATTGTAATAGGCAGTGATTGGTAGACAAAAGTGTAAAATTCTGAAAGAGTGAGCCTATCAAGAAGAGGTAAATAGTCTTGCACTTTAGTAAAACCTGAGGGCATCAATGTATAGCTCATACTTCTAATAAGGATACTGAGTCATGCAGAAAAGTAAAATTATAGTCAATATAATATTTTCTGTATGGCAAAGAAATTTGTTATATTTTAGAAAAACGAATCAAAATGTTTTAAAAGTGCAATGAAATGAAAAGATTAAGTCAGAAAACTAACTTATATGGCTTATTCTGATAATGCTGGGTCTGTGAGGTGTCCTTATGGAAGTTTTATGTTTATAGTTAAGTGAGGTATAGCATGTCTTGTTAAATAACTCCATGTACTGTGGCTTTCATAATTCTGATACATTTTAAACTAGTTCTTCAGGGATATATATAAGAAGGAGTACAGGAATCTTCAGTCAATACTCTTTGGCATGTTTTCCCACCTGGAGAGGAAGGAGGGTCCACTATACCAGGATGGTTGATGCCCTGAGAACTTTCTAGACCCCTCCCCTGGCTGCGTGATTAAGAAAATACATGGACTATAATCAATGATGTTGTAAAGATTATGTAGGGTGCCAGATGGGCACTGGACTTATCAGGGGGATCACTTCATAGACAGTGTAGATGCCTGACCACTGTGCTGTACAGCTGAAGCTGAATAATATTGAATGCCAACTATAATTAAAAAAATATATATATATACACACACACACACACACACACACACACACACACACACACATACACGCATACATATATACTGAGGGTGCCAAAAAATGTATACACATTTAAAGAAAGGAAAAAACTGTATTAAAATTGTAATACTCTATATATTGATAACAAAAGATGAATACAAGTCACATTTAACTTCTGCAGTTACAAGAGGTGCTCACAGTGGTTACCATCTGTGTAATTTTTTTTCAATTAAAGTTTATTGGGGTGACAATGGTTACCATCAGTGTAATTTTAATAGTTTTTTCTTTCTTAAAATGTGTATACATTTTTTTGGCACTGTGTGTGTGTGTGTGTGTGATATATATATATATATATATGATTTTGTTTTGTTTTTCATGGGAGTGTAAAGTATGGCATAGGAAATATAGGCAATGGTATTGTAACAGTTATATACGATGTCAGAGGGGTAGAAGATGGGAGGGTTATCACTTTGTGAGGGGTGTAAATGTTTATTATGTTGCTTTGTACACATGAAACTAATAAATAAAAACACATCCTTTGACTTCAGGCTGAGTTTATGCTAGGCCCACCCAATAAGTGGGTGTGAGCTAACACTTCAAAGCAAATACTCTTTTCTTGAAGAAGAGTATTAATCAGCATCTCAGTTTGCATAATTTTTAGACTAGTAGCACCTATATAGTGCCTGTGTTGATAAAAAGTACTGTTTTCTTGATACTGGGTACTCCGAAGTTACCAGTCTATTAGTAGCATTAAAAAAGAAAAAAAGGAGGAAACCCAGTAGCAGAGTAAGGTTGCTTACCTTCAGTAGGGTCCAGCATCAAGTTCATGTTTGAATTGATTCAAATTGTAGCGTGTTTAAGGCTCCATCCTAGTGTTTAGGAGTGGGGTAGTTGGAGTGGTTTACCCATAATGATCTGTTTTGCAACCTCTCAGTGCAAAAAAAAAAAGCTGACATTTTACTTGGCATAGTAAGCTCCAAGAATATTTAGCATTAAGCATTTTAAATATTTTTAATACCCATATTTGCTGGAAGACTTAAGTGTAAATGCAGGAAATAGGGGCCTTATTAATGAATGAAAATTGAGTGTATCCACAAAGATATCAAAATTGGGGCGTATGAATGTTATTTCATGTGATCAATGTTTTTTTTATTTTCCAAAGGAAAATATGATTGGAATATCACTGAAAGTGTCCCAGGCTTGTTTTAGTAATATTTAGGTACCTGAGTGCTGGTGAGACCTGATTCTCTGGGAGACTTTTGAATCTTCAGGCACTGCTTTTTAACCCAGCTGTGTTTTTGAGAAAACATTTCCTCCATTTGTTAAATCAGCCGACTCACCAGCATTAGAGTTGCGTTCTGTGTACTTCATAACTGCAGCTCAGGGCGCCAGGGTTCTCGAGTGAGTGATTGCCTCTGAACTCTGCTCTGGTTCTTTGAAGCAGGAAACACAGTCTCCCACGATGTCACCCCTCGCTTCCCCTCCTTCTTCTCCGCCTCATTACCAGAGGGTGCCCTTGAGCCATGGCTACAGCAAATTGCGGAGCAGCACGGAGCAGATGCATCCAGGTAAGAGGCGATCTCGGGGGCCAGCTGTCCTAGGCGGGGTCTTAGAGACGCTTTAATCTATCAGGCAGCAATGCCACCAGCTGCTGCATCTCCGGACTTAATTACCGCTGTCTTTGGAAACATGGCTCAATTTCATTTTATACTCTCAAGGTTTTTAAAAAAAAAAAAAAAAGAAACATAGTAATGCTTTGTCTCCTGTCCTACAAACTAGTTCATCTTTAGACTTGCAAAAAACGATTTAGATAATTTAATCCATCATATACAGATTTCATTACACAAGAACATGGCATATTAAGGATCTGTACTGTTTTGGAATTGTTATTTTCTGCAAGTGTACCAAACATATTTATATAATAACTGCTTTTATGAAACTACTTAAAAATACAACTCTGCAAAAGCAAGACTTGATTCAACCTTTAAAGACTGATCACATCAGTGAAAATATTTAGCTCTTGTTTTTGGGAATAAGAATATGGGAACTGCTAGGGAAGGCACGGTGCCAAGAAGTGTGGACAGTGCCCAGGTGTGGGGTTGCCCGCTTGCTCACACGTGTGCTGTGCTGGCCATGCTGCTGCTAAAATATGTTAGTTGGTTCTGAGGATGACTTGCAGTGTCGGCTGCCTAGGCTGCAGTGCTGGAACTCCATAAATTCACCGCAGCATCCTGTCCTCCCAGGGCTCAGGCTCCTAGTTTAAGGTATGACCAATTAGAGGTATTCTAGAATTGGACATTCATAACCCCCCCTTTTTATTTTGTGGGCTGTGGCTGAAAATGACCCAGTTTCTGCAGGGTTCTGCTGCATTTAAAATAGCAGTGACTTCTAGAGGGACACAGGTATAAAACGTGTGCTAGGCTGGACTAGAGAGAGGCTGTAATCTTGCAGAGAGGAGCAGGTGTGGCATAATGGAAAAATCTTTTGATTGGAATCAGAAGGTATGGGTTTATATGACTAGCTATGTGACCTTGGGCAAGCCATTTAACTGCTGTGAAGCATGTGGTGAGGACTTGCGAGAACAGACGTATAAAATCTGATTGGAAATTAAGTCCTTTGCAGATGCAAGATATTGTCGTTAACGGATAGCAACAAGAAATCACTCGCCTGAAACTCAAACATCCCACTGATGTCTGCAAAACAACGGGGTTGAGAATTAATTTTCCTCTCATAGCCTCTCCTGCATGATTTTCCTATTTTTAGAAGTATTATTATTATTATTCCTAATCTTATTTGGCCTTGGAATTTGGAGTCCTGTGCCTAGCGTGGTACCTGTTTTTTCGGTTTTTCATTCACATGTGAGTTGTTTTTGTTCTACTGAGTCAGCCTGTCACCAAGTTCTACCCTATCTTTTTTGACATTCCTTAAAAAAACTTGCCTGTATTCATTCTATTTCATGCCCCGTCCCCTCCTCATCCGCTCACATTGGGCTTCTCCCCCTCCAGATGCATGGCAACAGCCTGCTTCTCTCCATCTTTCTTGCCTCTTAGCAGCCTGTCTAGGTTGTCCATACCTTTATTCTTTTTTAAGTGAGGTAAAATTTACATATGACAAAATGCATGCATTTAAAATGTTCAACTTGCATTTTAACAATTGAATGCACCCGTGTTACCAGCACTTCGATCAAGAATAGAACATTCCCATCACCCAGGAGGTGCCCCTTTCCAGCCACTCCCTGCTCCCCACTGCAAGCACCATTCTGTTTTATCACCATAGATTAGTTTTGCCTCTTCTAGAACTTCATTTACACGGAATTCTGTTGGATGGCCGCACTCTTATGTGTCTGCCATCTTTCCCTCAGCATAGTGTGGAGATTCATCCATACTATTATGTGTATCAGTAGTTTGGTCCTCTTTACTGCTCAGTAGCATTCCATCGAATGAATATACCACAGTTTCATAATCCATTCTCCTGTCGATAGACATTTGGGTTTCCAGTGTTTGGCTGTTAAGAAAAAGGATGCCGTGATGATTTGTGTGTGAGTTCTTTGTAACATATGTTGTCATTTCCCTGGCACTTAGGAGTGGAATTGCTGGACTGAGGGTAGGTGTATGAGAAGCTGCCGAAGAGTTTTCCAAAGTGACTGCAGCCTCCCACTGGCAACACATGAGAGTTCATGCGTCACGCCAGCATTTGGTACTCTCAGTGGTTTCTTTACTTCAGTGTTTTTAATTTTAGCCATTCTATTAGATATGAAGTGACATCTCCTTGGGGTCACTCTTTCATTTTTGAAACATTGTTTTCTGAGTTTCTGTTACACCTTCTGGTTTTTCTCCTACATCATGATCATTCAGCTGGTGAGCTGCTCTTCCAGAGGGTTCTCCTTTGCACAGCATACCCATAGAGAGGAGTCAGAGCGAACAGCCTCCCGTTTCTCCAGGAGTTGAGCTTTCTGGGTCTAGCCATAGATTAGGACCGTGTAGCAAGGTCATTCATAGATTGTTTACAGGTATTTTTATTTAGACTTTTTTTTAAAGATTTTTATTGGGGAATTGGGGGGATGGGAACAGCGCTGGGGAATCAGGGGAAGGGGAACAGACAAGTTGCTGTCCTTTTGTTCTTCAGTCTAGTTGTGGAGGACGTTGCTTCACTGGCCCAAGTTGGCACCATCATTACGCTCTTCCCAGGCGAGGCAGATCAGTCACCGGCTTCTGGACGGCTGCTCACTGCGGCTGCTGGCCGCTCACGCTGGCTGCTGGCTACACATGGTAGCCCATGGCAACCCACTGCCACAGGGGCTGCAGCCTGCGCCGTCGCCGGCAACTCACGGCAGCCCAGCTCCAGGTTGAGCTGTTGTTCAGCATCTTAGCTGTAGAGGGCAGTGTCACTGGCCCACATATGTGGGATCCGAACCGGGGCCCTCTGGCGTCGCAAGCCAGTTCTCAACCATCGCGCCACTCGGCCGGCCCTATTTAGACTTCTTTATCCAAGTCAAAGGAAGGGAGAGGTTTTCTATCTGCGGCTTGGGTCCATCTTGTGATTTTTGCTTCTAATTGATATGATTTACATCAAAGCTTTTTCATTCCTCTTTTTAGAACGGCTGTGGATTTTCCCCCAAAGGATTTTCTTGACCTGTTTCCTTTTCTGCCCCATATCTTTAGGTCAAGAAATAAGAGAAGCCCACATGTCTTCCTTCTCTCCACATTTCCGGAACTCAGTTTCTCTTCTGGCTTCCATGTTTTATTTTTTTCCCACCTGTTTCTTTAACTTTCCTCTATTGTCTTCACAATGTCATCAACCCATCCGACAAACCCAGGGTTCTCTTTCCTGTGTCTGCACTCCGTCTTCCCTTTGGTCTACACAGTAATATGTCTAAAACCTGTTAAACCTGAGCGACTCCAGTATTAAGCATTCTAGAATTATTCTTAATTTATACCTTTTCAAAAAGGAGTTTTGCTTCTGGGATAATTTTCAAGGAAGACATTTTTCTGGGGTCATTTCCCTGTCCAGGATTCTGCCATGACTCCTGTCTGGTGGGGCATGTGTGTGAGTATGTTTTAATCAGACCAGCCTGTAATTCAGAGCCCCTCTTCAGCTTCTCTCCTGGCCTCCTGCTCGTCTCACCTGCTGGATGTATTAGGTTGTCGGAAAAGTCATGACGCATTTTTGCAACGAAAAACATAGAAAAAATACATCATGACTTTTCTGACAACCCAATAGTTAACTAATGTTCGTTAGGTAAGATTTATATACCAGGCATCGTGCTGAGGTCTTGATATGCATTATTTTTTTTCTTACCACAACCCTCAGAAGCAGATACTACTCTCCATACTAAAAAATGTTTAATTCACAGTAATACATACATATAGTGTAATAATATTTAGGTGCCTGTAATAAAAACCACTGTTGTCCTTCCAACTCAATCTGTTTCTGATCTCTAGAGGCGACTAGTTTTAATTCTTTTACCTGTTTTTTCTGATATCTAATGTCTTATCTCAAAATCAATATCTGTTCCGCTTTTTCTTATACATCTTATTCTGACTTACAAGGTGTGATCAAACAATATGGTAAATGTTTAAGTAAAGAAACGTATATTACAGTAAAAAACGCATTGCCATTAATCCCCCTCAAAATACTCCCCCTTGCTTTAAACACACTTATCCCATCATTCTTGCCACTTTCTGAAGCAGTTCTGGAAGTCCTCTTTCGTGAGTGTCTTTAGTTGCACTGTCGTGGCTGCCTCGATGTCCTGAATCCATTCAAAATGTTTACGTTTCATGGTCACTTTGACTTTGGGGAAGAGCCAGAAGTCACACGGTGCCAGATCCGATGAATAAGGTGGATGAGGACACACCATAATGTTTTTATTTGACAGAAATTGCTGTACCAGAAGCAATGTGTGACATGGAGCCTTTCCATTGTGATCACAAAATACAGTGAGTACTGCTGCCATGTGCCATCAACGGAAAGGCAGGGATTTTCAATACGAGAAGTGGTGCGTCCAACCTTAGTTAACAGTGTGTGACAAGTTTCAACTTGTTCAGTGCAGTCAGGTATGAGCTACGGTTGAGAGCTGTTTTAAAGTGTTCTGTAAATCATCCTCTATCACGACAATGCTCTGTGTCACACATTGCTTCTGGTACAGCAATTTCTGTCGAATAAAAACATTGCAGTGTGTCCCCATCCACCTTATTCTCCGGCTCTGGCACCGTGCAACTTCTGGCTCTTCCCCAAAGTCAAAATGACCATGAAAGGTAAACGTTTTGAATCGATTCAGGACATCGAGGCAGCCACGACAGAGCAACTAAAGACACTCACGAAAGAGGACTTCTAGAACTGCTTCAGAAAGTGGCAAGAATGATGGGATAAGTGTGTTCAAAGTGAGGGGTGTATTTTGAGGGAGATTAATGGCAATGTGTCTTCTACTGTAATAGTTTTTTTTATTTGAACATTCACTATATTGTTTTATCACACTTTGTATCAATTCTAGGTATCTACTTGTTTAAGAGCATGGGCTGTGAAGTCCATCTCTTGGGCCTAGAGGTAGATTTGGTGAACATACATCTGCCATTTCTATCCATTTCTAGCCTGTGTGACTATGGATATTTCTGTTTTCTGAGCCTCAGTTTTTCTTATCTGTAAAATGGAATAATCTCTGCCTCAGAGGTTTGCTCTGTGGATCAAATGAGAAATGTAAACATCTGTTCCTAGCACAGCTCCTGGCACATTGTAGGTGCTCAAATGTTCCCTGGTGTTTTCTTTTGTGTTTTTAGAATCTGGTACCTGTTTTATTTTTGAAATTCTTAGGTGTTCTTGAAAGTCACCTTCTGGATATCATTTCCTGAGTTGATTGCAGATGTAGAGTCTTGATGGCGAAGTTTCTTGTGGTCTCTGTTCTAGTTTGAACTGCTGAGTGATGAAATCTTCAGGGTTTGTTTTATATTTCCTCCTGTTGGAGAAAAAGATGGTACTTCTAGTTCCTCATTAAACCTCTTGTAAGAGGATCTAAGAATTACGTATTAATTTTTGCATTGAGTACATGTCTTCTTCAATTTTATTTGGGAGGAAGGAGAGTGGAGACAATAAGTAACAGCTACCTTTTCACCTCCTGAGATGGGGTCAGTCTGGTAATGGCCTGAATATCAGCTGTGGTACTGATAGAGTTGGTAAGAGCAGGTGTCTTAGATTTGTGACCGCATGGGCTTCAGAGACGCCCTTCCCCAGTCTCAGGCAGGCGTGGCCAACCGCTAGTATCCCAAGCATGGTACAGTTTACTGTGGTTCAAACTTTCCAGCATTAAGAGTTTAATTCGTTGTTTCATCAAAGTGGAATGATCTTAAAAAACTCTTCCCCGATGACGACACCTGTGTACCAGCTGAAAGTTATTTTTTAAGATTTGGATTATGTGCTCCCTGTGTATGTTTCTTTAGTAGTTTTTATATTTTTAATCATTCTTAGCAGAATCTGAAAATCCACTAAATGATTTGCCAGGCAATGATTTAGATATTTTAATGTGTTTTGATGTGTTACAATCTTGTGCTCTTGTTGCTTGGAGGAAATACAAAAAGCAGATGTGAGCCCAAGAGTGGCTGGTTGTTCTTGGACTTGCTGTTGTTATACCTTCTTTATTTTCAAAAGCTCACACTATGCTAAAGGTGATGTCATAACAGGTTGCTCTGTTCTCTCTACCTAACGTTATTTATAAGGAAGCTACAGAAAAAAAACCCTTTTCCCTTATTTCCATACTTCAAAACCTTGACCTATTAACCCACACAGATCAGAAGTAGTTTCAGCACGGGTGATAATTTATCCCTTCTAGTGGAGCTGAATACTACCTGGTTGTGTTTAACTGTTTCTCTACCATCTTGCCAAGGCTGTTAAGTGTTCTGGAAATAAAAGGAATGAAGAAATGCATTCATTTTTGTGGCTTAAAAACTTTTCTTAAAAGGTAGCAAAGTTATTTTTAGGTTGGCTATTGAACAATACATATAAAATATATTTATGCTTTTTTATATTTTTCTCTACTTGGTTTTACATTCTAATAAGGCAAAGAAGACAGTGACATTTATTTTTCAAAAATAAACGATAATGTTGATTCTTGGTGTTCAAAATGCATCTTCATCTTTGGGTGCTGGGTGATAAATAAGACTTGAACAGGAGGGTGTATATATATATATATATATATATGTATATATATAGTTTATCTTATATTTGGAATTTGAACACTTATAACATGGCACTGCTTTAACCACTCTCATTGTTTTCTGTCTCAATTTAGGTTCTCACTTCCACCCTTACAATTGACTCCAAATGTTAATCTTATGTAAATATTTTCCTGCCTGACCGTGAATTGGTTGGATATCTTTAGATTGTTCAGTTAAATTGTACCCAGGGGCATCAAGGTTTCTTTGTCCTAGGTGGCCCCTGGTGCACGGAAACTCGAATTCCTTTGCTAATTCTTTCCTGAAGAGCCAGCACTGTATGAGTTTGAGTGTGAAGTCATAATTTTGGGGGAGAATCTTTGTGTACCATGCCGACTTTACCTCCTTCTGTTTCAGCTCCTTATGAAGCTAGACAACCACTTGTCCAGCCTGAGGGACCCTCGTTGGGGGGCCAAGGAGCCAAGCTCCCTCGGCATCAGGCTTCCCTTATCCGGGTAAGTGATGTTGTGGACTTATGCCAGTGGGAGACTTTGGGGACATGGCTTTTTGATGGGCCCTCTTCTTCTTTTTTTTTTGTGGCAAGGAAGCTATAAAACTGTCCCCTCGTGCAAATATTGTGCTTCTTGTTGTGTTGCTTGTACATTTTCCTTAATCTTGTCTCCTATATATGTTTCCCAGTGTCTTGACACTAATCCCAGCTGGTTCATGGTCTTTGGTATGTCTAAGGTGTCCTTCCACTTTCATCTACTTAATCATTAGGTACCTTCTTCAGGAGAGCTTTAGTTTTTCCAGAAAAGCCTATCTTACCTCTGTCTTATTCTTTCTTACCACTCACCCAGTGCGTAGTTAGCTGTTGCCTGTTTGTTTTGTACCTCCAATTACATTCAAGCTTTTGGAAAGCAGAGGTAATTCTTCCGTGTTCTCCCTCAGTGCCACTTTTACAAGTGGCAGCAACTGCTCTTTCCTATATGTAATAGATACAAAAGAAATATTATGGCAGAAGCACACGTGATGTTTCAGTTTTTCCTGGCTACACCCATAGCTTAGAACATTTCAGCCTCCCTTTTACCAGTGTTTTCCTTTGGATAAAGCACTCTTATTTTTTTTCCTGTGTCTGCAACTGTTTTCTTGTGTAGATCTCTGAGTCCTGTGCTGGGGAAGTCATATTCTGAAAAGGTGTGTGCCTGTTTGTGCACCTGCATGAGATAAGTTATGAAAAAATGGGGTTCACCATTTGACCCTAAAGATAAGAGGCATCAGGGTGGTTTGTATAATATTTCAGTTGTCCAACTTGGGAAGAAGGATCATTTATGCACAGGCAGTTCTACTCATAATAGCAGGGTGGTGTCACATACTTTCATAAAGAAAAGGGCTGGTGTCTGGACCAGAATAGACAAATGCTAAGAAATAAGAAAGATCGTGGTGTTTGCTGAATGCCTGCTGGGCATGGGGACCTGCATTTGGCATGGTATAGAACTTTATCTTTTAAGGTGGTACTCTGTGTGCAAAGAACTTTCTTAAAGACAGTAATTTAACCATATGCTGTGTATTTCTATTTAATGATTCCTGAAAATGTAAGATCTAGGTAGTGCTGTATGTGTTAGTGTAGATGAGTTCACTGTGGCTGAGAAAGGTCAAGTCATGGGTTTAAGGTTTCATGTGTAACTCCTAAGTGGCAGAGCCAGAGTGTGAACCCAGGCCTGCCCGATGTCCAAACCTGCACTTTAAAATACTTTGCTATACGCTAGAGCCCCATATTAACCAGGAGGCTAGGTTCTACAGTTGCTGCATAAGTAAACATTGGGTGTAGTAAAAAATATTCCTGGAAATACCTTATCGATACCACATTGCAGAGCCAAGATACCATTCTCTCCTAGGTTCGGTAGAGCTCCTTTTACCCCCAAGTTGAAACAGACAGCTGTTTCTTCAGCTGAGCCCCAGGTGTAGTAGTTGGCTACATTTAAAGGTCCTGTGCTACAAAAATATGTCTTTAAACACGAGAATCATATCTACTGTGGAGTGATGGTTACATTAGTACCGGAGGGACTGGAGTTCGTCTGAAAAACCCCAGGGTGTGGCTGTGTATGTTTTTGCAGAGTGTATTCTAGTGCTGTGGAGACTGAATCCTGATGGGTTCGGATGATGGTCAAGCAAGCAGTAAAACATGAACTTGGCAATGATTGGATGGGGCTCACCAGGCCATTTCTACCTAGCCCACTGGATGGGATGGCCATGGGCTCTCACTTGGATTGGTATCCTGTGACTTCTCTCCGAATCTCTAGGTCCGTTTTTCTGCTGATGAACGTGTTTCTTGGGCACTTGACTCAACTGATGTTTACTAAACACTTATTACATGCCAGGTACTGTGTTGAGAATACAAAGATGAGGTATAACACTCCCATTTGTTACCCTCATGAGCTTATAGGCTATCGGAGATGGCCATTAATCAAAACATCATAAAGTAAATGTATAATTGTGATATATGATGTGAATGGAAATTATACTGTACTTTGAGGGTGAAAAATGGGCAGGGGTTATGACCTAACTTTGGTGGGCAGGGGGTGATCAGAAGGCTTCTAGTAGGGAATGACATTTGAGTTGAAATGAAATGGATTTGTAGGTGGTAACCAGGTAAAGAGTGGGGTTGGAGGGAGTAGGTGAGAAGAGGAGGGAGCTGCACATACAAAGACATTTTCGATGTGCTCAGCATTTTATGCATATCATCATGTTCAGTGCTCATAGCTGTTTTATGAGGTAATTCCTGTTTGTTATCCCATTTTTCAGATGATAAAACCTGAGGTTTAAAGACCTTATTTACTTTGGCCAAGGTCACAGCTAGGAAGTGGTAGGGCTGGATTTCAAACACTGGACGTTCTTCCTTAGTCTCTGGCTCATGAACCAGATGGATGGTGATGTCATCTGTTAAGCTAAGAAGCCCTGGATGAAAAACTGGTGTTGGGGGCATTGGGGAGAGATCATGAGTTCAGTGTTGGGTGTTGGGATTTGAGGTTTTGAGATAGCCAAGAGGAGATGTCAGAGATGGTAGGATATATGGGTCTGGGGCTTTTGGGGAGAGCCAGGCTGGACATAAGTATTTGGCAGCGATGGGCCATTAGAAGGGCTTACAGTATAGTGCAGGAAAAACCAGACAGGTGCTCAGCCAGGTTCAGCCAAACTCTATGTGACCTTGGGGCAAGCTCCTTCTCTTTTCTGTAACATGAATGACTTGGAATGAATTTCACAGTCCATTGTAATAGTCTGAAACAGTCTGATTCCCTTAATGTTTGTTTGGCATCAGTGGAGGACCCCCTCACCCTGGTTTGGAGCATTGCCTTCTGTTTAAGATGAGAGCAAGGGGGGCCTTTCTTGGGACAGCAGTATGTGGTTTTCATGGCTGATGTGTTTTTCTTTCTTTAGTTCTTAGGTTTCCTTCTTATGCCTGTCAACTTGGTTTGGCTGGACTCCATGTCCCAGAAAGCAAAATGCCAACCTGAATTAGTCATGTAGATGAGAGGATCTGAAGTGAAGGTTCTTGGTGCTGGGGGATTAATATGGATTCGGCATGGTACTAGGCTTGGTCAGGGTAACGAATTCTCCTCGCATTGCCATGTCAGCATGCTGATGGCAACCTGCGTGTCTTCTAGCCTCCTCTGTGGCCTTGTATTCCAGCTCTTCCTGCCTGATTGGGAGGGGGTGGCTTTGGGGTCCTGGGGGAGGCTGTTAGGGACTCTGGGCCAGCGCTGTTGCAGCTCATGGGCTTGGCATTTTAGAGGTGCTTATGCCAAATTCAGCGTCCAAACATTGGAATGAATAGATAATGTTTTAGGAATTTCAAAATCTTTTTTCAGGTTTTAGATGTTTTTCCCCTTGAAATTTCCAATACTGAGCATATCCTATGTTGGTGGATGGTTGATGGTGGTTTGTAACGAAATGATGTCTTGGGCCGGCCGAGTGGCGTGTTGGTTAAGAGTTGGCTTGGGACGTCAGCTCTGAGCAGCAGGGCCCCGGTTCGGATCCCACATGAGGGCCAGTGATGCTGCGCCCTCTACAGCTAAGATGGTGAACAACAGCTCCACCTGGAGCTGGGCTGCCGTGAGTCGCTGGTGACGGCGTAGGCTGCAGCGGGGCTTCAGTGGGCTGCCGTGAGCTACCGTGAGTGGCTGGCAGCCGGCGTGAGCGGCTGGCAGCCGGCATGAGCTGCCAAGAGCCGCCGTGAGTGGCCGTCCAGAGGCCGGTGACCTATCTGCCTCACCCGGGAAGAGCGCAATGATAATACCAACATGGGCCAGTGAAGTGATGTCCTCCACAACTAGACTGAAGAACAAAAGGACAGCAACTTGTCTATTCCTTTTCCCCGATTCCCCAACGCTGTTCCCCTCCCCCAATTCCCCAATAAAAACTTAAAAAAAATGATGTATTGAGTGCTTGATTTGTTATGTGTTTATAGGTCATTTCCCCAAGTTCTTTATTGAGACTGAAGTAATTTGTAATTTTGCTGGTATAGGATTTAGAATTGCCTCTTCTGCTCCCACTGTACTCCACTGCCTCTGTTTTTGCCACGGTCACCAGAAAGTACCTAGTGTCAAGTCCTTGTCTCATTGACTTCTTGGCAGCCTTTGACACTCACTCATCATTTGGTGTCCATGCTGCAGTCCTCTCCTGGTTTTCTTCCTGCCCCTATGACTACCTCTTTGTAATCTTCTCTTTCAGTTCCCCTTCCTCCATGTGCCCCTTATATGCTGATGAACCCCATATCCAGTTCTCTATTACTCTAACTACATGGAAGCTGATGACCACATATCTCCATCTGCCAGCCATCTTCACTCAAATGTCCCACTGTCACTGTAAGCACGTCTTTCTCAAAACCAGCTTTCACTCTTCCATTCATGGCTCCATCCACTCGTCAGCGCAGGCCAGAGTGCTGGTCACTGTCCCTGACTCCTACCCATTCAGTTGCCATGTCTCGGGCATTTCACCCAAAATACCTCTCTTATCTGTCCATTGCTCTGCACTTCCTCGGTTCAGGCCATCTTCTGTCACCGAATCTATTACATCAGCTTCTAACTTTCTTCTTGCTTCCATTCTTGCCCTCTTCAAATCCGTTATCTGCCCTGCAGACAAAGTAATCTTCACAAATCGGGTCCCCCTACTCCGTTGATTGAAACCTGTCACACTTTGCTCACTGCTGTCAGGAAACCATCCACGTTCCTGCATAGCTCTGGGCCTGGTATTTGGCCCCTTCTGTGCTCTTCAGCTGCTGCTTCTCTTTCCTCTGCCCCCCTGCCACACAGAGCTTCTGGTTGTTTCCTACATGATCCATGTTCTCTGGGTAGGAACCTGACTTTTCATTCTTGCTTTGCCTTTGTTTTCTCCTTTGTCTCAGTTCATCTGTGCGTTTTTCCAATTGATACCATGAAGTGCAGGGATTTTCTAATACTTCTTGTATATGTGAGGTTTCCATTTTTCATTCTTAAAAAATGGTTCATTGCTCATCTGCTCATTTATCCTAGAAGCTCAGCCAGAGGGAGGGGCTTCTGATCTTCATTGGTTTCCCATCCCAGAGACATTAAGTGTTGTCTGTTTCTTTTGTATTATTCCAGGAATGCTTCATGTATATATAAGTAAATATAAATGTTCTTATATCTAATATATGTAGTATGTTTTTACCTGACTCCAGGGATACAGGTTTGGCAAATGAGATACCCATCCAGCCAGAGCTCACTAGAAAAAATTCTTTTATTTTAAACACTCACTTTTCAAACCCTAAGCATACATGCAGTGATTTCTTCTTCTCTTTCTGGAGGTACGAACTTAACAGTCTTTTGGGATAAATTCTTGATACTCACTATTCTTCTCACGTCAAAGACAAAATAATGGCAAACAGCAATCAGAGAACTTTACCACCCTGCCACTCTCCTTGGGAGTTTTGGAGTGCTTTCAGTGGAAGTTTTGCAGTAAACAGGTAGGACACGGGTTGTTAGACATTGCTAGCCAGCCACCATGTTATTCTAAAAGTCTGTAACTTGAAAGACATTTTTTTCACTTAGTTGCCCTCTTTTCCTCTCATTTTCACTCAATCTCTATTTCTTGCCATGCTACCCACCACTGCCTCCAGACTTAACTGTAGGTACTTATGGCCAGAAGCAGATTCTCCCCATTCCTTGGATCCTTTTGGAGTGGTTCTAACTAGCAAAGCATTGTGTAAAGGCTGGTGAGAGAAGTGAATACCCCAAGGCTCTGTTGGAGTGGTGTTGGCATAAATATGGAAAGAATTGACAGTCATCACAAATAAATGGTTCATTCTAAGAGTTTTGATGGGAATAGGAAGTAGTTTTTCTGAGAGGTTGACATTGCACCAAGATAACTTTTTATGGTGTGAAAGATATTTTATGGGCAGGATGCTGGAAGGGTAAGGAGAGGAGAGAGCAGAGATTGTGGCTGAAAGATTGGGTGGAATTGAATGAAGTGGCTTAGAGTTGAGGAATGGGAGAGTTGGTGCTCTGGGTTTGGAGAAGAAAGAAGCAGGTAAACAAGTGGGGCATCCTAGATACTGTCTCACCCACTCTGCTTATCTTACCTAATAATACTCAGCTCAGGGAAATGACCCACAAGGCAGGTTGGGACCACAGGGGCTCTTTCAGGGTCCAGGAATTCTCATTGAGGCATTGTTGTCGGAGAGTGGGCCCTTCTCGGGGCAAAGTCCAGGTCCTTGGCAACTCGAGCAAAGAATTGAACAAGATGCCAGAGTAAAGTACTGAAAAAGTAGTTTATTCGAAGAGATAGTACATTTCAAAGAAGTAGAAGTGGGCCCGAGCAGTGGAGGATGGCTCAAGGGCCCATTATTAGAAATTACATTCCAAAGAGTTTGGAGCGGGCCATGTGCAAAGGCGAGGCTCAAAAGGCTGAAAAAAAGGGAAGAAGGGGTTCAAAAAGGGAAGAAGCGGTCAAAAAGAGCAGGGGGACTTCCCAGGACTTGGAATTTTTATCCCCTTTCTCTAGAATGGGCTGTTCCCCTAAGGGCACGGGACCATTTGATTGGCACCTGTGATTGACAAGAGGTACTGCGCAGGTGCCAGTGACTGGTCTGATCTAGTTGGGTATTTTGTGTCCATTTGTTTTCCCGCAGAGGTAGGTAATTACAATACAAAGGGGAGTTTTGGGTGTAGCAGGGATGTCCCCTTGGTGGTCGCACTCTGTGGGATGTGCAGGAATGCAGAGACCCAATGCCTGCCTCTAACTGCCTGCCTTGTTTTCCCTTTGAGAGACATGATCCCCATAAAAATCTCTATGGGAAGCTGAGGGACAGGAGGTCTCTTCTTCTGTATCTGCTTCCTGCTGAGCAGGGGTGTAGAGCTGTCCCTGCCTATTGGGGGATTCAAGGAACTCTCGCCCTAGCTGATCTCAGATGAGAGGAAAGGGTCTCGAGTTCTGCCTGGAAGACCGTGTTGGCTTCTTTGGTTGTGACTGGCAACCTTGTTAGGGTATCCTCTGTATCCCTAAGGTCCCTGAATGAGGGAAAATATATTTTAATTAATAAATCTGTTAGCTCTCATGAAGCCTGTGACCATTCAGCCTGTCATTCAGGTGGTGTCAATTGTCTGGGCCCAGAATGGGTTTGGGGTTTGGCATTTAGCTTACTGGCCTGGGGGATATTAGGAAGTCACAGGCTTTCAAGTAGTTATCTGAAGCAGGGGTGGGAGACTTCTATTGTTTAGGATTCAGAAACTGATTTACAAAGCAATCAAGAAGCAGGGGGATAGGAGAATTCTAGGATTCAGGTGAGGAGCAATCTTTAGCCTAGGATTCACAAACTGGTTAGAAAAGTAATCAAAGCCAGGGGCTAAGAAACTAGGGAGGAGACTTATCATTTCTATACTTAACATTTCTATAGGAAAGAACACTTGAAAGTTTCTCAGAGGTGGGGGTGTTGCTGGGTTGGTTGGCCGGTAACAATTCCATTTGGCCTGTGTAATTTTTTTCTTTTTCTTTTTTCCCTGTAGAAACTCAGGCATTTTTGCCCTTATTTTGGAATCTTTCCCGTCTTCCCTTTCCTGAGAGCTCTGACATTGACCCCGTGACATGCCCCTGTGTTTACTTGAGCATAATGCCACTTGCATATTTTGTTCTTGCCCTCTTCCTCTACTCCTCCCATGGCAACCAAACCCTCAGGCTGATGAGCCACTGAAGAAACACGTGGATGTTCTCATGAGGGGCGGGAGCTAAAAACCCATCTGATGATGGTTTCCCTCCTCACATGGCCACAGCAAAAGCACGCTAAGGCTTTGGTGGCATGTTTCAGATTACACAGTAAATGCCACACTGTTAGTTTTGGGATCCTGGGTTGTGAGCTTTCAAATACTCTTGTTCTTAAGAGCAATTAAACATTTTAAAAAGGTATGTCAAAAATTCAAAAGATGTGGAAGGGCCTGAGTGAAAAGTGTCCCTTCCATCCCCTCCCCCAACCATCCAATTCCCCATCCCAGAGGCAACTAATAGGAACGATTTCTTTTGTACCATTCTAGGAACATTTTATGCACATACTGTGAATATTGTTATTTTTCTATGTAATTATATATAATATGTGCAAAACCTATAGTTCCACCTTTTTACACATATAGTAGCATATGATAAAACTGTTGGGTACTGTGCATTTTTTATTTAACAATAAGCTTCAATAACATTCTAGACCAGCGGTTCTCAACCTGTGGGTGGCGACCCCTTTGGGGGTCGAACGACCCTTTCACAGGGGTCGCCTAAGACCATCAGAAAACAAAAAGATATTTACATTATGATTCATAACAGTAGCAAAATTACAGTTATAGAGTAGCAATGAAAATATTTTGTGGTTGGGGGTCACCACAACATGAGGAAATGTATTAAGGGGTCGCGCATTAGGAAGGTTGAGAACCGCTGTTCTAGATCAATACATAAAGTACTTCCTCATCTTTTTGGATTTTTCAGATGCATAGTAGTCATTGTGTGCATCTTCCATAAATCATTTAACCAGCCCCTCTGATCAACATCTAGAACTTGCTATCACAGCATTGTTTGCACATATATAGTATTAGTTCCTAGAAATGATGTAATTGGGACAAGTGTCTACACATTTTTAATTTTTGATAGAGATTTTCAAATTGGAGATTGTATCAATTTACCCACTTACCAACAGTGTATGAAAATGTTTACTTTCCCATACCCATGAAAACACAATGTGCGAAAAAATGTATGGGTCTTTGCCAGTCTGGTAGGTGAAAAATGATGTCTCAGTATAGTTTTAATTAGCAGTTCTTTTTATTAGGGAAGTGGAACATCTTAAATTTTTATGAGTCATTTGTATTTCCTTTTCTGTGAATAGCTGCTTCATACCCTATGCCCTTTTTTTTTCTTTTGGGTTACCAGTGTTTCCTTATTGGTGTGTCATTTCTACCAGTCTGAAACCAGAACCTGGTGCCTCTGTTCCTTTGGTCGAGTGAGAGGCTGCAGTGAATGTGGAAAACTGCTCCTTGCATGGTCAAGAGGAGGTCCTGGGTGCCTGAGGCCATGGAAGGAGGGTAGGGACCCCAGCTTTGTTCCAGTTCTGGAGTGCCCCAGGCTGCCTGCAGTGGGGATGTCTTTTTTTATACATTCCTGGCAGTAAAGTTGAATTACTTAGTGTAATTACTTAGGGATTAGGGCTAGGAAAATCTGTTAGGGATGGTGTCAACTCCATGTGTGTGTGTGTGTGTGTGTGTGTGTGTGTGTGTGTGTGTATGTATGTACGTGTACACACCTCTCAGCATTGCTTAGGCAATTAAGTTTTCTTCCTCTGAGTGGAACGACTGAGGGAGAGATGGAAAAGGAGGGGGAGGAAGAGCAAGAGAGGGACAGAGAGAGTATGTGTGTGTTTGCCTTTGTGTGTAACAGGAAGAACTGGTTTGATACATTTTTATAGGAACGCATGTCCCTTGTTCTTGATGTGACATCTTGTTTCACCAGATTCATTCCTTATTTGATATCAGACCCTCGTTGGCGTTTTACCATCTCCTAGGGGGGAGAAGCTTGCTGTGTCCTCAGCATGTTCTTCACTGAGTCTACCTAGGACCCACAGATATCTGAGCGGTCACGTTACCATAAAAAGGTCCTATTTTTCATGGCATCAAGACTACTTCCTACTTATTTTCTTCACCTACTTGTAATTCTTTTTCAGATATTCTAGTCCTTATTTTTTTAAACATTTTATTTCAATTGATACTGAAATTTGCTTTTCTCAGCCTAAAGCTTTCTTAGCTTTCTCTTATTGTATTCCTCAGGTGCTTACCTAGTACCCACTGCTTCTTAATAATTGAAGTGATGTTAATTGCTTGGTTTCTTTGCTGGGAGGCACTTCTACATGAAAGGCAAACATGTTTTGTGTTACAGGATGATTATAGTAAAAAGATACTGGATCATTGAAAGAAAGGTGACTCTGGAATATAAGAGGGTACCTGGGATAGAAATTGAAGGGTGCTTTTTTTGGGGGGCGGGGGAAGACATTGATTCAGTAAATATTAGGACTGGTTGGGATGCTGCCTTAAGGCCTTGCAAAGTCCATGCTTTGGAGACAGCAGGGTGGTGGGGGAGGGTCAAAATGGTAGGCTGGTCCACGTTAGAATTCTAGCATCCATGTGGTGGTATTATAGCAGGTCGGTTAGACTACTGATGAAAGCAAATGAGCATTTTATTTGTGGGGTCAGCTTTGCTTTTCCCCACCAGGTGTGGGCATTGCATTAAAGGCTTATGGTGTCCAGAACTTTCCTGGTAATAGTTAAGGCCCACATCAACTTGGTAGACAGGAGCACCTCTGATTTAGCCTCTCAGATGTAGCTGAAAGCACCCAGTTGAACTCCTGGTCCCAGACAGTACTATTTTTTTTAAGAGGTTTATTGGGGAATTAGGGGGATGGGAACAGCGCTGGGGAATTGGGGGAAGGGGAACAGACAAGTTGCTGTCCTTTTGTTCTTCAGTCTAGTTTTGGAGGACGTTGCTTCACTGGCCCAAGTTGGCACCATCATTGCGCTCTTCCCAGGCGAGGCAGATCAGTCACCGGCTTTTGGACGGCCACTCACGGCGGCTGCTGGCCGCTCACGCTGGCTGCTGGCTACACACGGTAGCCCATGGCAACCCACTGCAGCAGGGGCTGCAGCCTATGCTGTTGCCGGCAACTCATGGCAGCCCAGCTCCAGGTTGAGCTGTTGTTCAGCATCTTAGCTGTGGAGGGCAGTGTCACTGGCCCTCATATGTGGGATCCGAACCGGGGCCCTCTGGCGTCCCAAGCCAGTGCTTAACCATCGCTCCACTTGGCTGGCCCCAGACAGTAGTTTTTAAAGCTGGAAAGGAGAGCGGTGTTTGTTTCCAGCATATTCCCCAGGACCCTTTGGTTTCAGTTTGTTAATATATACTAGGCTGTGAACATCAAAGGCCCTTTTATAACAGTACTACTTTATCCCCTAGGCCCATCAACATTGCCCTTGACCTCAGGTGAGCAGGTAGTGTCATACCTCCAATTGCCTGGCTCCTTAGCTTATATATGTCCTTTCAGTCCTCTTGAGAGTCTTGGAAGGTAGACTACTTGCAAGATTACATCCTCTACTCATCAGCCATCATGGCAGGGGTACTCTGAGGACTGCAAACCTGGTCCCTGCTCTTAGGGAACTTGCAGTCAAGTGGAGGGGGAGATGGATGCAAATCAAATGACCCCACTTCTACATGTATGATGGAAAACTGTTAATTGCCCTAAAGGTAAGGGAGTACTTGGTAGCATATAACGGAGAAATTTGACTTAGGGCTAAACAGTGAGGGAAGGCTTCCGCAAAGAAGCAAGGGGTGACCAGGAGTACCCAGGCAAAGGAAGGTGGTGCTGGGAGGTGAGGAGAGGAGTGTCTCGCGTGGTGCAAGAGTTAGATGTGGGCATGCGTTGGTCAGGGTTCTTTATTGTGGATGACAGAATCTACTCTGGCCAGCTTACGCATACAGGGATTTATAACAGGGGTGTGGAAAGCCCATCCCGTTTTTGGAAGGGCTGAATAGTCTGACTATTCTGAGCTGGCAAGAACAATTCCCAAAACCACAAAGCAGGACTGCATGGCAAGGGAGCCTTGCTTCTGCCACAATCAGAAGGCTACAGACTTGGGCAACTGCTGCCATTGCTTTCAGCCCCAGCTCCACACCATGCATGACCTGGACCAGCAGAATGAATGCTTTGTTCCCTGCCACTTTCCCCATGTGACTCAGTTCTGAATCAGTCTTCCGTAGGAGTATTTTTTCAGTGGAACCTAAGCCCCATCTGGAATTCTAGCAGCCGAGGTGTTGAGACAGTGTAGTTTTTACCTGCCAACCTCTGCAGTGCAGGGAGTTCTGCTCAGAGGAGGTGGAGTGGGTGCTGAGTGAGCCACTGTCTCATGAGTAGATAGCATGGGGAGGAGACAGTTGAAGAACTGAAAGGCCTGTGTGTTAGAGCTTGGAGTGCTAGGGAGCTGAGGCTGGAGAGGTAGGCAGAGCCCTGGGGGCTGTGGCACTGCCTTTTGGGTGGGGAGCTGATGGCCCAGAAGTTAACTGGCCCAAGTCTCATGGTGAGTAACTGACCATCGCAGATTTGAACCCAAGTCTGTCTGCGTGCAGAATCTGCACTCTTTGTATCTCCAATCTGTAGCCTCATTCTCTAAAGCGTTCCTTGAATTCAGCCCAGGTTCTTGGGGCATCTGTTTCCCATCTGACCTCAGGCTGTCTTGAATGTTAATGGGAGGACATAGTGGAGAAGAGACAGGCAGCCTTGACCTAATCGACAAGGATGGGGCTGGGGATGTTAGTGCAGCAGTACTAGAAGTCTGCGGACTCATCAGTCTCCTCTTACTGCTGATTTCCCCTCTCTCTGCTAAGCAGAGAGCAAAATCCTGACAATTGCAAAGGGGAAATGCCCTTCTGGAGTGGTAGATCTTGGCTTCTGTTGGAAGAACTGGAGACAATGATTACTCATAAGCATTCCTTATGTTAATCAGCGTAGTGCTTGTGCTGCGTACTAAAGCAACAGTGAAATGATTGAATACCTGTATTGTATGGCTATCCACAGGATTCTTTCCTGATGGGAAAACATGCCAGATGCTTATAGGCCAAACTTATGTGAGAAATAAGGTGACGCTCTGTCTGTATAATTTAATAGTTCCCTGGCCAAAATCTACAGCTAAACTAGATAATGGGGAGGGAGATAGATGGAAGTAGCATATGTATATCTCAAGCTCAGATCCTTGATCTCAAAACTGCTGCAATGATTTTGGCATTGCAATGAGGTTGTTCTTCAAAGGAAACGGTGCATTGTTGCAGGATGGTTGGATGAGAGGGAGAGAATCATGGGGCTGCTGATGAAGAATATGTGCTATTGGACCCCCGTTCACGTTCTGGCTCTCCCATTGGCTAGGTGTGTGGTCTTGGTAAGCCACTTCCCTTCCCTAATGCTCAGTTTCCTGTTCTGCCACATGGGACTAATGGGATCCACTACACGGGGTTATTGTGAAGATGAAAATAGGTCACGTGTATTAGGTGCTTATACACTAAGCAAAGTAATGAGTGTGTGTTTCCTACCATTCTCCTATGGCTGTGGTGGTGGTTTTCAAATTTTAGTTGATCTTAATAAGCAGCAACTGTGTGTTGCCTGTTAGACACAGAGAGATTCCTACAGTTTGGCAATCAACCTTCTAAGCTGTTGAAAGTAGATCCCTAAGTGAGTTTGGCAACATGTGGTTTAAAGACACCTTTGTGGATTTATTTCCATGAAGAAACTCATAAGGTTAAAGTGCTCTGTTATGATTTAATTTTAACTAACTTCTCTACAGATAAAACCAGGTTCTTTATTGTGATTTCCTGTGAATCTATAATTATAATTATTTCAAAATACAAAGTAAATTTAAAAAAAGGATTTTTTTCAAATTCTCTAACTTTCTAGGTAAGGGAGAGTGCCCAGCCTGCACACTGTTGAGTGACATTGAAAAGCGCATATAAGGTTCAGATCTAGGCATTATAGGAGAGCTCAGATTAACCTTTCTGCCTCGACCAGAATTGGCAATTTGTCCAATCATTTGTTTACTCATTCAACAAGTGTTTACTGAGTGTTTCCTATTTGATAGACACCTTTCTAGGTGCTGGGGATACAACAATGATCAGAATAGACAAAATTTCCTGCCCTTGTGGACCTAATATTATAGTGAGAGTGGGGTGGGAGACAGACTTAATAAGCTTTATAGAGTGTGACATAGAATGGTTTAATGTGAAAACAGAGTTGCTGAGCTCCATCTCCTATTCTAGCTCCTTTTCTTCATTCCTTACTTAGCGTTTTCCCCCAGCCCTCTTTTTTCTTTACTCTGTACATCTTCCCCAGAATCTCCTTCAAACCCATGAAAGATAAACTCCTATTAACCAAACATAGAAAAACGGCTGTAAAGATGCATCCATGTGCTGTCCCATAGATGGTCTGCACGGACAGCCCAATTATAATTAGAAAGTTGTCTGGGCTCAGAATCGTCTTGTCATTAGGCATCAAGTTACAAAATGAAGATGGCCTCATACTTCCATCTTCCGTGCAGGAATGGCTGTGGTTGGGACTGGGCAGGTCTGCCTGTCCTTGGGGCCTGCTCGAAGGGTAGATTAGTTAGGGTAACAGCTGCTGTGACAAATATGCCACATATTTTAATGACTTAACCACAATATGTCTGTTTCTCACTGATCTACCAGACCGATGGGGAGGAGCACAGAGGAGTGCCACAGGGTGCTGGCCCTGCTTGGAGGTGGTGCAAGTCACACGCGCTCATATTACGTTAGAAACTCAGTCACATGGCTGCACTTAACTGCAAGGGGGGCCAGAAAATGTCATTCCTGGGTGGGCAGTCACTCAGTGACAGTTTTCGCTGCTCCAGATGGTTTGTTTACTAAGGCACCCGAAAGACATTGTTATGAGGTCATTGCACCCTCAGTGAAATGGCTGGAGTTGCTTGCAGCATTTACGGGTGCCTCCGGGGCGGGATTCTGTTCTACACAGAAATGTTCTATGGTTGAAACAATATACATACCCTCCTGAAGTTCCCCCTGACAACGCCTCCTTGCAATTCATATTATTCAGCTATGCTTGATTTTTAAGATACTTCAAGGGTAAGTGCCACCTTTTGGGATTTTATTAATAGTATTACTTTTTAATGAGTCTTTTGAAGTCTCTTTCATTATAAACAGCCTGTTTTCCCAAGAGATAATAACTTGCAGTGCCAAATATTTGCATTTCACTTGAAACAAAACCAAGGGTTTGAATGTTTTAAATACAAGCAAATCGAATTCTCCTGTGTCTAGAGAAACTGTATAATGAACCATATGTATGTGGCTTAAGCAGACAGATGTGGGTGATTTCTCTCTCTCTCCTTTTATTTTTTCTTAAAAATACTGGCAGGGCTCAAAATTGGCACCAAGTACCAATATCTCCAGCCAGCCAACCAAACCACTGGAGCTGGAGTTGAACTGGGGGGGGGCCTCTTAGGGTGCGCCCGAAGTGGAGCTTTTCCTGCTTCGGGCTTCCACTTGGAAGCCCACGGCTCCACAGCTCACCCACCCCTATTTCTTAGTGCCTTCAATCTTTGCAACTCGACATTCTCTCTTAGGTGACTGACTTTGAAAAGCTGTGTCAGCTTTTGTGGTTGACTTTTGGGTTCATTTGAAGGAGATGGTTTCATGCCTCTGGGTCCTGAAGTGAGGTGGCCCCGTACCTGCTGACAAGAGAGGTCCCGAGCTGCCATCCACTGCTGGAATGGGCCTTTCTCTGGTGGTGGCCATATGGCTTTGTTTAGCCCTTTCATAGCCCTCTCTACCGTGAGGTCACCTTGACCTCTCGCCGGTTCACTGATCTGACCTTAACTGGTCTTACCTGAACTGATCTTCCTATAACTCAAATCTGATTATTTCAGTGTCCTGTTTAATACTTACCTGTGACTCCCTATTATTTTCCAGATACAGTCTAAACCTCTTAACCTGGTGCACCTGGGCCATTGTGATCTAGGCCTTGTTTTTTGTCTGGACCATCTTGAGACTCCATGGACATCCTCTCTGCACTAGCAGCCTAGTCTATGTGTACCCAACCAACTACTTTAGGAGATGGCTATTTTCTCTCGTTTTTGGGTATCTTTGTTTTTTCGCTTGTCTTGCCCTGCGTATTCTATAGCATTGCTTCTCAAACTTTGAATCACCTAGAAGGCTTGTTAGACCACAGATTTCCCGGGCTCCACTCCCAGACTTTATGATTTACTAGGTGTGAGGTAGGGCCTAGGGTTCTGTATTTCAAACAAGTCCCCAGTTGATGCTGATGTAGGTGGTCAGGGGGTTACACTTTGAATAGCACAGCTCTAGAGTACCCTATCTTACCATAGCATGCACTGCACTGTTTTGCTATTACCTGTCTTTCTCCTTAATTGGACTCTGGGCTTCCTGGGAAAAAGAATCTGTTTGCCCATCAGTGTAGCCCTAGTGACTAGTGTCTGGGAAATTGTTGGTGTTCAGTAAGTATCTGTGATGAGTGAATGCGTGAATGAGTGGGTCACTGTGTGTGCAGCAAAGTTCAGATCATTTTGCTTCTTGTAGTGAATCAGCTTCGAGTAGTGTTTCTGCATCTCTTTCAATATAAGACATACCCCTGAACTTACTAGAGCCCATCAAAAAGTGGACCTCACACTACGTTTTAGCATCCTCAATGTACCTGCTGGAGACTGTATGCAGAATAAAGGAGTGTATGTATGATACGGTTCTAGCCCTCCAGGTTGAAACCTGAGTGAAGATAGCCAAGAACACTCAGTGTTCAAACTGTGTAATGCTTACCATAATTATAATAGGATTCGTGTTTTTTAAGATGTTCAAATCATTTGGTTTATTAAATTAGTTAAAACCACGCGGTGACAAGCAGAGGGAAAGAGATGGGGATTGGTTAACATGTTTCCTGCAAGCCAGTAGAAGGGCCATGCGATGTACGGCTCACACAAGTCCATATGCCCTCTTTCATTGCTGTAAGGCCTTTTTGGTTTTAGGGAGCAGGAGTTGCCCTTGCCAGCTTAAGTTTTCTTGGACAAGGAGGGGCTGGGGTTCTCATGGGAACCCAAAAGATGAAAGACAAGGAGTGACCATGTGGTCCTGAGGAGCGGGAGCTCTTGGTTATTCATGCCTGTTCTGCATTAACAGTGGCCTTGATTTTGCTTTGCTGATCACTTATTTGGCTGTCAAGAGCCATCCTCAGCGCCTACTCTTTCTAGTGCTTCTCTGCCTCACAGGTTCTGCTTATGCTTGGCTCTGGCTCCCACGTGACTTTAAGTGCCACCTGGCTCTTCCTCTACATCATAACTCATACTTTGCAGAAGGTGCCTGTTCAGGGTCTGCTCTCTCTGCTTGTTGGTCTTCATATTTCTTATCCACATCCCCAAGAATGAGTATCTGGCCTAGGTTGTTCTTACTAGAGAAGAGCTTTTTATGCCAGAGCATCCCAGAGGCCAGCTGCCGTGTGTCCCTCCTGCCCCCTGGACTCAGTCGGGTGAGACCAGGAGTGAGGCGGGTCATGCAGCACACACGTGCCTGCCAGGTCCGTCTTTGTAGCAGAGCTGGGGAGCAGAGGTGCCCTCTGCAGTGGCCATGGGCCTGGCAGGTGCATCAGAGAGCCCTTCGGGCAGACAGTGGGACTCGAGGATGGGCAGGATTTGAGCAGGCTGGGGTCAGACCCATGAAGAGTGAGCATGTGG
Organism: Hipposideros armiger; assembly: GCF_001890085.2. Classification (NCBI taxonomy): domain Eukaryota; kingdom Metazoa; phylum Chordata; class Mammalia; order Chiroptera; family Hipposideridae; genus Hipposideros; species Hipposideros armiger. The sequence continues at coordinate 2,400,197 of NW_017731363.1, forward strand.
GCCATCCGAACCCTGGCGAGAGTGAGGCTGGGTGATAGGGTCCGTGAAGACCAGGTGGAGAAGGTGGGCTTTTATATTAGGCAGTAGGTCATCTTGTAAGCTTTTACATGGAGGAATCAGTCCCTTTCTCCTCTCTGTTCTGGATTCCTGCTGTCAGAATAGACTGGAGAGCTGCTAAGAGGCCACTAACACCACTCAGGAGTGAGGTGATGTGGGAGAGGAAATAGAGTGAGCAGATGGTCCTAGCACTGGAGAAAGAACAAACAGGCTGGCAGCAACTGGATATGACAGCTCCAGTTCCAGGAGGGAAGGAATGGATTCCAGGGGAGTAGTACCTTCCATGTCAGATCCAGAGAACAGAGCAGCCAACCCCCAGCACGGAGACATCGGTGCCTTCATTCTCAGGGTAGCAGGGGGACAGAGCTTACCACCTGCATCCCGCCGGCTTTGTGAAGCATCTCCGCCTGCTTAATTGTTCACACATAAACACCCATTCTTGTCTCTCCTGTCCATGCCCAGCTCTTTGGGTTCTTTTACTCCAGCAGTTTCTGTTGGTGTTGACCTGGAGGTCAGTGCTCCTGTGAGCTCTACACGTTATATCGTCCGGCCAGGACCCCGGTCCAGTGCACGCTGATGGCCTCTCCCCGGGTTCTGACCCCTGGAACCCACTCAGATATCTGGGCTTGTTCACAAAGTGCTGCTGGAGCATTTGAGTTTGGCTCTGGAATTTGACTGTACTGTTTTGGAAAGTTGTGTGGTCCATCGGGTGCTCAGACCGACTTTTAATCTTCCATGCTGATTTATATTGTTTGTTTCTTACCAGAAAGAATAAGGGGTTTCTGAAAACAGTTCAGATGGGTACAACCCAATTTTAAACAACCTGATAGGCCAGAGCTTGACTTTCAACAACAGATTTAAAAGAGGGCAATTATTTGCTGATTGCAGGGGTTCACTGAAGGATATGGACACATCCATTAAGTTTTCTGAGCCTTTCTCAGAAAACTTCCTCACCTGGGAAAAGGATAATGATACCTGCTGTGTCTACCTCTTAAATGTTTTGAGATGCTTGGATGAGATAGGGATGTGTAAATGCTTTGTAAATTTCAGAGCCCTCTATGAATTTAAGGTATTAACTTAATGGATAGTGGCTTCCAGGGCATTTAAAAAGGATTTGATTTACGTTTAGTAGAAACTCCCCTAGTATGAAACTTCAAAGATGACTTATCAAGGTTAGATCACAGCTCAAAATTTTATAGCCTCATTTCTTCTCTGAATGTCGTCAGAGGAGAGCCAGGTGTTCCTGGGAAGAATTAATTCCTGGAATGGGTGTGTGTGTGTGTGTGTGGGGGGGAAGGGCAGTGAAGATGGTCTGCTGTCTTTTTTAGAGATAGTGAATAGAATGCCCTCCTAACGATTAATTCCTTGACAGTGTGTTCAGAAGTGGCAACTTGATGGCTCATCAGCAGTAATACCTCTCCCTTTCTTTCCTACTCTCCTTTTGTCCTAAAGGCTCACCCTTCTTGTATTCACCTCTTGGTTCCTTAAAAAGGTGGCCCTTTGCTGTAGCACTTTAGCTTTAGGGTAGATTAGGGGGATGGAACAAAGCCCTGGACTCCTCCTCCCAGAATTACCCTTTTTGCTTCTTTCCTTACTGCCTAGCAAGCTTTGTTTTTATCCTGCACCATTTCTCTGGTTCTCTGCATCCTTAAAGCCTCAACTGTGGCTTGCACGCCCCCTAGTGGTACATCTGATGCACCCCTGTTACCCGGTTTGTGGTACCATGACAGCTGTTCTCTCCACCCAGCTCTGTTACTAAGTATTAACCCTAGTTCACAAATGCAGTATGAGAGTTTCAGTGATCCTGGTAGGATCTGGGGCGGCGGGTGGGGGGGGGGATTTGAACTGGAACTTTTTTTTGATTCCCAGATTTATACAATGGGAATGTCTCAGAAAAAAAGACAGTGTGGTTATAGCTTTTCTAGATTTTTTTATGGTTGAAAAAGAATCTAAATTATTTTACTATCAGCTTGTCTGAAAGGATCAAAATATGGTGACTATTTGAAGATAAGAATGATTTTTGTACCCTTCCTTCATCACAATGGGAAAACTTTTGTCGCTCACTGGGTGCTCAGTATTTCCTGCTCAGTCCTCTTAACAACTTTGGGGAATACCAAAAAAGTATAAAGCATGATGCCTGCCCTTCAGAAGTTTACATTCTAGTTACGAGGTGTTTAAATTTATTCCCTTGAGGAAAAAAATAACTATAACGCATGATAACTTGAACTGGTGATTAATATTTCTCCTTCATCTCACTAAAGAGACTCTCTTAGCATTTGCTTATTTATTTTGAAAGTCCTTCTCAGTGGAGAGAGAACCACAGGATAACAGCAATTACCCAGACGAACCCTGGAGGATTACAGAAGAGCAGCGCGAGTACTATGTCAACCAGTTCCGATCCCTTCAGCCAGATCCGAGTTCCTTCATTTCAGGTAATGAAGTCTGATGGGTGAGAGTGTGGGTCCCAGATGACTGTCTCACGTGAACAGCAGTGCACATCTTGAGAAACAGTTCACACAAAATGAGTACGACAGCCTTCTGTGACTTCAGTTTGTTTTCCTCTAAGATCGATTTTCTTATCAACTATAAGCCATGCAAAAAACACTTGGTAATGACATTTGGAAAATTATGTTTCAGTTTCAAAGGGGTTTCATAGGAATTTGGGGGAACCTGGTCTAGACCGTGTGCTTTAGTAGCTGGAGCAGTTCTTAAAATGATACTCGTAGAGTGTGCCACCAAGGCGACATTATATTAGAGTTAGAGCAACGATGTAGTGTAGCCTCCTAGAGTTAGGGCCCAAGTCACCTGATGTTATATATGCCATAGAAGTTCAAATTCATGCTCGCTTTCTTTGGCTCAGGATTTTCTCCTCTGGTTTTTCTGAGAGAAAGTAAAATATGGGAGGAAAATTGGCCAGCATTTTTATGCCCACATGTCAGTTCTTCTGGTTGTCTTCAGAAATATATATTCCTGTTGAGTTCTCATGTAAAATTCAAGCTGAGAGGAATTTGATTTAATTCTGTGTGCCTACATTTTACTGCGCTGAAGACTAAACAAATAGTGAAATAGTAGAGTCGGGAAAAAAATTCATAAAACTTTCGTTTTGTACTTCAATTTTGAAGAATAACAATATGTCCTTGATAATTGTAACCTGACACTGAAATGAGGACTAAGACTAATTTTCTCTTGTGAAATAAGGTGTGTAATTGAAGTATACTTGTATAATTGCAGACATCATTTTCTGATTGGTGGTAATGGCTTTATTGAAGGCAGAATATTGTAGATACAACAAATTAATGTTGACATCCTGATTTTAAAAAATAAGTAGAAACAGATTGTACATACTGATTACTTGCTTACCTTACCCACTGCTTGTGAATTTCTTCACAGTATATGCAAATGATGATATAAATACAAATAGGTACCTATTAGGAATGATTTTTTACTTTCTTTTGATTTTATTTTGCAGGATTTCAAATATAGATATAACTAGAGGGGCCTGTATAACAAACCCTACGTACCTATCACACTGCCTCATCGATTTTGTTTTTTCTATGTCCTCTCAGCCCAAATGATTTTGAAGCAGTTACCAGATCATTTCATTTGAAAATATTTCAGGATATATCTCTAAAGATAAGGCCTCTTTTAGAAACATAACCACATTTCAGTTGTTTCCATATCTTGGCTATTGCAAATAACGCTACAATAAACATAGAGGTGCCCACTGATAGATGATTGGGTAAAGAAACTGTGGTACATTCATACAATGGAGTATTACTCGGCCATAAAGAAGAATGAAATCTTACCATTTGTGATGACATGGATGGACATAGAGAACATTACGCTAAGTGAAATAAGTCAGACTGAGACAAACAGATACCATATGATCTCACTTATATGTGGAATCTAAAGAACAGAATAAATGAACAAACTAAACAGAACTAGACTCAGAGATATAAGGAAAAAAAACTGATCGTTGCTACAATGGGAGGGGGGTGGGGATGGGGGAGGAGGTAAAGGGATTAGATAGTACAAATTAGTAGTCACAATATTGGCATGGGGATATGAAATACAGTTTGGGGAATATAATAAATAATGTTGTAAAGATTTTGTAGGGTGTCAAATGGGCACTTGTCTTATTAGGGAGACCACTTCATGGACTATGTAGATGCCTGACCACTGCACTGTACACCTGAAGCTGAAGCTGAATAATATTGAATGTCAACTATAATTATATATATATATAGTCACAGGATGTGGAGTACAGCATAGGGAATAGAGTCAATGGAATTGTAATAGATATATATGATGTCAGAGGGGTAATAGTTTGGGGGAGGGGGGTTATCACTGTGAGGGGTATAAAGGTCTATTACATTGCTTTGTACACCTGAAACTAATAACAATAAAAATACATAAACGTAGTTCATTGGCACATGTTTAAAAAAATAGAACACAAATTCCTTAGTATTATCAAGTTTTCATTGTTCGGATTTCCCTGATTGTCTCACAAATACCTTTTTAAAAAGTTTAGTTTGATCAAGGTCAAGAGGGGTTCATGTACTGTAATTAGGTGATGTCTGTTTTTGGAAAACATCTTTATTTAGATATCCACATACCATAAAATCCACCCATTTAAAGTGTACAATTCAATGGTTTTAGTATATTCACAGAGTGTATTCACAATCTAAATTTACAATTTCATTAGCCCCCTATTAGCAATTATCCCCCATTCCTGCTCTCCCCACCTCCCAGCCCTAGGTAACCACTAAACTACTTTCTCTCTAGATAGCTTTGCTTATTCTGTCTGGGGTTTTCATATAAATGAAATAATATAATATGTTTTTGTGTCTGACCTCTTTCACTTAGCATAATGTTTTTAAGCTTCATCCATGTTGTACTACGTATCAGAATTTTATTCCTTTTTATGGCTGAATAAATCTATTGTATGGATAGACTGAGTTTTATTTATCTGTTCATCAGTTGATAGGCATTTGGGTTTTTTCACTTTTTGGCAATTAAGAATAAGGCTGCTATGAACATTTGTGTGCAAGTTTTTGTGTAGGTATATGTTTTTATTTCTCTTGGATATATACCTAGGAGTGGAATTGCTGGATCATATGGTAACACAATGTTTAACCATTTGAGGACCAGTCAGACTGTTTTCCAAAGTGGCTGCACCATTTTACATTCCCACCAGCAGTGTATGAATGGTCCAATTGCTTATAGATTGTCTTTTGATTCTAGCTGTCCTAGTTGGTGTGAAATGGTATCTCTTTGTGGTTATGATTAGCATTTCCCAGATGATTAATGACATTCAGCATCTTTCCATGTTCTTATTTGCCATTTGTATATCTTTGGAGAAATGTCTATTCAAGTACTTTGCCTTTAAAAAAAAAATTATTGGGAGGTAAGAGTTTTTTATGTATTCTAGATACAAGTTCCTTATCAGATATATGATTTGCAAATATTTTTTCCCAGTTTGTGGCTTGTCTTTTTATTTTCCTAATGGTGTCTTTTGAAGCACAAAAGGTTTTAATTTTGATGATGTCCAGTTTATCTATTTTTTCCTTTCTTCTTTGTTCTTTTGGTGTCATATCTAAGATAGTATTGCCTAATCCAAGGGCATGAAAATTTGCCTCTGTATTTTCTTGTAAGAAGGAATCTGTATTACAGTTTTATCTCTTACATTTAGGTCTTTGATCCATTTTCAGTTAATTTTTGTGTATTGTATGAGGCAGGGGTTCAAATTTATTCTTTTTTAAATTATTTTTTAATTTTTAAATTTTATTTAGTTTTAGGTGTACAAAACTATGCAATAGTTATACTTTTCACCCCTCACAAAGTGACACCCCCCTCCCTCAAAGAACTGCCCCCTCCCCGATGTCATACATATCTATTACAATTCCATTGACTCCACTCCCACACTATACTCCACATCCCGTGACTATATATGTATTCAATTATAGTTGACATATAATATTATACAACGGCAGCTTCAGATGTACAGTGCAGTGGTCAGGCCTCTACACTGTCCATGAAGTGGTCTCCCTAACATGACATGAGTCCATCTGACCCCCTAAAAGTATTTATAAGGTTATTGATTATACTCTCCAAACTGTCTTTCGTATTTTTGTGGCAATACTGTAGTTACCAGTTTGTGTTGTCTTGTCCCTTCAAATTTATTCTTTTGCATGTGTATATCCAGTTGTCTCAAAGCCATTTTTTTGAAAAAACTATTCTTTGCCCCGTTTAATTGGTTTAGCTTTGCTGTCAAAATTCAGTTGACGTAAATGTGAGGGTTGATTTCTGGATGTTAATTTTATTGCGCTGATCTATATGTGTAGCCTAATGCCAGTGCCACACTGTCTTGATTATTGTAGTAAGTTTTGAAATCTGGAAGTGGGAATTCTTCAACTTGGTTCTTTTCAGTTTTATTTGTTTTGATTTCAGTTTCTAGGGTTAGTGTTTTTAAACTTGAATTTTATATTTATATAAAATATTTACATTGTTCTAAAGTCAGATTTACAAAACAATTTACAAAGAAGTCTAGCTTTTATCCCTATGCCTTCTACCCTGTTTTTTCTGTGCCGAGGTAATCTGGTAATCGCCTTTTTAATGATTTATCTGTCTGTTTTTAAAAATAAAAGCAAATACATGTATGTGTGTATATATGTGTGTGTATTCTTATCTCCATCTTTTCTTATAAAAATGGTAGCATGCTATTTATACTTTTCTACACCTTGCTTTTGTCACTTAACAGCATATCATGGTGATATGCCATAGTTGCATGTAGAGATATTTCCCATTACTTTTTATAGCTGTGTACTGCTAGATTGTGTGAATGTGCAAACATTTATTCAGCCTGTCCTTGTTAGAATTATTTCTAGTCTTTTGCTGTTACAAATATTTCTGCTGTGAATAGTCTTCTGCATGTCTTTTTATATTTTTGTCAGTGTATCTTTGGATAATGTGACTTGGGGAAATAATACAAAAAGCCCCTTCCTTTATTGGCGTTGTGCAATTTTGTCATCCCACCAGGATTGTAGGAGATGCCTATTGCCCCTACAGTCTTGTTAGCAGAACATGTTAATTAGCTTCTGTATCTCCCCCACATCTGATAGACAGAAAATCATATCTTTGAGTGGTTTTAATTTATAGATCTCTTATGAACAAGGTTGAAACTTTTTTTTTTAATATGAATGAGTCAGTTGCATCGATTTCTGTGAACTGTCATAGCTCTACCCATTTTTATACTGGGTTACTGGTCTTTATTTTTTTAAAAATATCTCTATATACTTGATGTGCTACCACCCTTTTATCCCTGATATATCAGCGCTGTGTGGAGCTGTAGTTTACTGGGCTGAGAGACTCCTTGTAGTAACAAGTCTGAACCTGTGTTTCGATGTTTGCTGCAAGTTTTTAAGCCTTCCCTCTTCCCCTTGCTCTCCCCTCATGTGGCTCCTCAGCAGGTCTGAAAAAGGTTGAAGAGAAGGAACAAGGAAAGGAGGCTGGCTTGGGGTTCCTACAGTGTTTGCAGGTGGGGCTGCGGCTCAGCTCAGGGTTTGAACTTCCATCAGCACCAAAGGAGGGAGCACTTGGCTGTCTCATTTCGCTGCTGCTTCTGGCAGCTGGCAGCCAGGGCACAGCTGAACTTGTTAGCTGTCGGCTTCCCTGTGGGCTCCACCTAACCCCTCTGGGACACCATGGTACAGCATTCTCTGTCTATAGGCCAGGCCAGGTCTCTAGCTGTGGGTTTGGGCCTCGTGTGATTGGAAGAAAGGATATCAAGGGGGGAAAAGAAGAACAACTTGAGGGGAGACTGTCTTTATGTCTATAAAATAGCTGGACAATAGGCTTTCAAGACATTTTTATCAAATGTTTGACACAGTTGTTACATTGATGGCCAATGGTTAGTTATATGTCAGCATTATTTCCAGGATGCTTCTGGGGAGAAGATCATTGGTTTATAGGGTTTGTTCCTTAATAATGTATCAAAGGAAGTTTGCTTTAAGGTCCATTATAATTCATTGTTTTAAGGCCAGTTAGAAGACTTATAATTGCCATAAAATGACTATTGACTTTATTAGCTTAAAATAGAGCTTGGGGCTTTGATTTGACTATTTTTTGTGTTAGAATTGAGGCTTTTGAACTGTGAGACTGTTTAGAGAACTGAAAGCATAAAAATTTCAATCTCAATAATGATTGAGCCTCACATTTTAAGTGCAGTTGGGACTTGCAGCTATGCAACATGTAAAATAGAACGAGTACCTGACTCCAATCGGTATTGGTAAATTTAGTGAATAAAGGAAGTAGCAGGAGGTTCCTGGATAAGATGCTCCAAGAGACACTAAAGATCTTAAATCTCACCAGGACTCTTTCCTAAGATGCCTGTCTTATCTCTGTATGATGAGATGAATAGCATTAATGTTCTTCTTTTTGTTCTGTTTTCTACCATGATTGTGCACTACTTCTCATTAAAAATGCTTGACAGATTTTGACATTAATAATTTTGAAATTTCTCTTTTGAATTTTTAGTAAAATTTTGCAGATTTTCAGTAAAAACGAAGCAGGAATTAGTTCATGTAATTCGCATGTCATACGTATGCCATTGCTTCTTTTGCCCTATTCTAATTTACATTTTCTTTTAAAAGCTGTTCATGTGTTGTTTTTAGCCCCATGATTCGTAGTTGCTTTAATTAATAAATGTGTTTGTTGTTGTATGGGAGGGATTGCTGAATGAAAAAAATGGTGATTCACTGACATTAAATATAAAAGCTGTTCTAGATAAGTAATTAATGATTTATGTAAACACTGGTTCTTGACAGGTTCAGTGGCCAAGAACTTCTTCACCAAATCAAAGCTTTCCATTCCAGAACTCTCCTATATATGGTAAGTACAATTAATGCCACGTAGTGTGATTCTGTCATTCATATTCATCCGTTAGCTTCTACTGGTGCATTTTAAAAGTCTTACCTTTTGAATGATTTTTTTTAACAGGTCAAGAGAGTAAACAATTTAGATTTTTGTTGCTGTGAAGATTAAATAAGTTATTATATGAAAAGGCCAGTGAATGGTGTCTGGCACATACTTCACACTATGTATGTTAGCTATTATTTAAAAAGTAACTTCTTTGTTATCCTCATCTAGATCCCATTTCAGCCCAAGCAATTGTGTGGGCATATGAGAATTTCCACCTTGCGTATTTTATTTTCAGATTTTTTTACTTGTGATGCAAGTAACCAGAGGATCTTGAAAAGCTATTCTTTATAATATTTGATGAGGCCAGGTGAACAGAAGATCCAGAAATGTTTTGGAATTAAGTTCAATTTGATTATTGTAGCTGCCTCTGAGCTCCGTCAGTTTGCTTGGTGTTTATCAGCTGGGCCCTAATTCCGACGTGCCTCTGTGGTGTGCACAGCACCTTGCTGCTAGCAGGCCGCCGCCCTGGCTCCAGATGGCTCAGTTTGCGTTTCTGGAAATGTTCGGCGCCTCCATAAACCCCCGGCTGCATGTGGGCTGTTCTTCCTCACGACTGGGTGGGAGACCGTGCTGCTATAAATATATAATTAAAACACTGGAATATTTATGTAACACTTTTTTTCATGAGGATTTACAAAAATTATGATAGCATTTACAATTGCTTGTCATGTTTTGTGCATTTTATTGGAAGACTATCGCGATAATCCTTGTGCATGCCAATGCCCCTGGGATTCTTAGCTGGATTTAGTCTTCAGCAATATAGTCTAGCATCATTTTTTAACAAGCCTTATAGTAGATTTTAAAGCTAGGGGAAAAAAGAGAAATTATCATTTTCAAAAGAATACAACCTGTTTTGGCAGAATTCCCAGCCTTACCATAATCGGCATGAGGCTTCCGATCTTTTTGTCGAAACATAGCCATGAAAGCTGAATGGTACTCGCGCCATCCAGCATTGGAGGCAGTTCCCCGGTTTTTCACCCTGGGGAGCTGCTATTTCAGAGCTGGTGCAGCCTGAATATTTGAGGGGGAGGAGGATGTGAATGGTCCAAAGGAAAATAACGGAGCTTACCTTTGATATTTTTTTCTTTCAAGTAGCAACACCTTTTTAGTACAATTTTATATGTCTTATCTCTCTACTTGTCCTAACACAAGTATACTTGTCTCTGTATACCTAAGAGACTGGTTGAGCTTATAGGGTCTTAGTTACTTTGGCAAATAGGTTTCTTTTGTGCTGAGTAAATAGGTCTGTGCCTTTCAGTGGGAAACAATGACTGAAGCGAAGATAAGCCTTTTCAAGACTCTCCCTTTCTTCCTTTCTGTCTTATCTGGTTCCAGCCTTCCCTAGTTGCTAGTTTTATCTGAAAACATAATTCAACCAGTATTTATTGAGCTTACTTATATTTTCCCAGGAGGGAATTCTCAAGCAAATTTTTGATACAACATTTATTCGACTTGAAAAGTTCAAGGCTCTTCCTTAAAGCTGAAAAACGAAGCGCTTATTTCGGAGCGCTGGGAACTGTATAATTGCCAGGCCAACTGTGAAAGGGCTGGGGCCAGCCCTTCCTCTGACTGTTTGGAGCACCAAGCCTGGAGCTCTTCATAGCACGCATTACTGAATAACTGTCAACTAACTGGAATCCTGGGCATCATTTTACTTTTTGTGCTGTAGTTGTTTGCCTTGTGTACTCAGCATTGTAAACCAGACCTACAGGAGAAGCTGAAGAGTTTAAATTTTTATTTATAAAGTGCTACTGATGCCAGTGCTGTCAGTCAAGCATTTTCTTCCTCCTAGTAGCCCCCTGAGATTTCATATGGGCTTGGGGACCCTGCAGGGCCACCACCAGAGAGCCTGGGAATTGTGTTTGCATGTTTGAGGCTGAGTAAATTTTTCTCTGTGCCCTGTGCTCGGTACCCATGACATCTATTATATTTAGGGAGCTCAGTGATGCTGACTGCGATGGAGCCCTAACTCTACCTGAATTCTGTGCTGCATTTCATCTCATTGTGGCCCGGAAAAACGGCTACCCACTGCCCGAGAGCCTCCCTCCAACTCTGCAGCCCGAGTACCTGCAAGCAGGTAAGGCCTCATCATAAATCCTAAACTGTAGTCATCTTCCATCCAGGCCTTACAAGAAACTGTTATTTCTTAAGTGGTGTCCAGACACTTTGGGGAGTCCTTTGTATCTACAGTTATTGTCCTTTAACCAATATTAGGCTTTTTCACATCTTATGAGTAACAGGGATGATCTGGATGTGAGTCATCTGTTATTCTCATTCTATAATAGCACTCTCTGGATGGATTTGAACCGAAGTCACTTACCCTTTCGTGAAAATTGTGGCGTAGGCAAGTACTGAATCTCCTGGCAGATATAAAATGAGAAGGAGGAACTTCCTGTACAGCCAGGTGCTGGCTTGGTGTCTTTGGGCACGTCCCACTGCCTCCAAGTGGCCTTGGGTGATGAAATAAAATAGAACTCTTATACCTAAGGAAAAAGTTTAAAAATCACATGCAGTGAAATATGCAAAGTGCTGTAATCTTAAATATACACTTGAAGTTTTACATACATATACACCCATGCAGCTGCAATCAGATCAAGACATAGACTGTTCCAGCACTCCGGAAGGTTGGAATAGAACTCTTTTTGTCCATCTCCTTAGTGAAACAGTTATCTCACAAACCTATTGGATAGGGAAGAGTCACGGTAAGCCCAACATTTGGATCAATTCCTTTGAAAGACAGGACACATGAACAATGTCTCTTGCCCTTTCCAGAGGCAGTAGGCAGTGGTCTGATTTCTATTATTCAGAAGTGTCACTTCCACTGAAAGGATCCAGAAACAGCTGGTGCTTTCAGCAACCTTTCTCACATTTTCAGAAAGGTCTCTTAAAAGCAAGAGCATTTAGTCATGGATGATTATTGATGAGAGGGTACAGTGTGAAAAGAAAATGTGATTAGTCATTAATAGAGTATAAATTGTGTGGTTGAGTCTGGAAAAGGCCTTAGATTATCTTGTCTTGTCCCCTCCTCATAACAACACCAGGTTCGAAGTGGCCACTGGCTTACCTAAGCCAGTCTTGGGGTCTCTGACTCTTAGATAAAAAGTTTGTTATTTTCTGTATTAGGTAGTGAGGGGGTGGAGGAAGTTGAGCTGAGACTTGAAGGGAAGAGACCAAGTATGTGGCTGGTGCCAGTGACAGGTAAACGTGTTTGAGGAAGAGTGACCCCTTCTGGGATCTTCTCCAAATATCCCCATAAAATGTATGAAGGGGAAGGTTCAGAGACCAGAAACTACTCATTTCAGAGCTTGGACTTCGCTAATAGCAGCAGTTTTCTAACTACAGCAGGCTGTAACTCCAGCCTGCTATCCTTCCTTGCAGGTTCGGGGAGACCCTCATGGGTCTCCAGGAACTAGTTTGCAATTGGGCAGCATGACAGACTGCTTGTTTCCTCTTTGGTGTTTATCTCTCCATCCATCTCCCCTTCCCATCCCTTCCCATCACGCCAAAGAATCACCAACATTCCTGGGGCTATCTCGGTGACTGCATGGGTCCCATAACCAAGTCAGTGCAGGGTTATCCAGGAACCCCTTCTGGGAGTGGGGCCACGTGGGGCTTTATGTCTCTCTAATGGGAATAAACAGCTGACCAAAGGACCAAGGTCTGCTCTGGGGCTATTTACTTCTATATAATACTGTTTACTGTTTCCTCTTGCAAGCCCTGGGGAGTCCTGCATAAACTCATCTCCCGTGCCCACGGCCCACATGTAGCTTTTCGTTTCTGCATCTTGATTGGCACGGTTTTATTGCTCTGATGCAGTACGGCCATGGAACCTATGCCAGGTGTCATGAGTCTTTGTTTGAGAAGTCACTTTGTAGGTGTCCAAGTGTTTCATGGACTGTTTCAAAAGTCACTGGTAAAAATATCACAGATCTGAAAGCCCTGAGAAAAAAGTGTGAACAGGAGAGATAGCCTCTTGATTTCTTTACTGCTGCAAATGGCTGCTTTTGCCTTGCTTATGCAGTAGAGCGAAGTCTATAAAACAGAGTGCCAGCCAAGAGGCATCTCCCTTCGTTTGGAATGAAGCCCCTTATTTCTTCCTGGTCTTCTGTGGAGGCTGTCAGCATGCATTTATACAGAAACAACTGAGGAATCCATCACATACCCTTCAATTAAACAAAAATTACACATCATTTCCAGAGCTTGTGGGATTAATCTTAAATAATATTTATGTAGTTCTAACAAAAACATGAGAGACCTCATAAAACCCTATCACACTCAGTGGCAGTATATTTTAGGCAAACCCCGAGGGTTTAGCTGTTAACCTAATGCTTTAGCACTCATGTTTATCTTTGTGTACAGCTCAAGAAAATGGCCAGAACCGTTTAGGTCTTCTCACTGTTTTTAGACTTTGAAATATGAGTGGTCCTCTTGATTTGGGGGGTTCATTTTTATGGTATTCTGTTTTTTAAAAAAACTTAGTTCTTGTTCCAACATTTTTCTAATTGATCTATATTTAGTCTTTTAAAACTAATCCAGTTTTCTGCAAGGTTGATGAAGAGTATAAATTTGGTTGATACCATCATGTATTCACAGCTGTATAATCTTGTTTTCAATAAAATAATGAAACTAGAATTGTTGTACCTGAGTGAGACCACCTGGTATAGTCAGAAAAATTACCAGGGCCCATGGTTTGCTCCACCCGATATCAGTGAAATTTTGACCAGAGTAAGCAAATGAACAATTTAAGGTGCTTGTACTCAGCTGTCTATTGTAGCTGTTACTCAGTGGCCAGTACTTTATGCAGAGGGAAGTTGGCATTTCAAACCCTGGTAGGTGTGGGAGGGTGAGAAAAGATTAAAAATGACACCAATCCATTTTTAACACTTGATTACAAATTTTTTAAAAACATGGTGGAAAGAGTTCTTGGACCCAAAAGAGTTCTTGGACCCAATTTCAATGGTGCGTGTAGGTGTGTAGGTGTGTGTAGGCAGGCTTCCCCACACCAACATGCTCTCAAGACACCAGCAGGGTAGCTGAGAATTCAACTCAATTCTGACACTGTCTACTCGGACATGCAATAGAATTGGATTTCACAGGTAATGGGCTCAGCCCCACAAGACTGCCATCCACTTCAGATGCCAGTTGCAAATACAGGTTGTTACCTTTGCTTCTGACCAACTGGCTATAAATCAGAGATTCCCATGACCTTCTCCTTGGGTTTGATTAATTTGCTACAACGGCTCACAGAACTCAGGAAAGCCCATTTTCTCACTAGGTTACTGATTTACTATAAAGGATATTAAAGGGATGAAGAGACACAAAGTGAATTCCTGACTGAATGAGCTTTTGTGCTTGTGGAGCTTGGAGCCCAGCACAGAGGCTCATGGAAGCACTCTGGTTCCCCAACATGGAAGCTCTCCAAAAAGGGACCAGCAAGCTATTCTTCTGGGTTTTTATGGAGGCTTCATTACATAGTCATGGTTGACTAAGTCATTGGCCGTTTGTGACTGATTCTACCTCAAGCCCCTCTCCCCTTTCCAGAAATCAGAGGCTGGGGCTGAAAGTTCCAATCCTCTAACCACATGGCTGGCTCCTACTGGCAACTGTGCCCTGACTCTTCTGTGGGTTTCAAAAGTCACCTAATTAACATAACGAGACAACATTTTTGCTCTCATCACTCAGGAAATTCTAAGTGGTCTGGGAGCTGTGTGCCAGAAATGGGGACAAAGACCAAATATCTATTTCTTATTATCACAATATCACACATGACATTAACATTTTGATTCCTTTTTTTTTTAAAGATTTTTATTGGGGAATTGGGGGATGGGAACAGCGCTGGGGAATTGGGGGAAGGGGAACAGACAAGTTGCTGTCATTTTGTTCTTCAGTCTAGTTGTGGAGGACATTGCTTCACTGGCCCAAGTTGGCACCATCATTGCGCTCTTCCTGGTCGAGGCAGATCAGTCGCCGGCTTCTGGATGGCCGCTCACGGCTGCTGCTGGCCGCTCACGCTGGCTGCTGGCTACACACGGTAGCCCATGGCAACCCACTGCCACAGGGGCTGCAGCCTACGCCATCGCCGGCGACTTAAGGCAGCCCAGCTCCAGGTTGAGCTGTTGTTTCAGCATCTTAGCTGTAGAGGGCAATGTCACTGGCCCTCACATGTGGGATCTGAGCAGGGGCCCCCTGGCGTCCCAAGGCAGCTCTTTAACCACCGCGCCATTCAGCCGGCCCACATTTTGATTTCTTAATAGCTGGTATTGACAAGTTTGATTTGTAGCATCTGTTTATTGTCTACCCCAATCTGCTTTTCCTCTTTGGAATATCGACAAATTGTCTAGTTGTTGAGACATTTTTTTTCTTAATTTTTGACAAAGTGGTGATGTAAGGGGGAAATTTGGAAATCAGTAACATAATTAAACTTAGCTAGTTTGCAGTTTGATCCCCCCTGATATTCAGCTGTTTCCTCTTTGTTTCTCCCCTCACTGATTAACTGAAGAACTCTGTTTTGTTCCCTTTTTCAAGGCTACCCATACCTCATTAATCCATTTAATTAACAGAATCCTAACCTGGAAAGGGCAATTTCTTAATCCTCAGGAGCCCAGAAGCTGGAATACACATAAAGCCCCAGGCAGGAGTCCAGAGATAACGTTATCTTACAACAGACCAGCCCCCAGGAGGGATGTCAGCCTTCAGAGCTGCCTGACCAACTCCCCCTTTCCTTTGTTCTGCTGCTGCTTATGTTCCTGTAAAACCTTCTGACCGGGTCTAGCTAGAACCGGGGAGGTGGCCTTTGGACAGGAGTCCCCATCCTCCCAGAATGCCGGCATTCTGAACAAACCTGCTTTTCTTGCCACCAACCATGTCTCTTGATTTTTAACATTTGCA
Organism: Hipposideros armiger; assembly: GCF_001890085.2. Lineage (NCBI taxonomy): Eukaryota > Metazoa > Chordata > Mammalia > Chiroptera > Hipposideridae > Hipposideros > Hipposideros armiger. Next base: position 2,416,121 of record NW_017731363.1, read on the forward strand.
AGCGGCGGGCAGCCGGACCTTAGCACGGTATCAATGAAACAACCCACTTCTAAGAAATAGCGTGAGTGTTAAGTATTAGCTGACCAAGTAGCATGATTTTTCCTTATGCTGAGCCACCCAGCGACTCAACTGATACCTCCTGTCACTGTTCTGTTAGAAGAAACCTGTAAGGTGATTTTTATTTCCTCTCTTGTAAATCAGCAAGAACTTGTGCTCTTACTTTTGTTATTCTTGCTAACCAAAAGGAATGAGTACTCCATAAAGTTTTCGTGGGCACATAGCATTCATTATAAGATCTTGTCTGTTTCCAACAACAACAGCTAAGATGAAGTATTCCCTTACTTAATGTTTATAGGATTAAAACTATCACATAGCTACTACCATTTAAAAATTATGCTAGTAGCATCGTTAAAACTTAAGTATTGTGATAGTGATGGTTAATGTGGAAAATGACTGCTATGTTAACAGGACTGTTGGCAGCTTAAGTCCCTGCTCTTCCATTTATCAGCTATATGACCTTGAGTCAAACTTCACGTTTCCTCAGTTTCATCATGTGTAATATGGGGATGACAGAAGTTCCAAGTTGCCTGTATAAAGAACTTAAAATTCTACCTCAATGTGATTAGTGCCATAACGAGTATATAGGAATTCGCTGATTGTGTTGTTATATTTAACAAGCACAGAAAAGCTGATAGGAAATAGTGCCTGCTGTGACTATAATATGTATTGTTATGTTTTCCTTTTGTTTCTTCTTAGCTTTTCCCAAGCCCAAGCGGGAGTGTGCTTTATTTGATTCTTATTCCGAGTCAATGCCAGCAAACCAACAACCCCCTGACTTGAACCGGATGGAGGTAAAAATTTTCATATGATAATGAGTTAAGGATGTGTGTAGAATTAAATCTGTTAGCCTATGTTCTTTATAAACTGTGTAAAATCCACTTGTATGACATTCTCTTCATACTTAGTACTTTGAGGCTCAGCCTTTCAAATCTAGACACCAGCTAGATCTCTATCTATGTTTTTCTCCCTATAACTAGATTTGGGAAAACAAGTAGTCTTTTGACTTTATAGAGGTGAAATTGAGGTATAGCCAAACTAAGCCAGAAACATGCTCACCAAGTTATTTACTTTAATCAAGCTTTTGTTCCGAGGTAAACATTGTAAAAGTTGTATTTTTAGTAGCTGAGTATTAACAAGGTATAATGAAGCAGAACAGTTTTGAGAGGAGGTTTGAGAATTATATGCGTATATGAGGGCCCCAAACTGCTTTCCAAGCTGCCTTCTCCCTCAGGATTCTTAGCATTTGGACCAAATGAAGACTGAGTTGGGTGATTCCCAAGAGAAACCCGGAGAATTCCCACCATGGTGGGCCATTGATGTAGCGGCTTAGCCACGTGCCCGGTGGGCCTTCGGTATGCATCAATAAATAGGAGTTGTTATGGTTATTGTTAATTTCAGCACAGTCACCATCATCATCATCATCATTCATCATCGCTATGGTGACAACATAATATCTGCTGTTCCTGTCCTACAAAATCTGAAAATGTTTAATAAATGGAGGTTTATTCGTAGACTCCTGTTATAGTGCTCTGACCCTAGTTAAAACCATTACAAGATAATAGAAGTCCAAGGCAGGATACAGGGCCATTTCTTTCTTTTTTTTTTTTTTGAGTTTCCCTGCTTGTCTCATAATTTTTTAAAATTATTTTTTATTGTGAAATACACATTTTTTAGAATTAGTTACAGCTGTATAACACAGTGCAATAGTTATACTTTTTACCCCTTGAGGTCAGGGCCATTTCTTTAATATCACGTAACTGTGTGTGATTATTTACTCTTTCCCATGGAGCTCTCATGTCTATAGTCTGTGTTGTAGATGACATCCTGGCTCCTCTGTGAGTGAATCAAGCCTGCTTCTGCAGTGCTCCCTCTGATAACATCACTGTTGACCTTTCTGCTACTCTTTCTTTGAGTCGTAGCCTCCAGGTTACCCTCCTCAACATTTCTACTCATAGGAAAAAGATGTAAAGAAAAGTGATTTCAGGAGGAGTGATGATAGATGTGCTTTTGGAGTTTTGGCTTTTTAAATATCTTTTTCTGTGGAATGCATGTGATGGAGAAACAGATACAATATTTAGCCACTTTTGATGGCCCTCAGTCTACTCTTGGGCTGCTGGCAGTGTCTGGAGAGGTTTGTCTTTCAGGCCAGTCACCTCCATAACTCTCTCATGTAGTTGCCCTGGTTTTGTTTTGTTTTTTGCTATGGGTCCCTATTTTGCTATGCTTGTGCAAAATTTTGAGGTCGTTAGGTAATTTACTAAAAAAAAAAATCAAATTCTTCTTTCTAGATAAATGTTTTGTTCCAATTTGCTATGATATCAGATAGCCTTTGCCCTTCCAACAGAAACAAATAATGCTGTTTGTTTTTGTTTGTTTTTGGAGAAATTAATTACCTACACACGCGGACCAACCTATGTGCAGCTAGTTTTATATGTTTTTGTATCCTTTAGCTGGCTCCTTTGAGGGGGCAGGTTAAAAGCTACTTAGTCTTTGCTTTGCCTTGTACAAACGAGAAATCAAAAGAACAACAAAAAATCTTGCCCTACAAAACTTATTTTGTGGGGTGTAGTGCTTTTAGATAATGATGTAATAAACAAAATTCAGGGGTGAAATAATAAGGTTAATAGATGGTTTGGCCACTCAAACAGTATAGGTAAGATTTTAATAGCTAATGATTAAATATTTCATGTTCTTCTAAACTATTTTATTCGTTTTTCTTTCTGCCAACCTGTTGATCTCTCATGAACGCATGCATGGAGTTTAAATATTGGGTCGTCGAGAAAGTCCTGACGTATTTTTCTATGTTTTTCAATGCAAAAATGCATCATGACTTTCCCGACAACCCAATAGATCTTGGTACCAGCCCTGTGAGGGATGACTCCTATAGGTGTTTGTATTGTCAGTGAAGCTGTAGCTGCTCCAGGTCATGAGAAGTTTGCTCAGCAGTACATCCTTTTCTAAAGGCAGCAGAGTTGTAACCATGTTTCGTCAAGAATTAAAAATTCTAATTTCAGGTATACTCCTTAAACAGTGCTTCTTAGAGTACTAGATTTCTTTCTTTTGGAAACAGCTTTACTGAGATATAATTCATATACCATACTCATCTAAAGTATACAAGTCAGTGGTTTTTAGTATATTGAGTTGTGCAACCATCACTATAGTCTAATTTTAGAACATTTTTATTGCTCCCAAAAGAAAGCCTGTACTTATCAACAGTGGTTCACTATGTGCCCCTCTCCCCAGCCTCTGGTAGTCAGTCACTAATCTGTTTTCTGTCTCTGAATTTGCCTATTTTGAACATTTCATAGAAATAGAATCAGATCATATGTGGTCTTTTGTGACCAGCTTCTTTCACTTCGTATAATGTTTTAAAGTTCATCCATGGTGTAGCCTGTGTCAGTGCCTCATTTCTTTTAATTGCTGAATAGTATTCCATTGTATGGATGTGCCATATTTTGTCCTTGCTTCAGTTGGTTGGACGTTTAGGGCTGTTAGAAAAAAAATGCTGCTATGAACATTGATGTACAAGTTTTTGTGTGAAGATGTTTTCAATTTTCTTAGGTATATATCTAGTTGTGGAATTGTTGCGTGATATTATAGCTTGTGTTTAACTTTTAGAGGAACTACCAGACTGCTTTGCAAAGCAGCTGCACCATTTTATATTCCTCCACCAGCAATATGAGGGTTCCAGTTTCTCCCACCCTTGTAAACACCTGTTGTCTGTCGTTTTGATTTTAGCCATCCTAGTGGGAATGAAGTGGTATCTCACAGTTTTGATTTAAATTTCCTAATGACTAATGATGTTGAACATTTTTTCATGTGCTTATAGCCATTTGTGTATCTTCTTTGGTGAAATGTCTGTTTAGATCCTTTGTCTGTTTATAAATTGGGCTGTTGAGTTGTAAGTGTTCTTTATATATTCCCGAAATAAGTCCCTTATTAGGTAAATAATTTGCAGATATTTGCTCCTTCTTTTGTTTTTCTTTTCCCTTTCTTGAGAGTGTCCTTTGCAACACAAATGTTTATTTTGGTGAAGTTCAGTTTATCCATTTTTTCTCTTTGTTGCTTGTGCTTTTGGTGTCATGTCTAAGAAACAATTACCTAATATAAGGTCCTGAAGATTTACTCCTGTGTTTTCTTGTAAGAGTTTTATGTCTTACATTTAGGTCTTTGATGCATTTTGAGTTAATTTTTGTGTATGCTGTGAGGAAGAGATCCAACTTCATTCTTTTGTAGTGGATATTTAGTTATCTTAGCATCATTTATTGAAAAACCATTTTTTTCCTCATTGAATTGTTTTGCACCATTGTCGACGATCATTGACCATACATTAAGGGCTTATTTATGGTCTTTCAATTCTATCCCATCGATCTATATGTCATTATACTAGTACAACACTGTTGTGATTACTGTAACTTTGCAGTAAGTTTTGAAATCAGAAAGTGTGAGTCCTTCAACTTCGTTCTTCTTTTCCAAGAATATTTTCATTATTCTGGGTCCCTTGCATTTTCTTTTCTTTTAAAAGATTTTATTGGGGAATTGGGGAAGGGGAACAGCATTGCGGAATTGGGGAAAGGGAACAGACAAGTTGCTGTCCTTTTGTTCTTCAGTCTAGTTGTGGAGGATGTCGCTTCACTGGCCCATGTTGGTATTATCATTGTGCTCTTCCTGGGTGAGGCAGTCGTTCACTGGCCATTGGACGGCTGCTCACGGCAGCTCACGAAAGCTCACGCTAGCTGCCGGCCAGCCCCACTGCAGCCTAAGCCGTCCTGGCGACTCACGGCAGCCCAGCTCCAGGTCGAGCTGTTGTTCACCATCTTAGCTGTAGAGGGCACAGTGTCATTGGCCCTAATGCGGGATCTGAACCAGGGCCCAGCTGCTCAGAGCTGGTGCCCCAAGCCTACTCTTAACCAATGCACCACTTGACCGGGCCTCCCTTGCATTTTCATATGAAATTTAGGACCAACTAGTCAAATTCTGCAGAAAAGCAAGGATTGCATTGAAACTATAGATGAATTAGGGAGTATTGCCATCTTAACGACCTTTAGTCTTCTCACCTATGAGCATGGGATCTCTTTCCATTTATTTAGATTTTATTTTTTTAGCTGAGCCATCCTGCCACCTGTTGGCAGCTCAATGGCAGCTCAGCTCGGGCCCATGTGGAAATCGAACCAGCGACCCTGTTCTTCAGAGCTCGCACTCTTGAGCGATTGAGCCACTCGGCTGACCCTATTTATTTAGATTTTAAAAAATTTCTTTAAACTTTAAAAAAATTTCATTTTGTACATCGAGATACTTCATTGTAATGCCAAAAAGGCTTGTTAAATCCTAGATCTGGTTCCAACCAAGCAGTACTATAACTCCATTCTTTGGAACATTTTAGAAACAGAAATATTGCTTATCTCTCTGGGGTTGTTCATATTCCAAGAGGTAAACCAATTAACTGTTTGGAGCACCAGGTAACTACTTTCCTGCTTCCCTTACATTTTAAAATTTATCTTTATTTGATTTTTTGAATATGTTTAAAATAAAAAGAATACCAAAAAGTCATATATGACAAGTCCCCCCGTCCCTTTCCCCTGTCTACCCAGTCACCCTTCAATTTTTATCTTTCTAGAATTTATGTGCGTGTGTGTGTATTATATGAATATATATTATTCTTTAATCTTATCAGAAGCCTTGGCGAGCATGTTAATTGAGACTTTATAAGAAATACATTTATGGTAGATTTTCAACAGAATTTTAAACTAATCAGTACTCGATCAATTTGGGTATATGCCTTATTAGTATAAGTGAAGACTCTCTCCATAAGTGAGTTAGGAGAAAATTTTGTTGTGCTCATCATTAAAATTCTCTTATTCCATGACAAGCAGGCTGAATGCCTTCTGCATAACAGACCCTGGCAAACACCCACGTTATGGGGCCTCTTGTCAGAACCCCTCCCTGCTTGTGAAAAAGTACATAAGTATAGGTTTGTTCTTGATTGAATGGGCAAATGCTACACGATTCACTGGCCAGATCCAACACAGGATTCAGATGTAATGTGTGGTCTATACATATGTCTCCATCTGAATTGTTATTTTTTTCCTCTGTGCATATAAATTTTTCAATATAAATTAACATACCTCACTAAGAACCTAGAAAAAGGAAATAGTATTAAATGTCAGGGTTTACTGAAGACAGAAATATAGGCAAGATATATAGCTTTTAAAACATTTTCATCATATGTGCACATCACTTAATACCTATTCCAGTCTGTATAATTAATTTACTCTTCTTTTTTAAGAAGCTGTCTGTTAAAGACATGGCTGACTTTCCTGTTCCTACCCAAGATGTGACTGGTGATGACAAACAAGGTATGAAAAGAATGAATTTTTTCTCTTTGGAACATACTGCCTATGTTTCTTTATCCACTTCTCTTGGAATGGTTGGCTTCTAGAGCATATGAGGACAGTGCTCAGTATATGAACACATTTGGATAGATTAAGTAGTTCAAATTGTTGTCCCCAGACTATATTTCATGAAGTGGTAACAAGGTCTTGAGTATCAAAAGCCCCCCAACTCATTGGCTCCTTACTGCTGACCCTCAGGCTGTCCTGACACCTTACATTGGAATCTGGTCATACCGACTAGGAAATGACTGGAAGCTGAAAGAATTGAGAGCTTACCATGTTTCGTTGGCAGATGTGATCCCAGGATATCAATATAAATGCACATTTATACACAGGTCTAATCCATGAGGAAGGTATCTTCTGGACAGTTCCTGTCCCTGGGCTTTATGCATCAAGTGTGGGGGTGTGATGTAGAGCCCAGCAGCAATTTGCCTGTCTTCCTGGGTGGATGAAGGCAGTACAGAACAGTGTTCCAAGCACAGAGATGACGTGACCTGGGACTATCTAGAAGAGCAGGAGGAACGCTCCCCATCCCCCCAACCCCCGACTCCATCCTTCCGTATAATGCTTTACAATCTACCAGGTCCCCCTTCATACACTGTCTTACTCAGCCCTTACAAAACTGAATGGCGGCTGCTGTGTTTATCACCTGAAATTTAGAGATAAGTATAAACTGAAGTTCAGGCAGTATGAATCGTTTGCTTAGGAAGAAAGAGTGGGGATAAGAACCAAGATTTTCTAAATTTCAAGCCAACATTCCTTCTATTATCTGATATTGATTCACTACCTATGAATGAGAGAAGCTTATCTGAAGGGACTAAAAACCAGTGAAGCTATTTCAGGTTTTATTGTTGAGACCTGCCATTGATGCATCTTTGTACTGCAGTTAAACATGAAAAATAAGTTTTCCATTAGGAAACAATAGTTGCATGTGATCTGTTGAAATATTTGCTTAGGAGAGGCAGGCCGAACTGGCCATTGTCTGCAGCAGCCTGTACTCTGACCACTCTCTTTATTAGGAGACCATAGCCTTGACTGCACATTGCAACAACCAGGCCAGCTCTGCAATACTGAAGCCTGGGTTTCGGTCCTAGAGAGATTCGTTTTTTGTGTTTTTTTTTTAAAGATTTTTATTGGGGAATTGGGGGGATGGGAACAGCGCTGGCGAATTGGGGGAAGAGGAACAGACAAGCTGCTGTCGTTTTTGTTCTTCAGTCTAGCTGTGGAAGACATTGCTTCACTGGCCCAAGTTGGCACCATCATTGCACTCCTCCGGGTGAGGCCGATCAGTCGCCGGCTTCTGGACGGCCGCTCACTGCGGCTGCTGGCCGCTCACGCTGGCTGCTGGCTACACACGGTAGCCCATGGCAACCCACTGCCACAGGGGCTGCAGCTCACGCTGTCCTGCCGATTCATGGCATCCCAGCTCCAGGCTGAGCTGCTGCTCAGCATCCTAGCTGCAGAGGGCAGTGTCACTGGTCCTCATATGTGGGATCTAAACCGGGGCTCTCTGGCATCCCAAACCAGCTCTTAACCAACGCGCCACTCGGCCGGCCCCTAGAGAGATTCTGATGTCATTGGTCTGGATGTCAAGAATGAAAGGGGGAAATTTCTGATATTTCCTGGTAATACTCCTAGCCATGAAAGAGTCTGTCTCTGGAAAGTTGAAAATACCACTCTCTTCTCTTGGGAGAACCTATTTCCATACTTGAGGGCTTTGTTCTTTTACTAAGTGCTATGGCAACCTATAGAAGTTTGTAATACCGTTTTCGTAAATTATGACTAGAGTTTCTTTGTTTTAATGTAATGGTGCCACAGAAATAAAATGTTACGGTTTTCTCTCCCCCCCTCCCCCTTCTCTTTCTGTTCTTTAAAACCAAAAATTACTAGCTTCGAAAAGTACTACAGATGAAGCTTTGCCAAAGGACGTGTCTGATGATCCAGGTAGGAGAAAGCCATTTTAATATATTTGTATGTAATTCTAATGAAAAGAAAAACTAGTTTTAATGAGTACAAGATTGGTACATCCCTCATATTATTTTTGTTTCTCTCTAAATATTTGTCTTTTTTATTACAAGGAAACCTTTTTGCTTTTTTTTTTAACCCCTTCCTTTTTTCCAGGTATGAGAAGAGGGTGATTCTTCTTCAATTCTCAATTTAGATTTCACTGAAAGGATCACTCAGTTTGAATTGAGAGTCTCATTGTTAATAAGTGTAAAATTGAGAAGGCTTGGAGTTGAGAGGATTTCAACAAGCCATTGTGATTTTTGTGTAGAGTAAGGAGTTGATGGGTAGGTCAGTTGGAGGCCCACAGTTGAAATTTTCCATTTCCAAATAAAAAATGTCAAATATTTTCATTATACTTCATCATGAGGAAGGCAAGTAAATGTTGTTATACGTGGAGTGGATTCCAAGGAGAAAACGCAAAGTTGTGTCTGCCCTGGTTCTTGGAGAGTTGCACCTGGATCTGTGAACCGTGTCCATGGCTGAGCCTGTGTCCTCAGCTCTCTCAGTGGACTCGTCATAGAATCAAGATGAACCTAGTTAAAAACAAACTGGCTAGGGAAGGCCTTACAATCTGGAGCTTTGCTTATGAGGACATGAAAGAAGTTGCTGCTTTCTTTTTTCTCTCTCCTAATATTTAATAAGTAAATCATGTTTGTTTTGGTTAGCTAGCTATCATCCCAGGCTTATTTGTTTAAAGTTGGAACAAAGGAATCAATATAACATTGAGGCTTATGCTACAGTATAATATTTCCCAAACAGTAAGTTCATTCAAGGTTTAAAACAAGAGGGTTAGAAGGAGAGGAAGGAGAGGGGGCAGAGGAAGGAAGGGAGCGGGGGGGGGGAGAAACAGTGAGAGTGAGAGAGAATATGAATGAATATGAAAGAGAATATATGATTGATTGCAGTGATGAGGCTTAAGAATCTGTATTTTTAGGCACCGCCCCCCCCACAGGTGCTTCTCATGCCTGTTTTGGTAACCACTCTAGAAGGCACTGTTAAGAAGTAGAAAATTGTAGATGAGCCATGACTCCAAAAGTGTTAGGAATTTTCAAGCCTAGTTTTGGCTTTTGAAACTGATTCGGGCTGCTTCATGATAGAGGGAAACACTATTTGTGTAGGACCAATGCCTGAGGTAGGTTCTTTCCAACTCTTAATTTCTGGAGCTAAAGTAGATACATCCCCATTTTTGTAAACTTCATGTGATGATATTGGTAAAAGCCAGTTAAATTTAGAGTTAAATTGGTGCTTCTCCAGCAGCCTTTGTGGCTAATCACTCTTCTATGAGCATCACTAGTTCTCTGGGGCCTGCGCTTTAGCCATCACTGTTCACATTTCTTCATCGAGTAGGGCATGGTGTCTGTCCCCAGGCAGAACCTATCAGGGTGTGTTCCGCAATGCACCAAGTACATCTGAATTGCTTTCACATTCTGCCTGGGAGCATGCTATGTGGTTCCCGATTTGTTCTTCCCACTGCTGCCCCTTTCTGGAGTGGATATGAGGGAACCCCTCAGCTGAAAACGTGTTTAAAGCCACTTTTCCTGGGAAATGTTTGGATTGCTAGCCGGAGACACTGGACTTTCAAGGTGGAGGTTTCTATTGGGTTGTCGGGAAGTCATGATGCATTTTTGCATTGAAAAACATAGAAAAATACGTCACGACTTTCCCGACGACCCAATAATTCTCGATAGCCGTCTGTGCCATGTGGGCAGGTGACCTCAGTTGAGTTAGTGCCTTTTGGAGAATGAAACTTCAGGCTTGCCCTCTTACCCAGTTTCTGTTTCCTGGAAAGATGACATGCCTGCAGTAGTCTAAGAAGCTGGCATCCTTCTTCCCTCTTCCCAGCTGAATGAGAAGCGATGACCTGCCCACTGGCTTCTGCCTGGATTCCTTGCCATTTTTGCAGATACTCACATGCTCCAAGTGCTGAACCTGACTTTCAGGGGCTGGAGGCTGATGGAAGACTTAACTAGAATAGTGTTCTCCAGCTTTTTCGGATCGGAAACCTGTGGAGACTTACCCAGACCTACCTGTGATATGTTTTTGCAGGTGGGAGAAGAAGCACCTCCCTGCTTTGTTCTTCTGCAGTGGGCGGGAATAATGATGACAGTAATAATGGTGATGAAGATGATGGTGTGGCGGGTTACAGATGGGAGGGGACTTTGTTATTGGAATGGGGGTTTCCCTCGTTACCTATTTTTTCATATACCCTTACCTTTGTAATTGCTGAAAGTGTCCATATTAGTGGAGTCTAATAGATTTCTTAGCTAACATCACGTTCAAGCCTGAGTCAACAGAGCACACTGCACAATGGTGATCTTTTCCTTGATGTCTCTAGGTCATGCTGAGTGTATTAGGCCTGTTCGCCCTCACTGCCGTTGGTGATTCTACCTGCTGCTCCAATTGTCAGCTGTCACCACGTGGTCTTATGGGGTACAGCAGTTCTCTCCCTCCATTACCTGTTCCCACCTGCACCTTCTTTACTGTCCTAGGAGGAGCTAAATTTAGGAACCAGATTTTTAAGCCTGAAAAATGAGGATCCCCTATGTGAGTAATGTTTTGGAATTCTAAAGTACATTTAGTTTTCAGAATACCTTCACCTTCTTATCTCTCCCTGTGAGGGAGGAACAGGCCACATTTTTATTTTCTGCGTTCCATACGTGAGCAAACAGGTTCTGAGAGGCTAGTGAGTGTCGTGGCCAGAGGGAGCAGCCAAGCCTCAGGGCTCCTGGCCTGGCCTCTACTGCTCCTTCACACCCGTCACCCCATCTGTCTATCTCTCACCAGCAGGGCTCACCCAGCCTTCCACACCCAGTCCTCCCCTGGCCAAAACACAAAGATAATGGCAATTGACAAAGGAATTAACAGTCACCACGGTCTGGTTTGGGGAACAGTATTTTCACATGGCCGAGACTTCTCCTACCTACATCTTGCTGGAAAGCAGTGGGGCCTGAGGGAGAACAGGGGCACGGAGCCCCCTGTGGGCAGCCTGCTGGGAGGGCGGTCCCCAGCTCTGTGGTGAGTCCGGCCACACTGTCCACCCAGCCCCCTGGCAGCCAGCTTGGCTGGAGGAGAGCCACCCCTTAGGCAGCTTTCCTTTGCTACCTGTGGTTTGTAGGATGCAGAGGTAGTTTGCCATGCTAATGGCCAAGATGGGGCTCAGAGTTTTCAGGCTGCCCACGCTTTTCAGGACTGGCAGCCTTTTAGTGGTTTTGAGTTGAAAGATGTCTGTGTTCTCACTACTACAAGCCAACATGCTTAGGTTGGGAGAAATGCTTCGTTTTGGCAGCCGACCGTATGGAAGGGCATGTCTATTGCCAGTTCGCTTTGTGCCTTGTTAGCACTTCGGCTCCCCTTTCGCCCTGCTTATCTAGCCCAAGGATTTTAATGATCATCGTAAATCCCGGCTGCTTCATACCAAGGAGGGTTTTCTCTTTGGAGCAACGTGAAAGAGGAGGGGCTGGTGCAGTGAGACATTTTCTTTCTGGAAGGATTTGTGCAAACAATATATACTCTATTCTCCTTGTTCCTAGTTAGCAGTGCTTTTTCTATGAATTTTTATGACATTTCATGGTGAAAATTTTGCAGTGTTTGCAAAACCTCAGCATAGCTAGTGGTTTCCAAACTTGTCTTCCATAGAAGATTGAAAACATAGAAAGAGGATTAATGTTTTTGTAAATGTTTCTAATTACTCCCAACAAGTTGTGATGGGAAAGTAGGCGTTAGGGGCATTGCTCGTAAGCAAGTTAGTTTGTGACTGAAATTTGAGAAGGAAAAGTTGTATGGCTGACAAAATATTTGAATGATTTCACTCCATAGTATCCTCTATACAACTTGGTCACTGAGACAGGGGGACACAAGAACATTTTCTTTTCGGAAAAGCTGCATAGCTCATTGCAACTTCCTTGTGGGAGCTCTGATTTCTTGTGGTCATGCTGCTCTGGTAGTGTATTTTAAGAAAACCTTCACATGTAGCCCAGTGGATTTCTTCCTAGCCTTCAAGGGTTCAAAATCTTTTACTAGGCTATCATGCTACACCAAGAAACCCTCAAGTCTGAACCCGTCATTATATAAACAGATAACCCCATGAGAAGGTTATCTTTCTAGAGTGGAATTTCCTCATTAATCAACCTCGATCTGAGAATGGCTTCTTACTGTTCTGATGAAAGGAAAATGTTGGCTTTTCTCTCCTTTTCATTGTGCCTCTAGCTTTAGAAATAAAATTACAAAATCATGAAACTGTGGAAGTGGTCAAGCTCTCCACGTGGACACCTGTACCTCCTGTTGACCTGTTGATGTGTTCTGTACTAGCCCAAGGGCAGCATATAAACCTGTTTAACCGCAGAAATGAAACCCAAGCAAACAACAACTAATCTTTGTTTCAGCCACTCCTAAGGATTCCAGCAGTCTCAAAGCAAGACCGAGATCCAGGTAGAGTTTGTTTCATTTCTGCTTTGATGCCCTTTGTGCCCTCTCCCGGACTAGAACTAACCCACCCAACCCACAATCTCCTTTTCCTTTCGATTTGAAGCTTAGGATATGGGTGAGTTTACTTGTCATGGGGGGCCGAACTGGTGCTGCCGGGGAGACTCTTAGCTTCTGTGTTTATCAGTCTGAAAGATGGTGGCTGCTGCTCTCTGGTCACCTGCCATGAAGAAGTGGCTTGTGTGACATGCCCCAGTGGTTGCAGGGTGATAATGAATAGGGGGAAGTAGCTTCGGAAAGAAGGAAATACGGTTAAAAGGTAACTGTCACTGATATTTACTATCCTGGTGAGGCGAACGCCGGAAAGTACAAAGTTGGGGGTACGATCTAGAGAACAAAATCTAGGGAACAAACATGCATATGGTGATTTCAGTGAGGCGCGACGCCTCGGGTAAGCAGTGCTTGTGGTCTGCTCCATCCTGCCTTAGAGCCTCTCTTCTCGGCTTCACAGTTTTGAAATCATTAGAGACTAGCAGAGCAGGGAGATCCAGTGAGGCAGATCTGTGGTTGGCATCAAACATCAGAAGGGAGGAGTGAGGAGAAATTACAGAAACACTAATAGACCATCAAGAGGGAAGAAGGTATGGGGACCGCTTGTCACCAGTAGATTGCAGTGTAAGGCAGGACACTGTGTGTCCTTTCCAGGTTGTGCTTTGGCTCTTAGTGGCTTTGTCCCTCCTTTTGCTACTAGACGCATTCCCGAAAAAGTGAATTTAAATCTGATCACATTCTATAGGCTTGAGATACTGACATTTAAGGAAATCTTGTCTCTTAGTTTATCTTTTATGTCTGAATTTTCCAAACTGGGGTTTTGTTTCCTTGTTTATAGAAGGTACAAATGTCTATATTCATATTTTTAAAATCAACAGATACAGTAATTCATTTTGGTAGGAAAGAAAGGTATAGGCATTATTTCTCTCTATGGTTATCACATTTACTCTTTTTAAAAAAAGTATGGTGGATCTTTTACACATTAGTCTGTACTGGCTTTAGGATGTAGGTATAGAAACATTCGTCTGCCCTCATGGTAGGAAAAACCTTTGAATTGCAGAAATCTACTTATGTGCACTATGCTAGCTGTAAATTGTACCTCACAGGTTTCACTTCTGCTGACTTCCTGTCTCTCCCAAAGTGAGTGAAATTACAAAATCTCATAGTCACATTTTCTGTTACTAATATCACTGGCTAAATTTTATATTTTATTCTTTTAGGGATTGGTCTGCTGGTCTAATTTGGATGTTTATGTTTTCACTACTCCCAACTGGGTCTTTATTGAGACCAAGAGAATCAATTCATTTTTTATCCTCCTTTTTAGAATAATAATACAGCTTTGTACAAATGTAAGGGCAAGAGGTAAAACCACCATTCTGACACTACTGCACTCGTCATTTTGTTGATTCCCTGCTAATTGTATTTTAATTGGTTGCAGTCATAGTTTTTCAGTATCACTTATTTGATATTCAGTTAACTTTCCAAAATATAAATACACAGGCTATATATGGAAATAAAATGGAATGAGCTCTGTCGAATGGGATAGTGTGCTTAACTGTGTGTATATATGCCCACACATTATTGATATACATACACAATCTTTTGTCTTTCTTAAGTGAAAAATGTCACTAAAGCTATATTTGGCACACAAAGTTTTAAAATTTCTAGCTAGGGCCTCTAATTTCCTTTTTTAATCAAGCATTCCCATTTGAAAACTTTGTTGTCCTTTCTTATCACTTCCCTTTTATTCTGGTTGAAAGTGTTGGAGCATTCTTCCTGCTAGTTCCTACATGCCTTTGCCTTCCCGGTCTCACCACTTATGTTACAGGGACCACCCCAGAGCACGTCACATGCCATTACAGTGGCTTTATTAAAGATTGCAACCTTGCATGGCAGACAAATCTCTCGACTACCACCAAGAAACCTTGAGGAATTATTCAGGAAAATGAAAACTCGTGGTCAAAACCAGCATTAGCAAGAACTGAAGCTGCTGAATAGAAATGGATAGATTCTAATTTCAGAAGGGCCACTCTAATAGCTAAATACTAAAGACAGTTTTCTGAGGTTAATTTGGCTCTCGGACATATTCAGACTCAAAGGTCATTTTCTCCTTTGACACGCACTTAGCCAAGAAGTTGAATGGAACAGATGCATACATCCACTTCTTAGCAAATCATACTGGGAACTTGTTCCACAAACCTATTTCTAAGCAATAGACGAGTTGAATTAACTCAGAAAATAAGTAGCCTGTAATAAATGGTCTAGCCGCTACCACCAAAACATTTCTTCCCTGGCTCATAGGCAGTATTGGAACATTTTAAAAATGGTATTTAGAAGCAAAGAGACCAGAGTTCAAATCGAACCTATGTAACTTCCTAGCTGTGTGACCTTAGGCAAGTTGTGTAGTTCATTTTTCGTTAAGTGTCATTATTGGAGTTAGAATCTTAGAAATTGGCTAAGTAGCTACTGCCTTGTCGCAGATTGAGGGAGGAGGTTAAGAGGAGGCCTTGGGTTTGAAAATTGCCCCAAACCCGCATTTCTTATGGTAAGATGACCTGATTGATGTGTGTTCTCCTCTTCTGACTTGTCATTTGTGGAATAGTCCCTTGAACGTTTGATTCTTACTCTCAGCTTATCTGTCCCAACTCCATGTGTGCCTGTCATCGCATTTGCATGTAAACAGGAGGAATATTGTGCTATCAGTTTATACCAGGGAGCCCTTCCGTTAAAATATGCAAGTACCTAAGCGGAAGGGTTTACATGCTATTCTTATTAACAGTTCCCATAGAAACGGATTTGAATTTCCAGAAAGCTTTTCCTTTTGGGTAAATTTAGGTCTAAGGTATAATAAAAGCAAAGAGGTTAGAAAAGATTCTGATTCATGGCTGGGGGTTTGGGCAGTTATTGCAGATAGGGACATGTAGGGGACAGTAGAATCCACGGTTGCTTGCAGTAGCTTTGACTTTTGTGGGTATTTTCCATTTCAACCCAACTTCAGAGCGTAAAGCTTTCCTGTCTCCCTTCTGACCTTCCCTTATTTTGCTGCAGATCTTACTCTAGCACCTCCATAGAAGAGGCCATGAAAAGAGGCGAGGACCCACCCACCCCGCCACCGCGGCCACAGAAAACCCATTCCAGAGCCTCCTCCTTGGATCTGAATAAAGTCTTCCAGCCCAGTGTGCCAGGTGAAGTGCCCCAGCTCTGCACCCCAGCCCTTCCCTTCCCTGTTGGAGTCAGTGGATGGGTGTCTGCCACAGAGGCCTTTGTGAGCCCAGGAAACGAGCAGAGCTGGCTGTTTCCCACCCCAGGAAGGTCTACACACTGCTGTGGGAATCTGGGGAGGGAAAGCAGTTCTAGGCAAATAGCTATCACATGTGCCTGGAACCTTGCCCACACTTGCTCTGGATCAGGAATAATGAAATTGTACTAAGAGGATAAAAATGCTTCAGCCCCAGACAGCCCACTGAGTGCGTGGCTGGGGTCTTGTTCTCTGCATCCTGGTAATTTGTATACAAGATTGCTGTCTGTCATTTCCTCAGATGCTTCTGCGGTTCTGTGAAAGACCTGGGTGATCAGTGTCTCGTCAGAATTTCCTGTGTTTTATCCTTGTGGCGAAGAGCCTGTGTCCTGTAGGGTTTCATGCTGAGGGGGCTCTGCTTTCTCATGTGACTGATGGTTAGGTGGTTGGTGGTGGGGTTAGGACAAGGGCGCCTGCAGGTGGCTGCTCTGGGGCTTTGGGGGCTGGAACTCTCAGGGAGTGTGGTTGGTGAGGTGTCAGAGGGGCCTGTCTGCTCCGCTGGCTCCCTGTAAAGTCAGGGATGTCCACAGAGGGGCCTACGGAAGGGCAGATGAGAACCTTGCCTTTGCTTTAACGAAGGTGCTAGGATACAGCGCTGTCCCAAGTGTTATCTGGGGAGCAGCAAGGGTCTTTCCACTGGTAGGCAAGCTATACATACAGTGATTTCCTGGAACTTTCTATATCTGTGTGCATTTTAAATCAAGCCAACCTCAGATGCTAGTGATTTCCAGATGATTATCTTTTCTAAAGCAAGAAAAGAGTCTTTGGCTCACACATTAGCATGACCCCTGTGTCCCGGCAGAGCTCAGCATGTTTTATTTGTTCTAATAAAGTACTCTCTTCACAGTAAAGTTATAGAATGTTTTTTTAATATATGAGAATCTGGAGCGCTCTATGAAATTTGATTCTCTGCCATGAGTTCATCAGATAAAAATTTGCCTTGAATTTTCCCGCATACTTTGATCCAAATTCTGGTATAATTTCATAGTGACCGGTATTTGGGATGGGAGTAGCTATGGATGATGATGCTATAAAAATCTCACATGGCTGGCGGATTATGACCTAGAAGATTTTTCGATGGATGCAAGAAGATTCACACAATCTGGGCAGCTATCTCAGTACATTTTTCTTGCAAGGAGAGAGGCTGGAAACTTGCAAGTATCTCTCGGGCTGTGTCAGTACAGGGAGTGTGAGCTGTGTTGAGAATGGATGTGCTGTGGCTTTTATGACACTGCAGCGCAGAGTGGAAGAGGCAAGACTGCTCTCAGAGTCCAGCTCAGCTGCTTGTGAACTGATTTTCAGCAAATGGCGTAATCTTTGTGCATCTGAGATCGCTAATCTGTCAAATAGGGCCAATACTCCATGGAGTTGGTGGGGTTTGGTGAGATAATAAACACAGTCCAAACAGCGCCATGTTTGGCCCGTAGGTGCTCATTCCCACAGCAGACTGATGAGGGAGGGAGCCTGAGGACAGAGCCCCCGGCCCCTTGTGACCACCAGTGGGACAGTTCTGTGATATGTTCCCCACTGTTCCTCGGAGGGTTTGCAGCGGTTACCACCAGTTGCCTGCTGTAGCACTCCATTCATTAACACACCCTCTCTTGGCTTCCTTCCCTCCTGCTTTGCCTCACTTTCCCCATGCCCGAATAAAAGACCTGTTCCCCAGTCCCTGTGTTAGGGGTTGCTTTTGGGAGAACCTGAATTAAGACAGCTTTTTACATCTCCACTGTTGATGTGACTGAGAGAGAAGTATTTTGGTTTGATAAATGTCCCAGGAACAGCTAAGCGGGTGACATCTATATTTATAGCCTACCTCCATTGTCTTTCCAGTACAGGTTTACTCAAATGACATTTTAACGAGCACTTGAAATTGATCACATGTGAGCAGCACGTCTGCAGTATGAAAAGCAGGTGGAACCATTGCATCTGCTTAATTCGTTTCCATGTTGATTAATTCTCATAGGAAAGGACAAAGGTCTAAGTTCTGTAGAATTGTAGTGTGTTGCATCTTGGGAGAAATTGCTTACTGAAATCCTGACAGGCTAGGAAAGCATGAAGAGGACTATAAACCTCAGAATAGTGCACCCAGTGAGAGCCGTGATACCCATGTAGTAACCCCTCGGCTGCACTTGTCTTTGGGTGTCACTATTTATAAACTCGGCCACACTATGTTTGCTGTCCTGTATCCGGAGCGTCCCAGTGAACTGTCTTTCCATTTCCTAACAGAGAGCTGCATTGTTCTTTTAGTGCCGTGTGCCACGGAAGTACCATAGTTGGTGCACTGATGGAGACTTGCTTCTTGCCCTGCGTCCGCTCCTAGTCTTCTGTTCTTCCCCACAGTTCTCTCTCACCTCACACACTACTCCTGGCGCACGCTCTTCTTGCTCCTTTCTCACGCAGCCCTCTGTAAGCCTCTCTTCCCCCTTTCCCCCTCCTCACACCCCTCTGTGCTCCATCCTGCTCCCCTCTCCTCCCCTTCCCTGTCTGTTTCTCTTCTCTCCTCCCTCCTCCCCCGCTCCCCAACCACAGGCCCTGGGCTTCTTTCCCATGCTCCCCCACCTACCTGACTTTGCCCTCACATCATAAACAAGGCAGAGGTTTTTATGGTCTTTGTATCCCTACCTTTCTTTCCTTATCTACTTATTTTCTCGGGCCGAATCTTGCACATTGGAGTTGCTGAGTCAGAGGCCATAGACGCCTGAAGTCTAGATATTTGTTGCTAAACTATGCTGCAGAAAACTTGGACCTACCAGCTTCCCCTACAGCCAACATTGTCTGAGAGTGTTTCCTCGCACTCTCATCAATACTGGTTAATGTTCATCTTTTCAATGTTATCAATCTGATAGGCAGACGTTTGTATTTCTTTGATTCCTAGTGAGACGGAACATCTTTTCATATCATCATTGGACATTGGTGTTCTTTTTGTGAATTGCCTGCTCAGAAGCCTCGCTCAGCTTCTGTTGCTACATCTTTTTGCCTATCCACGGGGACCACTTGTCACCTCTTCACTTTTCCTACAAGGTTGTGGACCAGCCTTCTCCGAAGCACTTGGGAGTATGAGGGTGGCCATGAGGAAGAAAACCTAACCTGCTCCTTCACTGGGTCCGTGTCCTTCCAGCCCCCAGTACTCTACCTTTCTGCCAACTTTATCACCTAAGACAGACTCTACTGGGGCAACGCTGTTTATAACAACAGAAGAATAAGGAAAGGTAAAGAAAAGAGAGGAGAGAATGTACAGTGAAACAAGATGTGGACCTGAGTTGAAAGGGAAAGATAAAATGAAGCTAATGCTTTAAAAAATGAGAATCACAGGATTGTGAAAAGCAGAGTGAATGAGACTAAATTGCTGAATCAGAGTTGGTGTAGGATTTGGATAGGATTTAAGGAAATAGTTTAGAAATGAGTGCCACTAATGCCTTCAAATTTATGAAGACAGGTAACATGCTTGGAGAAGAACAAGGGATGATTTAGAATGGAAGTCGATAAAAATGAACAAGGTCAACTCTGGCAGTGGGGGACCATTGGCTTTAACTTTGATGTCTGTAGAGAGAGTGTGAACATGTGATTTACAGGAGTCTAGATGATCCCAGGGCTGTAGGTAGGTGCTGGCATTACACTGAAAGCATGTGTTTTCCTAGGGAGACGTTCATATAGCATCACTGTGTGTGAAAGGATCACCTTTGTGATAGCAGATCCAGGTCGTGGAACCATCCTCTCTGTTCCACACAGCTGCTGTGTGTGAGAGCAAATGACAATGTGCATGATGGTTTAAGTCAGTAATTACGTAAGCAGACAAAATCCAGAGGCATCTAACCCAGGACTTGCTCACCGATGTTTAGATTTTAGAGCTCTGTACTTATAGCCACGAAACATTTCACTACTGAAGTTCCTGTAAGAAAAGTCATACTATCCAAGCAATCCTTTTTTTTTTCATGTTTTAAATTGACTTTATTTTTTAAGAGCATTTTTTAGGTTCACAGCAAAATTTGGGGAAAGGTACAGAGATTTTTCCTGTGTACCCCCGGCGCATTTCCCGTGATCAACATCCCCACTGTTTAGCATAATACCCTCTAGGTCCATCCATGTTTTCGCAATGATAAGATTTTATTCTTTTTTTATGGCAGAGTAATATTCCATTGTATAAATGTACCACAATTTCTTTATCCAGTTGTGTTTTGATGGGCATTTTGTTTGTTTCCATATCTTGGCTATTGTAAGTAGCGCTGCAGTGAACACAGGGGTCCACATATCTTTTCGAATTAGTGTTTTGGATTTTTTTGGATAAATACCCAGGAGTGGAATGTTACAATTGATGAACCTGCATTGACACATCATAGTGACTCAAAGCCCATGGTTTACATTATGGTTCCCTGTTGGTATTAAACATTCTATGAGTTTGGGCAAATGTATAATAACATGTATCCATTATTTATAATACCATACAGAGTATTTTCACTGCCCTAAACATCCTCTGTGCTCCACCTCTGTGCTTTATCCCTTCCTCTTACCCCCCCAACCCCTGGCAACCACTGATCTTTTTATTGTCACCATAGTTTTACCTTTTTCAGAATGTCATATAGTAGTTGGAATCATACAATATGTAGTCATTTCAGATTAGCTTCTCTCACTTAGTAATATGCATTTAAGTTTCCTCCATGTCTTTTCATGGCTTGATAGCTCATTTCTTTTTAGCACTGAATAATATTCCATTGTCTGGATGGACCACGTTTATTCATTCACTTACTGATGGACCTCTTGGTTGCTTCCAAGTTTTGGCAAGGATGTGGTGCAACAGTAACTCTTCATTCATCGTTGGTGGGAATGCGAAATGGCCCAGCCACTTTGGATGACAGTTTGCAGTTTCTTACAAAACTGAACATACTCTTACAATATGATCCAGCAGTCTTGCTCCTTGGTATTTACCCAATGGAATCGAAAACTTATGTCCACACATAAAATGTGCACATGGATGTTTATAGCAGTTTTAGTCATAATTGCCAGAACTTGGAAGGCAGTGCTTTTTAGACCATAACCTCCTTTTCCTCATTGAAACTGTTGTTTTCATAAGGTAATTTTTTTTCGTAAAAGGGTTTCTTTCTGTTCCACTGTGTAGCATGGGAACTCCCCTCCTTCCACTTTTGACACTGACCCGCCCCTTGCAAAGCCATGCCTAAGCTTTGCAGCCCAAGGTTTCCATGGTGATGGTCAGCTGCCTCAGTGCTGCCTCTGCTACAGCAGCCCTGTTCCAGTCATTGAGCATCCACCGGGTAGAAGACAGACATAGGGTGGAGGGGATACAGCTCTCCTTCTAAAGCTTCAGACCAGGAACCCTCACCATGTCCATTCACATCTAACTGTGGAGACCTAGCCCCATGGCTAGCCAGCTGCCAGGCAGCTAAGATTGGAGTTTCTGGCAGGGGAGCCATTTCCCAGTGACACCCTCTTACTGTAAAAGGTGAGAGTATATGTTGGTAGACAGCTCTCTCCACCACTTTCCATATGGCCAAATATATTGAGATCCACATGCTAAAACCACTGTGATGGCTGAACAAAACACATCCATGGATAGTATCTGTGCATGGATAGCTCATGTCTTATCTGTGCTTTAGACTGTGATAATAACAATTCCGTGGATAATAAATTACAGTATATCCATGTCGTAGAATCCTATGAAGCCATTAAAAAGAACAAGGTATGTGTACTAAGTGGAGAACTGTCTGAGATACATTAAGTGAAAAAGGCATGCTGCGGAATATGATGTACTCGTATGTTCTTAAATGTATTGACAGTTTCTGGAAAGATACTTAAGAAACTAATAACAGTGGTTGCCTCTGAGGAAGAGAACAGGATGCCTGGGGACAGGAGTGAGAGAAACTTCCTTTTCATTGAATACCATTTGTATCTTTTAAATTTTGCCTCATGTACAGATATTACCTATTACAAAAAATTTACTTTTCACTCTATAGCTGCAATGACCAGATGGTACCTGAGAGTACGAGATGTTCTTCCCTGCTGAGTTTACCTGTCTGAAAACTTGCCTACCATTATTTATCCAGGGTATCTCTATGACCAGTCTGCTGCCACCTCCTGGAAGGCAACTGAAATGACAAAACATTCCAGAGCATTCTTGAAAGCTCTGCTGTGTTCTGATTCCTCTTCAGTGCCCCTCCAACAATGAGGATTAGTTTTGGAGGACTTCCAAAGCCTCTCTCTATGTGAGATGTACAGGTGGGCAAAGTGTTGTGGTGAGGGCTCTGTCTTAGAAGGGGTGTGTGTTTATGGAGAGGTAAGCTGAGAATAGTTTCCTGGGTTTCCTACAGATGATTTCTTTCTGCACCTTGAGAAATAGGTAAAGTCCTTGGGAATAAGCGATGTTGTCAAGACCAAACTTACCTTTCACGTTCTTTCTCTAAAGGATGAATTTGGCCACACAGATGACTTTGACCTTATAGGGTGTCCATATTGTATCATTCCTGTGAGCACTACTTGTTCCCCTTTAAAATATAGTGGGATTAAAAAATCTAGTAGGATTATGGGAGTCCTGCCCCACCCCCAAACTTTTGGGTCTGCAGGGCACAGCCAGCCAAGGGTTCAGTTTGGTAGTCTAGACAGTTTTTTTTTAAATGGAACCTCTATTGAGTATATATATAACCCACATACTATAAAATTCACTCTTTTAAAGTATACAGTTAAGTAGCTTTTAGTATATTTATGGTGTTGTGTAACCACCAGCAGTATAGACTTTCAGAACATTTTCATCACCGCTCAAAACCCCTTCCCCATCTTTCCTCCCCCGACCCCCAGCCGTTGGCAACCACTAACCTGCTTTGTTTCTATGAATTTGCCTGTTCTGGACATTCCATGTTAATGGAATCATATGATATATGGTGTCTTGTACCTGGCTTCTTTCACTTAACATAATGTCTTCAAGGTTTATCCAGGTTGTAGCGTGTGTCAGTACTTCATTCCTTTTATGGATGAGTAATATTCCATTGTATGGACACGACACATTTTATCCATTTATCAGTCGATGGACATTTCCAGGGTATCTTTATGACCAGGGTATCTTTCCATCCATTTCCACTTTTTGGCTGTTATGAATAATGCTGCTGTGAATATTCATGCACAAGTATTTGTGTAAACATGTGTCCCTTTCTCTTGGGTATTTACAATACACGGGAGTGGAATTTCTGGCTCATATGGTAACTGTGTTGAACATGTTGAACTGCCAAACTGTTTTCCAAAGCAGCTGCACCAATTTGCCACGTCACTAGCAGTGAATGAAGATTACTATTTTCTCATATCCTTGAAACACTTGTTATTGCCTGTCCTTTTTCTTTTAGCCATCATAATAGGTATAAAGTGATATCTTATCATGGTTTTGATTTGCATTTTCTAATGACTGCTGATGTTGAACATCTTTTCATGTGCTTCTTGGCCATATTTATGTCATCTTTGGAGAAATGTCTATTCAGAATCTTTGCCCATTCTTAAATTGGGTTATTTGTCTTTTTATTGTTGAATTGTAAGCTCTCTTTATATATTCTGGATACAAGTCCCTTTTCAGATATATGATTTATAGATATTTTCTCTCATCTGGTGGGCTGTCCTTTCAACTTTTTTGATGTTGTTCTTTGAAGTGCAAACGTTTTTAATTTTGATGAAGTCCAGTGTATCCATTTTGGCTGCCACTGCAGTCATTTGTCTTTGACAGGCCAAGGAATGGCCTGTCCGTGCTTTCTAGACCTGAATCCTTGCTTTCAGGCCTGATCTTATTTGTGGTGGGGTCTGTCGTGAGAAACAACACTCAGAATTCATCGTGACAGCAAACGAGGTTTCCCTTGAGCTTCTCAGTAGTTGACAGATAAAAGGTGTTGGCTGCAGTGTAGTGTTACTTTGTCATGGGATTTGAAGTCTGAAAGGTCGTTCACACATAGAGAAGTATATTTGGGTTGTTGGGTTGGAGGAACATTTTCAGAGGTGAAAATGTAGTCCTGGTATTTCCAAGCTCGTCTGTGCCAGTATCCAGCGTGCTCATCTAGATACCTGCCAGTCCCAGTCTTTGGAAGGTGTGGTTGCCATGTGCTCTCTGTCCTTGTCTTTTGGCCTTTTCCTGTTTCTTTCTCTATAGGGATCCCCCCCCAATAAGTTATGTGAGAGTTTCTGTACCAGCACAATGCTGTAATTCGTTCCTGCAGAAGTCAGAAGCCTGGAGAAGTTTTACAAAGGCTCGCCAAGGTGAGGGGACAGCCAATCCTGCTGTTGGGCAGGGTGCATTCTCTTTTACATGCACCCTCCAGTTGTACAGCTAGCCCTGTCTGGCTGAGTCCTTTAAAGGGCGTGTGGGACGGAGCAGGACGAGTCTCTGGAGGATGTACTGGGAAATGTTAGTATACCCTTTATTTTTAAAATGCTTACAGAACTCATTTGAGTGATAGACACTTTCTTGTATATAAAATTCAAACGTTACAGGTCTGTCCCTTAAGCTCATCCTCGCTAAGCCCAGTGTCCTCCCCAGGGAATGTATTCCTGAGACAGTTTCTGGTGCATTTATGAATGTACATGTGTACCTGTGACATCAATTTCATGTTTTTTTTAATCTTTAACTGGTGTCACATTATACATGTTTCCCCCATGCTTTTTCAAACTACATTACTTCTTGGAGCTATATCCATGTCAGTACTGATAATTTTGTAATTATATCTGCTCTATACACTGGCTACTCTGTTAAAAACTGTATTATGGAAAATTTCAAATGTATGTAAAAGAGAAACCCCAGCCCCAGATTATTTTGAAGTAAATGCTAGATATTGTATAATTTCATACATAAATACTTTATATGTATCTCTAACAGATAGGGCCTTTAAAAAGCCTTAACTACTAAACCTTGATCATATGTAACAAAATGGACAATATTCCCTTAATATTATCTAGTATCTACCCCGTGTTCAGATTCCCTGAATTGTCTCAAGCATGTCTTCTTATAGTGGCTTTGTTCAAATCAGGATCCAAACAAGGCGTACGTGCACATTCTGTTTGTTTTGACATCTGTTAAGTCTCTTTTAATTGATAGGGTCCTCCTTTAATCCACCCCCAGCAGTCATTCATTCATTCATAAGATCAACCACCCTGCAGACAGTTCCGCATTCTGTATTTGGCTGGTTGTCTGTTCTCCCATCTCCTGTATTTCCTATACATTGGTAGGTAGATTTAGGCTTGATTATAATCAGACTCTCTTTTTGGCAAGAATCCTTCCTAGTGATGCTGTGTACTTCCTACTGCATTACATTAGGAAGTCCCTGCTGTCTGATGCCACTGTTTTGTGATGTTTGCTTGATCAGTGGGTTCATGAAGTATTAGCCTGATTCATCCATTATGATAAAGATCCCCAGCAGCCTTTTCACTAATGGTTTTGTCAGGTATTGATCACTGCCTACATCCAGCAGTGTGTTGGTAAATGTTTAACAAGTGGCCATTTGCCAATTTTGATGGTATAAACACTCCTGCCATGGCCAATTTCACTCTTACTGATGTGTCACTGAGTGTGGAGTTGGAACAGATGTGCACAGTTGGCTTTCACAAGCTGGTCTGAACTGTTTCCAGCAAACCACTGCTTAGATCCATTGTTTCATTGGTACTTGCAAAATGGTGAGACTCTGTTTTATTACCTTTATTAATTTTGACCATGGTTTATTTAACCGTTTTCTTATTGTTGGACATTCCACTTATGACTGTCACAAAACTTATGAGTTGAAGAATACCATAAAACGATATAATTCTCAATACACCACTGAAGTCCTCAAACGCATTTGAGTTTGTAGAATCATGCAAACTGAAATAGACTTCAGTAGTGATGACCAGGAAAAGTGTTGTATTCATGTAACCAGTACTGAGCACTTTATGTGTGCTTGGTACTGTGGAGAATTCTAAGAGGAATATGAACATGGCCCTGAATTCTGCCAGTCAGTTTACAGTTACATGTGAGAGGGTGCTGAGCTTGGGTGGCTTATAACTAGAATGAGCCGTGGATGTGTTGGGGGCGGGGGAGGGGCGTGTGCACAAGGCTGTTGAGCTAACCTTTGAAGGATGGATATGATTTTGGGAGTCAAATGCTGTTGATTTTTCTTTGATATTTGCTTTGGTTCACTTAATACCAGTTGGCCTGGGGAGCTACCATAGTAATCTGCAGTCTGGTTTGCTTGCTTCGTTCTTTCCTTCATGGAGCAACAGGATTAATTTTCTTTTTTTTTTTTTTAAGATTTTTATTGGCGAAGTGGAGGGATGGGAACAGTGCTGGGGAATTGGGGGAAGGGGAACAGACAAGTTGCTGTCCTTTTGTTCTTCAGTCTAGTTGTGGAGGACGTTGCTTCACTGGCCCAAGTTGGCACCATCATTGCGCTCTTCCCAGGTGAGGCAGATCAGTCGCCGGCCTCTGGGCGGCCGCTCACGGTGGCTGCTGGCCGCTCATGCTGGCTGCTGGCTACACACGGTAGCCCATGGCAACCCACTGCCACAGGGGCTGCAGCCCACGCCATCGCCGGCGACTCATGGCAGCCCAGCTCCAGGTTGAGCTGTTGTTTCAGCATCTTAGCTGTAGAGGGCAGTGTCACTGGCCCTCATATGTGGGATCCGAACCAGGGCCCTCTGGTGTCCCAAGCCAGTTCTTAACCAACGCGCCACTCAGCCGGCCCAGGATTAATTTTCTTAAACACAATTATGATGTCACTTCCCTACGCAGAACCCTTCAGGGCCTTCTATGTAAATACCAGCTTTCTTTGTCCTGACAACTGGACCCGACTCCATGAGAATCCATGAGTTCAGTAAGGGACGTAATACCATGGCCTGGCATGCCCTGGGAAAAGCATATTTCAGGAGTAAGTGCAGACCAGAGGTCTAATGTCTGCTGACAGCAAAAAGACTGGAGCGCAGGGGAGATGGATTTGTAACCTGTGTCCCTGGGAAGTCTTAGAACAGGTTATTGCAGTGCTAGATTTAATCCATATTGCAAAAAAAAGGTTGTGGAGTGCTTGAGAAACTTCAGTGTGGAGCAGTCATCACAATCTCATTTTGAAATGCTTAAGACTTAGCAGTTGTTCTGACTATATGTCACATTCTTAAAATTCATGATGGAAAAGTGACAGCTTCAAGATAATAGACTTTTTCTTTTTTTTAAATTAAATTTATTGGGGTGGCAATGGTTAGTAAAATTACCAGGTTTCAAATGTGCATTTCTGTACTACATCATCTGTATATCACATTGCGTGCTCACCACCCAGAGTCAGTTCTCCTTCCATCACCATATATTTGACCCCCCTTTACCCTCTTCTATCATCCTCCCTCCCTCCCCCCTTTCCCTCTGGTCACCACTAAACTGTTGTCTGTGTCTATGAGTTTTTGTTTCTTCGTTTGTCTTGTTCCTTTGTTGCTTTCAATTGTGTATCTCACATATCAGCGAAATCACATGGTTCTCGACTTTTTTGAATAGACTTTTTCCAGGTTGCCTCCCTGCCTTCCCTTCAGCGTGCACTATCCCCCCCGCCCTCACACACACACACACACACACACACACACACACACATACATACACAGCTTGTATTTCAAACCAACCTAAGGAGTTTAATAATAGTAAAATTAGGAGAAATGCATTTATATAAATGTAATATGAGAAATGCAACTTGAGTTTCCCAAGGTTAAATCTCCTGTGTTTTTGTTGCTTCGCTATGACTGGTTTTCCTCCTGGGAACTAGTTAACCCTTATCACATAGTCCATGGTGCAAGAAGAAAGAGTTATTGGGAAACGCTGGCAAATAAAGTCTAGAATCATAGAGTGTCAGTGCCAAAAGAGAACTGAAATGTCATCTGGGTCAACTTGCAGGTATTACAGGCGAGGAGCCTGAGATCCAGACAATGCAGTCGCTTTGTTCTCCATCAGAATACTTTGAAGCTAGGGAATCTTTGTTCAGACCTTTGTTGCAGCAGGTCTGTTATCAGAGAAAGCAGTGTATATTAATTTAACATGGCGGGGGCATGCATTATTTTTCTCTAGGTTATAACACTAATATCTAAAGTTAAAAGATACAGAATAAATATGGTGCCCTCTATATGCGAGAAACTGATACTGTTTTCCTGTGTTCTCTTCTTCGTGATTTACAGTGTTGGCCAGATTTCTGCGAGGCACTTCAGGGAGACAGGAAAGAAAATTTGCCTTCATAAATACTTGGAGATCTTAGGAATGTGTTTTTTTAATAATAAAAAAATTAGTATCAAAAAATTTAAATATATATGTATATTATATATATATAAAAGAAAAGGAATAGTATACTGAACCTCTGGTTTCAGCAATGGTAAACTATGGCCCTTCTTGTCTCATCCATATTCTTCCTCCCGTATGATTAATTATACTTCTTTCCACCCTTAGCTTTAAAAAATGATCGAGTTATAATTTGCAGGCCATAAAGTTCATCCATTTTAAGCATACAACTCAGTGATTTCTAGTAAATTTACCAAATTGTGCTACTGTCACCATAATACAGTTTTAGACATTTTCAGCACCCCAATAATATCCCTTATGCCTTTCCACAGTTAATTCCCATGCCCGCCAACCACTGATCTACTTTATGTTTCTATAGAGTTGTCTTTTCTGAACATTTTATATAAATAGACTCATACAGTATGGGACCTTTTATGCCTGGCTTCCTTTACTTTGTATAACATTTTTGAGGTTCATCCATGTTGTAGCATGTGTCAGCATTCCTTTTTATTGCTTAATAGCATTCGTTGTATGGCTGTACCACACTGTGTCTATCCATTCTTCAGTTTTATAGACATCTGAGTTGTTTCTACTTTTTGCTTGTTATGCACAATGCCGCTGTGAACATTTCAATACAAGTCTTGGTATATTCATGTTTTAATTTCTTGTGGGTACACAGCTAGGAGGAGAATTGCTGGGTATATGGTAAATTTATGATTAACTTGATAAAAAAAAAACTGCCAAACTGTTTTCTAAAGTGTGTACCATTTTACATTCCCACAAGCAATGTGTGAGGATTACTGTTTTTCACATCTTCACCAACATTGATTATGTTTTTTATTATGGCTATCCTAGTAGGTGTGAAGTGGTATATTTTGTTGTGGTTTTGATTTTCATTTTCCTGGTGACTAATGATGCTGAATATCTTTGCATGTGCTTATTAGTGATTCCTATAGCTTCTTTGGTGAACTGTCTACTTAAATTATTTGCCCATTTTTTAATTGGGCATTTGTCTTCTTAATGTTGAGTTGTGTATCCTGGAGTTCTTTGTATCTTCCAGATACAAGTCCTTTATCAGATATGTGATTTGCAAATATTTTTTCCCAGTTCGTGCCTTGTCTTTTTATTTTCTTTCCTTTTTTTTTTTTTTAAAGATTTTATTGGGGAGTTGGGGGAGGGAAACAGCACTGGGAAATCAGGGGAAGGGAAACAGACAAGTTGCTGTCCTTTTGTTCTTCGGTCTAGTTATGGAGGACGTCGCTTCCCTGGCCCATGTTGGTATTATCATTGCACTCTTTCCAGATGAGGCAGATCGGTCGCCGGCCTCTGGACGGCCACTCACAGCAGCTCTTGGCAGCTCACACTGGCTGTTGGCTGCTCACGCTGACTGCTGGCCACACACGGTAGCTTATGGCAGCCCACTGCAGCAGGGGCTGCAGCCTACGCCGTCGCCTTTGACTCATGGCAGCTGAGCTCCAGGTGGAACGGTTGCTCACCATCTTAGCTGTAGAGGGCAGTGTCACTGGCTCTCATGTGGGATCCGAACCAGGGCCCTGCTGCTCAGAGCTGGCGTCCCAAGCCAGCTCTTAACCAACGCACCACTAGGCAGGCCCTCTTTTTATTTTCTTAATGGTGTCTTTTGAAGCCCCAAAGCTTTGAATTTTGATGAAGTGCAGTTTATCAGTTCTTTCCTGTTTTGATTGTGCTTTTGGTATCAGATCTAAGAAATTTTTGCCTAACCCAAGGTCTTGAATATTTTCTCCTAAAAGTTTTGTAATTTTAGCTCTCACATTCATGTCTCTAATCCATTTTGGTTAATTCTTGTGTATACTGCGAGGTAAGGGTCTAAGTTCATCTATTTGTATGTGGAATGCAGTTGTCTCAGCACTGTTTGTTCAAAAATACTCTCCTATCCCTATTGAATTGCCTTGACAGCTTTGTTGAAAATCGCTTGACTGTAAATATAAGGGTTTATTTCTGGACTCCACTCTGTCCCATTGGTCTATATGTCCTTATGTCTGTACTGCAGTGAATTTTACATCCAGGGAGTAAGATATAGTCTTGTGAAGAGGTGATCACATGAATCAGAAGGCTAAATATTTGCTACAGTGGCAGATAGTGTTTAGCATCTTATTTATCCAACTTGAGTGGTGTGTAGCATATTTAGAAGCATTTTTTTTAGTTCCTTAAAATTGCAGTACTTTCTTGCTTTGCAGCCTTCTGACATGCTTATTCCCTGGATATAGTCTAACCTCCTGTTCAGCTGCTTTTCCCCATCTCAGTGCCCCTTTCTGTTCTTTACCTCTCTCTGTCCTATAGACACAAAACGTGATACTACTGATGGCTGCATGAAAGTAGCCTTGTGACCTTGGCGACATCATTTTACTTTTCCAGGCCTTCAGTTTCTCATCTGCAAAGTGCAAACTGAATTTGATCTTATTACTTTTCCAAACTCAGTCATTAACATTTTTCCTGTTGAACATTTCTAAGGCATGTGTAAGTTCATCTCTTTTAACTGGTGAGAAAAATTGTTGTGTTTAATAGAGAATTGAATGAGCTTGTATTTGGGGGGATACGTGGGGCATCATCAGGGGATCGAGGCAGGTATTGTTGGAAAGGCAGTCTTGGCAAACATTTTATCATGTACCTAGGTGTATATGACATATGAAGCCATCACTGTGTGTAACTGGGTGATCAGGGGATAGGCATAGGCTTGCACATGCTTTTGTGATTAGAAAGGAGAGAACGAAAGAATGATTTCTATTACAAAGAAATAGCCATTTTTATGAACTTGCCAAGAAGAGGAATGGTCCTTACTGATGAAATTCTTGAAGCTTTGCATATGGCTAACTCTCTACTTGATTGATACTTAAAAGTGTAGGTCCCACTGGCAACATTTTCCATCCTTTAAGTGTTTTTTTTTCCTTTGGTATTTGAATGCTTTTATTTTCTTCATAAAATATTCCAAAGTGGGGGGATGGGAGCCCTTTTCCACAGCTGAAGTTATTCCAAGTTTCACTCCCCTGAAGAATCGGCTTTCTGTTCCTTGAAGCTTTCAGTTGCCACATCTGCTGCTTTATTTCCACTCAGTAAGTTGGAACATGTTTTCATTTAGTCATTGATTTGAGGCTTTGTAAAAATCTGAAGGAAATTAGTTAAATAGACAGTAATATCTGTGAATAATACTTTGCCTGGAAATTTCTAAGCGTAATGAAGTCAGAGGATAAAAAATTTTTAGAGGTTAGACTTTTGGATGAAGATACCAAGAAGCTGAAGCGATTTAGCGGATCAGTGTCAGAAAATACACATCTTTCAACAGATTTAATAAACACTGGAAATTATTACTGTGTTTTCTGAATTTAGGATTAAATGGCAGTTTCTTTCATGAACTTTTTAATTCGTTTTTCAGGATTTGGGTATTCATTATTTTCTCTATGATTACACTTAAAAAACGTTTTGATTTGACAAAGCCTTGCTGATATCTGGTGTTCCACCTTATTAACTGTAAGCCTTCAGAAATAAACCTGCCGTTGCTTCACAAGAGTGTTAGCTTTTAATGCCGGCCGAAAAAGTGTTCTCCCTTCTCTTCTTTCCTTCTCGTTACTTCTGGGAAAGCACTGTTATTAACAGGTGCATTCTCATCTTTTGCATGTATATACTAGGTTATTCAGCCCAAGTATTTTTTCAGTTTCACTTTGCATGAAGGTGTACTTTTTATTTTTTAAAAAATGGATTAGAACATGCTGGATAAAATATTTGCATCTAATTTAAGGTCAGGAATGGACCAAAAATATTGTAAGAGGAGATTTTTTACTAGATTCAGTTCCAATTATTTGCTCACTGTGTGAGCACTTACTAAACACAAAGCATTGTGTTTAGGTGTTATGGGAGACAAAAAACAATGAATCAGACATAAAGTCGGTAGAAAGAAGCTAGATTAATGTCTCTTGCCATTAAAGGAAATGAACACGGAATCATAAACACATGGAAGAGATTTTTCAGCAGCATCCAAACAAGGAATGATACATGAGCTAAAGGCATTTTTTTTTAATTTGGAAAGAGTGGCAGCTAAGGGAAGACCTGAGGCTTTGGGAGCACTCTCAACTGCCTGCCTGCCTCCCTCCAGAAGTCATGTGTCTGAGTGGGCAAGTCTTGAGATTTCTTACTGATACTCTAAGTCTGGAGGGAAGTGAAGTGAGTAGTTACTCTTAGTTTTCCCTTCTCTTGACTGGGAGTCAGTGGACATGAATTCTGGAAAGAGAGGGAAGAAGCTGGTTGCCTTGGAGTGAATAATCAACTTGTTTTCTTTCTATTGTACTTGACCTCTAATAAACTGTAGACCCCTTCAATTTTCCAAAGTTGTTATGAAATTCTGGCACATCAGGTATTAGTTTCATCTTTGTGAAGAAATCTGAAGTGATACTCTTTCT
Organism: Hipposideros armiger; assembly: GCF_001890085.2. Lineage (NCBI taxonomy): Eukaryota > Metazoa > Chordata > Mammalia > Chiroptera > Hipposideridae > Hipposideros > Hipposideros armiger. Next base: position 2,449,031 of record NW_017731363.1, read on the forward strand.
ATGTGTGTTACATAGTTTTTATCGTGGCATCTCCCTACACTGTCTTCCAAGGATTTCCTCCCTCTTTTTCCCATGTTGGATCTCCTTTAGCCTATGCGTATATCCATGTACTCGTATTGCTCTTTTTTGGTTTACTGTTGTTTTGGTAGAGAACATCCTTGAGAAGCTTTCTTGGAAAGGGTGCATAGACCTCAATTTAAGACCCTGAATGTCTAAAAACATCTTTAATTGTTTAAACATCTTTAAACTAGCAGCCATCGTGCAGGCTGTTAGTTTAGGTATACAATCATCAGTTGGAAATAAGTTTTCAGAATTTTGATGGCATTGCTCCAATGAATTCTAGCTTCTGATGGTATGTTAAGAAGCGTAAATCCATTTGGACTCCTGATCATTTGTGTGTGGCTTACTCTTCTCTCCCACCCTCTGCTGGAAACTTGTACAATCTTTTAACTATAGTATTGAAAAATTTTGTGTTGATGTGCCTTGCCATGGATCTGTTATTTTACCCCATTTTCCTGGATACTTAGTGGGCTTTCTAAATTTAGAAACTCATATTCTTTATTTCTGGGAAGTTTTCTTGAACTATTTAATTGATTTCTACCCAGGCCCTGAAGTATTTCAACAGATAAAGTTCTGAGGAATATGTGTTCAGAGTCGGAGGCTGCCACACACTCTAGGAAATGGAACACAATAAAAGAGAGCCAACAGAAGTAACAAAACAGTAGAAAATTCAAAGCCATCAGATTATGGAATTATCAGGCACAGATTGTTACATAAATATGTTTAATATGTTGGAAGAAAAGGAGATGAATAAGATGAGTAAGTAGTCAAGAAATTAGAAAAATTAAAAAGTCATTTTGAAAAAAGACCAAATGGAACATCTAGAGATGAAAAATTTAGTAATGGAAATAAACTCAAAGACTGGATTAACAGGACATTAATTACAGTTGAAGATGGGAGTTGGGTAATTGGATAATAGATCTTAGAAAATTATCCAGAATGCAGCACAGTTAAACAAATAGCTCCCAAAGGAAAGTTGAGAGAAAATGGTGGGAAGACAATATTTTAAGAATCCCTGGGAATTTCTCAACGTTAATAGGCTGCCACTTGGTTCTAAAATTCCAGTGAAGCTCAGCAGGTTATGCAAGAAAAAGAGAATGAAGAAATACGCATGCAGACACAGTGTAAAGTTTGGTGCTACAAAGCACCAAAACCAGAGACCTTAAAAGCAACCAGAGAGAAGATAGACTACCTACTAAAAAACAGTGATTCTGAAACCCATGTAACTTTACTAACCATCGTCACCCCAATAAACTTTAATTACAAAACAACAACAACAACAGTGATTCTATTGATACCTGATTTCTCAATAGCAATAATGGAAGCCAGAAGACAGTGAAATGTTATTTTCAATGTGCTGGGAGAAAATTGCTGTCAGTCTAGAATTCTATACCCAGTGAAAACATCTTTCAAGAATGAGGGCAAAATAAAGGCTTTCCAGTCAAACAAACGGACTAAGCTTGCTACTAATAGACTCTCAATTAAGGAAATTCTAAAGAATGAACTTCAAACAGAAGGTAACATCATAAAGAAATTGTAATGGAAATTAGGAAAAATTTTAAAACGGAATGGTATCACATAGTAGAACCTATGAGATTCTATTAAAGAGATACTTTGGAAGAAAATTTATACCCTAAATGCTTATGTTAGAAAAGAAGAAAAACTGGAAATTAATGAGCTAAGCAACCAATTTAAGCTAGAAAAAGAACAATAGGATAAGCCTAAAGAAAGTAAAGGGGAGGAGATGACAGACATTAATGAAACAGAAAGCAAGCATACAATATAGAGGCTCAAAAAAGTTCAAAGTTTTTTTTTTAAGATTTTATTGGGGAATTGGGGGGAGGGGAACAGTGCTGGGGAATCGGGCAAGGGGAACAGACAAGTTGCTGTCCTTTTGTTCTTCGGTCTAGTTGTGGAGGACATCGCTTCACTGGCCCATGTTGGTATTATCATTGCGCTCTTCCCGGGTGAGGCAGATCGGTTGCCAGCCTCTGGACGGCCGCTCACGGTGCCTCTTGGCAGCTCACACCAGCTGCTGGCTGCTCACGCTGGCTGCCAGCCACAAACGGTAGCTTACAGCAGCCCACTGCAGCAGGGACTGCAGCCTACGCCACCGCCGGCGACCCACGGCAGCCCAGCTCCAGGTTGAGCTGTTGTTCACCATCTTAGCTGTAGAAGGCAGTGTCACTGGCCCTCATGTGGGATCCGAACCGGGGCCCTGCTGTACAGAGATGGCATCCCAAGCCAGCTCTTAACCAACGCGCCACTCGGCCATCCCTGTTTTGTTTTGTTTTGTTTTGTTTTTGAAAAGAGTAATAAAACTGACAAATGTCAGGTGAGATTAATGAAGAAAAACTAGAGTGATGACACAAATAGTATTAGGAATGGAAAAAGAAAATCACATATGCAGAGATGAAGATGATAAAGGGGGTATGAACACCTTTATGGCAATAAATGTGAACATTTAGACAAAATGAAGAAATGCCTAGAAAAATATCGAAACTTACTTAAGAATTAGAAACTTTGAATAATCCTATAACAATTAAAGAAGTGAAATAATGAGAAATCTTGTTTCAAAGAAAACTCCAGGCCCAGATAGTTGTGCCTTGAAGCTTTACCTGACATTCAACAACAACCAGAGATTTCCAATCTTACATAACCTATTCCAGAGTCTAGACAGGGGACATTCTCCAGCTGAATCAAGCAGAACAGAGGACCAGATGAGAAAGGAAACTCACTTGTCAGTCTTACTGATGAATATAGTTGCAAAAACCCTAAACAAAATATTACTACCTAAACCTAGCAGATATAAAAACCCAACCAAGTTGGGATTATCCTAGGTCTGCAAAGGTGTTTTAATATAAAAAAATTCATAATGTAGCATATTAATTATAAGGAAAAAAATCATACCACCGTCTCAATGGATGGACATGCAGCTTTGGTTAAAAAATTCAACAATAAATTATGATAAAAAATCTCAAAATAAAAATAGATGGGAAATTTCATAATTCATTAAAGGGTATCTACAACAAGCCTACAGCAAATACCATACTTAATGGTGATATAGTGAAAGCCTTACCGTTAAGATCAAGAAAAGACAAGAATGCCCTTATCACCATTATAATTCAACTTTACATTAGATGTTTTAGCCAGGTAAGATCAAAACCAAAAAAAAATAGATGAAGGTACTGAAAAGAGGAAACAAAACTGCCGTTAATATTTGTAGGTTATATAATTTTATGCAAAAGTATATTCAGAAACACCCTCACATCATGTTTTACAAAAATAGGACATTTGTTTTTTAAAATTAAATAAGAGTGAAATGAGATTATGCGTAGACATGAATCTGGATGTAGGTCCTGTTTCTAGTAACTCTCAGGGCAGTAAGCAGGGACAGCCACGTTTGTTTCCTGTCTCTCAGGAATCACTGTCTTTTGTTGCCTGGTTTCCTACTGTCTTGAAAACTGTTGTTTTATATGTTTTGTTCTAGGGCCTTCAACTGTTGTTTTATATAAAAAACCATATGTTTGTTTTGGGCTATTTCAAATAGGAGGGTAAATCTGGTCTCTGTTACTCCATCTTGGCTGGAAGCAGAAGTCAGTTTAATTACATGGCTTATTTCTTAGTCTTCTTTTGTTAAAAAAGGGTTCTTTTAGCAAACACTTTATCCTAGTGCAAGGCTTTTCCCTTAAAAGCATGAGTAGATTTTTGTTTTTCATTTGTATTTTCAAAGTAACTGGTAGTTTAAAGGCCCAGTCCATAAGGACCTATGGAGTAGGGGCCCTGAGATGGATAGTTCCTGTGGCTTTTGTCATTCTCTGCTGTTATGTGCTTTGTTATCAAAGACGGTTCAAGGTCTCACCACCTCTGGAGTTTTGACCCTGTGATGTATTTCACACATTTTAACGAAAGAGAGATTGAGAGAAATCATTGATGGGTCCACATGGTTGTATCATATCCATGCATTGGCACAGAATGAAAATCTCTATGAAATTACCTTTGTGGAAAGCCCCAAACTCCATCTTCTAGCTTGTCTGATCTAGCTAGGTCAAATCAAAAGTGATCTGTAGGAACTTCTATGTTCTTGACACATTGCTATGATTTATTTTTGAGGCACAGAAATTTGTCTAAATATTAGTACACATATTATAGAGTTGCAAAAAAAATACGTATAGTTATATAGAGCACCATTTGCTTTTGTAAGAAGTTTATTAAGGATGTGGTTTAATTTCCCAGTATGTGATAATAAACTTATTTCTTTGTGATTATGAGCTTTGTTTATAATTCAATAGCAAATGTTTATTTTCCTTAAGTTACAATTCAGACATTCTTGGCATAACTAAATTTTCTCTGTGTCTTACAAAATTAAAAAAAATTAGACTTGAAACTTTCTTTCAAAAGATCTTTCAAATGGGGCCAGATTATTTTAGAAACAGATTTACTCATCCATGGTAATAAGGATGAGGGAGAGAAAAGGAAATTGAGATCTTGGACGAATCCCTAACTATCATTTTAGTCCATCACTTTCAGCCTCCCCTGCTCCTCTCAGACCCACTCACTCGGCAGTAGAGCTGCCTCGTTGGGACCCTCACTCTGCAGCCTGCTTGCTAGGCTAATGAGCAGTGCAATGGCCGAGAGCTGGGGAGCAATAGAGAAGCCAAAGGACCTAGATTATTTGAAATTAAAAAATTAACAGCAGAATAATGAGGAATCGACTGCCTTTCCTGTGCTGGGTTCCAGTCTTTTGATCAAAGGGTGTCTTTTCCTTATCATTTTACACTGTCTTTTTCAAAGTAATTTTAAAAATTATTTTTCAGTTACAGTTGACATTCAATATCATTTTATATTGGCTTCAGGTGTACAGCCTCGTGGTTAGACATTTATGTAATTTACAAAGTGATCCCTCCAATTAGTCTAGGGAATATAGTCAATAGTAATGTAGTAACTATGTATAGTCTCATTTTACAGTCTTAATCACAGTAGCCTATGTAAATAGTTGGATTTTGGGTAGGACGAAAATGAAAACTGGATTAGAAAAAGCATGTACTCGCTTGTTTTTTTATTAAGCCTTCAGATGGATTTTAAAAACTTAAACATGTTAAATGCTATTGCTGTCCTAGTTAACAAATGGAAGGGCATTTTCTTTTATGGTGGTCCTGAACAGTGTGTGTTTTTCTTTTCAGCTACTAAGTCTGGATTGTTACCACCACCACCGGCGCTCCCTCCGAGACCTTGTCCATCACAGGTAGGAGGCAGATGTTGATTTCTGTACACTGTTGGGTTGTCCTTTCATGGTGCTTCCTTTGCGAGGGCCGATCGCCACAGAACTGGATGGTCAGATTCCTAAGATGGCATCTGGCTGAAGAGAGCAGAGAGTGCTTAAATTTCTTCTTATCCAGCCAGCACCTCCCCTCCCTCCCCCAAACCTCATGTGGAAAAGGGAAAGTCCCCTCAATAAGCAACCAAGCAAATGTGTCCTAGTTCACGCTTGGCTATACAGGGTTACATATAGTTTTCATCCAGAGAAAGGAGGGGTAAAAGGTGGTCCTCTCCAATTGGGGGCGGGGCATGGTTTTTTTGTATAGCATATGCAGTCTGGGTGCCTATATTTTCATCAGTATTTTAGGAGCTGATTTATTCTGCATAAACTAAAAATAAATGGCCATCAACCTGTGGTTAGTGCTGCGGTTTGGGCCCACGACACTTTCTTTAGGAGGGTATCTTCCCTGGGAACAGTAAGGTATAACAGCAGGAGCTGGGAGAGCGTGTCACCAAAGCCTGTCTCCCGTGTGAATTTCTTCTGCCTTATTGGCATGTGCTACTCTGGCTTATTCATCAACACTCTTTGTAGAGCTGAAAATGGGTAGCAAGCACCCAATCTGGAGTGTGGTAAAGGGTGCTCCAGGCCCTGCCTTTCATTAACTGCTGCTGGAGAAACTTTTCATCATTAAAAACCCTGTCTGACTTTTGGTAGAAAATATTGGGCAGTTTCTCGATAAACAGTCCCAGTTTTTACCTCATTGCTCTGGGCGGTGCAGAGCATACCCTCTCACATGGAGCATCTTAGGACTTGCTGAGTCACTGAAACCACTTTTAACATTTGCTTGTCCTTTTTTGAGAGAATTAGGTTGTCTTTAGCATCCACTCAAACTTGAGATGCAAATACCATGAGGTCCTGGCTTCCTGCTTCAGTTTGATGGGTAAAAGCCCCCTTCTTTCTGCCCATGTACCTTTTCTAGTACTCCAGCATTGCCTTTAAGAGATTATTGGTTAATCAATCAACAGGTATTTATTGAGGCCCTGCGATATATCTAATGCCAAACTTTAGTTCCATCCTGAGACTTTCCCTGGTCATCATTTCTGCTCATTTGATCATTGGCTCTGTTTATTGAGCATCCACAATAGACCAGGAATTGTGCTAAGTGCTTTCAATGCATTATCTATTATCTATTAAGTAGGTACTAATATAATCCTTTTTTTACAGATGAGGAAATTGAAGCATACAGGGGTTAAGCCAGTCTCCCAAGGTGACATAGCTAGTAACTAGTAGAGCCAGCTCCCAACCTATGGTCCATCTCCTTAGGGTCCCTCCTCTCCCCATCACTGGAGTCAGAGTGTCTGTGTATACAGGAAGACAGTGATCCGTTGCTCTGGCAATTGAGGCTTTTACCACGTCCCCTAAGGAGGACCTAGATGAGAGGAGGCTCCGGATTTGCACTAACAGCAAACCTGGACTTTGTCACAACAAAATGAGTGGGCATTCTGCCAGCTGCTGCTTTCAAAGTGGGGCTTGGGAGCCACCTGGATGAATGAGTGGAAGACCTGCCTGAAAGGGCTTTTGTGGCCAACCTCCTTATCTTTCCCCTGCTGTGCAAGTGCCAACGCTTACTTCCTGGTCGGGAAATGCTGCGATCAGCAGGCCTAATCTGAGCTGCTTCAGGTGGGCTTCCTGCCTGCTTTGGGGCTTGAGGATCTGACAGGGCCCTGGGAATTCTCAAGTCACTGTTAGCAAACCAGACTGCTGCTTTGTCTGCTAGACTTCCCATCACAATGTGAACAGGGAGCCTCAGCTGCCAAACTCTGGCGATCTCAGACTACAGAGACAGGTGTGTAAGAAATGCAGGCAGAACTAATAAAAAAACAAAGAAATAAATGCAGGCAGAAAGCCCCCATGCCACTTCCCACCCCCACTGCCCCCCTTTCACCCACCGTAAGTGGGACACACATATTGAAAAGAGGAAGTCCTGGGTGATAGACACATGCTTCCCTTTGGTCTTTGTGCAGTGTCCCATTCTGAGTGTTGGCCCCAGGAAAAGCTCACCTAACCACCTGTCTGGGGCACCTGTAGGTGCTTGTCTTCTCCACTCTACTTGTGATAAAACCGTCTTCTGGGAGATATTCTGAGGGCTCTGTGCTGAGACACATTTGCAGGCTGCTGCCTCTGTACCCGCTTTGGGAGAGTCCCAGGGCATATGAGCCCATGAAAGGCTTTGAAGTCCCACAGTAAAGAAACCCGGTCAATTTTGTTAAAGCTGGCAATTTCCTAGCTTGTGTGACCATTCATTTCTTTATTTATAAAATACCTATTAATATCCGGAGGGCTTAGTGGTTAGGAAACATTATTATACACCAGACTTAAGGTATTGGTAAGAACATTTCCAAACCTCTTTCATCTGTCACCTCATCTCTATATTATGTGCTTAAAGGTAAATTTTTATATCTTATGCCAATACTTTTTTCTAGAAGAGTTGAAAATGAAAAATAAAATTTCCTGCACATTAGCTTGGGCTTTCAAATTGTCATGTTTTCAGTTTGTTGTGTTTTCTTCCTTGTTTTTCTATTCCTTCTTGCTTACTATCTCATGGGGTCATTTTTACCACTTAAACACGCTAAGTTCTTTTCTAGTCTGTTAATTTTTTTTCGAATGTTCCTTGCTATATATGGACAATAATCCTGACTTTGGAAAAAAAAATATATATACTTAGCTACAGAGACTTCTTTTATGGGGCTTAAACTGTAGTACCTAGGGGAGAAACCAGGAAGCCTGATATAACTAAAATCAGTATATTTATCAGTAGCTCTGAGAAGAGATTAAAATAAAATGTTTTTGGATTATTCTTGGGTTTAAATTTATCATGTTAGTTAACTTGATAAATGGGAAGACTAGATTGTAATAAACAAGAAAATGTTTTATTCCCTAAAAGGGATCACTGTTTTAAAAACTGTGGCCAATCAGTGATGTACTTTCAGATTTTAAGTATATAAGAGAAAAGAGTTTGTATATTTGCAGCTATGTGCATAAAGGTATGTATAGATCATTTCTACATACATCCAAAAAATATATATCTACTGCTATTATGTCAAGTGAGAGAGATGAAGTATAGGTTTTAAGCAGAAAATGCAGTTTAGCTGGCACTGCTATGATGTGCACACCTGGGTTAAGTTATACAAATGGGGCCCTAGTGTTAGGATAAGGAATCCATTCAAAGAAACAGATCTTTTTATTTTTCATACCATAGGTAAGATCAAGAAGGACCAAGAGAATATATACAGAATCTAGTGGTTTGTGTCCCACAGTTCCCTGCGGACAGACTACAGACCAGGCCATGGTATTTTGGCTCAGCTCAGGAGAGATGACACATTGTTTTGTTTAAAGACTGATTCATAGCATAAATGAGTAAAAGGCAATTATAATTAACTGTTTCATAGGTTCCTAGGGAGTAGTGTTAAAATGAGAGTTAGTTAAACTTATTAGCTCGCTGTTTGTGTGTATATAAATGGAGTCAAATGCCATCTACGGAGCTGGTGCTTGTCCTGTAGGTCAGTTCTCTGCTGAGGGCTTATTTGGTACTTCAGTAGCTAAATCCCTTTCATAGTGTTGATCTCATGCCAAATTTCTTAGGGCAACTGTGATAGAGGCACAGCTTCAGTGTAATTATCTTTAATAAAGAAAAGGTTTTTTGATACAAAGGATAATCTTTTCAGTATTATGTTAGCACCACATTGGATGAATTGAGGCTCCTGGTAGATTAATGCGTTCAGAATTTTCCTATTTATACCACTAATTTCTCCCCTTCTAATGGCAGGTGCACCTTGCTAGCAGTGTAATGAGTACTAAAATAGTCCTATCAGATGAAAGCACTATGGAGGAAGCATTTTATCAATCCTTTTAAGCTTAGAGAGACTGGGAGGGCTTCATGGAAGGGCTGAGGTGACCAATGACATGAGTTTTTAAGAAACGAGAGAACTTTTTAGATGGCTGAGGTATTCAGAGCTTTACTGTAGAGAAAAAGCAAGTGCAAAGAAACAGGTCTGTAAAGAGGTTTGAGGAACTGCCTGAAATTTGGAAAGCTATGAAGTCTTAGGGGAGAGAAATTGAATGTTTGGAGGTGGCAGTGAAGAGCAAGTGGCCTGCTCACTCGCTTGCGTCCCTGTGGTGCCTGGGATATAGGAGAGAAAGGGCCTCCTGACAGGGAGTTCTGTGTGGGGAGCAGCCCCTGAGGAGAGAGTACAGGGTGTCACTTAGCCCAGCGGTGCTCACCCTTATGCCCACTGGAATCACGTGAGGAAGCTAAACCTACTGAGGCCTGGGTCCCACCCCCAGAGATTTTGGTGTGGGCCAAGGCTTAGGCACGGGGAGTTCTAAGAAGCTCCCCAGGTGATTCTGAAGTGCAGCCAGGATTGAGAAGCACTGAATTAAGGCAAGAGGAAGGATTGCTCGGTGAAGAAGTTGAGATTGTGGGGATTTGTCCTAAAGGGCACAGTGGAAGGCTTTCTTGAGTTGTGGAGGGTGGGAGACACGCGGTCAGGTTAGGAGACGTACACAGACCCACCCCATGGGGACGAGAACCAAGTACAATGGATGTCATGGCAGCCTTGGGCTTTTTGTGATGACTGATATCAGCAGGGTTGGAGGGCACGATGGGAAGGTCTTGCTGGAGGGACTGGTTACTGTGTGCCTGAGGTCCTGTGGGGACTGTTATGAAGGACTAGCCATGAACATAGACAGCTAATCTCTCGTCTAACTTCATCATCTGGCTACATAGAATCAGGTCCCTAAGGCAATACCGAACCCCATGGAATATGCTGGGCCTGCTGCTCTATTTCAAAGTCAAATTTCTTAGATACAACTTTTTATAAAATATTGCCTTTATTCCATTTAGAAGGAAAGACTTCAACTCAAATGGCCATCTGTAGGCCCTAAACTTCTTCTGAAATATTTGACACTCTGTGCTTTAAAAAATGTACCCTGCCCTTGTAAATTAATATCCTATCACTTCAAGTATTCTTTCCATAAGTTAATATACAGTTGATGATACAAAATAGTAAATTTTCCTGGGAGAAATGAAGAGTTTTAGACCTCTGTGTTTTTTTGGCATTACTAGTGATTATGTAAGCCTCTTATCAAGGTTACCTAATACATTTTTAAGATGTAAATTTGATTAAAGTATAACATACATGCTGAATCCATTTTAGCCACATACTAAATCCATTTTTAAGGAGTAAAATGAAGTATTAGCTCATTGGAATGTTCAAATATCTGTAAGAAAACAGGAAGAAACATTCTTTAAGTATAAACAATATGGAAATGTCGCTGCTTCTAAAATTTCATGGCCTTTTTCTTTATCAAATTAAAACTCTGTGGCCATACATCAAATACCATGAGATCTTTTGCTATAATATATTCAGATGACCTCATGTAATGTACATTAGTCACTGAATTAACTTTAATACATTGGCTTTGTAGATAAAGCGTATTTGTGAGCTTTCTAAAGTATATAGAACATCCTAATTTTCACTCATTAACATATAAATTTAGTATATGTCAAGAGGTGTTTTTTCATGTATTTATGTATTAGAAACTCAGTAATTATTCGGAGGAGAATTTACAAACACACATCACCTAAGATGTCATCTTCATTTTCTTCCAAAGTGTTACTCTGTTCTGTCCTACAGTGCATGCAGTAGATTTGCTGAAAATCACAGTATGTTAATGAGTATTTCAGTGATTAAGGGAGGAAGATCTAGGCCCAAGATTTATCTTCATCTGTGATGATGAAAGAACATACTGAAAGCTGTACAACAGTGGGTGAATGTGTCTATCTGTGCTCTTATTCTTAGCCCCACTACCGTGTAGCTCTATGGCTTTGTGGGAAGTAAGCAAATTAGCCTCCCAGACCTACTGCCTCTTCTGTAAAATGAGAAAATTAGACTACATGGATCCTTCTACTGCCCAAGGTCTCTCATTATGTGTTGTTTTCCTCTGTACAAGAAAAATTTTGTTGCAAATATAGATGAAACATCGTAAAACACAATTGAGGGACCAGATGGCTTGGACTAATTTCTCCCTGCTCTCCCCTGCTAAGTACACCTGAAAGCCCTGGACATAATATCACAGAAGGAGGACTTTGAAAGATGTAAAGAGGAAAGCAGACTGGCTAGGATCTTAGGACTTGAGGAATGGCATAGCAGTCAGTTCCCTGAGTTTTTGAAGTCTCCAATGTATCCTGGACTGGGCACTAGATAAGCCTGCAACCTGGAACCACCAACAGATACAGACAAAAACAACAACAATCACAAAAAACAGTTCCAAGAAAAGTCTGCTGTGAGCAGAGGGCTGGGAAAGGAGCAGCCAGGCTGCGTATAAACCTTTCTGACAATATCGGCCCTACCCCAGCCAAACCCCATAGATACCCTTCCCTCTGGTGGCAACAGAGATCGACTGGGGAGTCTCATCTCTCGTCCCTCACCTGGTGGCAACAGACAGCCTGGGGTGGTGCTTTCCTACCCACTAGAGAGGGCTTCAACAGAGACCAAAGGGGGTAGATTGTCTCTTAACCCCAACCGGATGGCAGCATGTGGCCTGGGGAGGCACTTTACACCCCCCACAGACAGTGTCACTGGAGACTGAGACATTCCCAGATAAGCAAAAACTCAAGGAGTTTGTCACTAGGAGACAGGCCCTATAGGAAATGCTAAAGGGAGTCTTCCAGGCTGAAATGAAAGGACCCTAGACCAGGGGTCGGCAAACTGGCTCACGAGCCACATGCGGCTCTTTTGGTACATGTGTGAATTTTTCTTATTTTAATAAAGATATAATTAATTCTACTACTTGTTATAATATTACTTTAAATTTTCCTTATTTGTAAAAATATATTTATGGCTCTCGAATAATTTTTAAATTGTTGTGAGGGACAGGATTGGCTCTTCGTCTCAAAAGTTTGCCGACCCCTGCCCTAAACAATACCTCAAAGCCATACGAAGAATTGAAAAACGGTGAAGGTAGCCACATTGGTAAATATAAAAGCCAGTAGTGTTGCAGTGTTGTTATTTTTTGAAACTCTATTTATTTCTATATGATTTAAAAGGGAAATGTTTAAAACAGTAATTATAAGTCTATGTTAATGGGCAAACATGTATAGCTATGTAATTTGTGACAATAATATAAAGGGGATGGTGGGGCTGTAAAGCAGTTTTTGTATACTATTGAAACTAAGTTGGTATTAATTCAAACGTGATTGTTATAAAGTTATGATATTTATAATTCCTAGGGTAACCACTAAGAAAAAAAATATATATAGAAAAAAATGAGAAGGTAGTAAAAATGGTACACTAGATAAAATTTAATCACAAAAGAAGACAGCGATGGAGGAATTGAAGAACAGAACAGGTATAAGACAGAAAACAAGTAGCAAAATGGCAGAATTAAATCTTTCCTTATTAGTGATTACTTTAAATGGATTAAAATCTCCACTTAAAAGGCAGAGACAGAATGGTTTTAAAAATATCCAACTATGTACTATCTACAAGAGACCGACTTTAGATCCAATAATACAAATTAAATAGGTTGAAAGTAAAGGAATGGAAAAAGATATTCCATGCAAATAGTAACCAAACGAGAGCTGGGGAGGCTATACTAACATCAGACAAAATAGACTTAAAAACAAAAATTGTTACAAGAGACATAGAAGGACATTATATATTGATAAACGGGCCAATCCATTAAATTAAGAAGATAAAAAATTATAAACTTATACATACCTAAAAACAGAGCTCGAAAATACATGAAGCAAAACCTAACACAATTGAAGGGAGTAATAGGCAGTTCTACAATAATAGAGACTTCAGTATCTCACTTTCAATAATGGATAGAACAACTAGTCAGAAGACCAATAAGGAAGTAGACGATTTGAAATACACGATACATCAGCTAAACCTAACAAACATCTATAGAACACTCCACCCAACAACAACAGAATATACATTTTTCTGAAGTGCACACAGAATATTCTCCAGGATAGATCATGTTAGGCCACAAAACAAGTCTCAATAAATTTAAAAAGATTGAAATCATACAGAGTATCTTCTCTGACCACAATGGAATAAAACTAGAAATCAATAGCAGAAGGAAAACTGGAAGATTCACTAATATGTGGAAATTAGACAACATACTTTTAAAATACCAATGGGTCTAAGAAGAAATTACAAGTAAAAGTGGAAAATACCTTGAGATGAATGAAAACAAAGTATAACAAAACCTATGGGATGCAGTGATAGCAGTACTTAGGGAAATTTATAGTTCTAAACACTTAAGGGATCCAGGACCTTGAAGGCATCATGCTAACTATTTAAAATAAGTCAGAGAAAGACAAATATGGTATGATCTCACTTATATGTGGAGTCTAAAACAAACAAAAAACCAAAACTCATAGGAAAAAATCAGATTTGTGATTACCAGAGGCAAGGGTTGGGGGTGGAGGAATTGGATGAAGGTGGTGAAAAGGTACAAATTTCCAGTTATAAGAAACAAGTCCTGGGGATATAATGTACAGCATGGTGACTATAGTTAATACTGCTCTATGGTATATTTGAAAGATCCTAAAAGTTATCATCACAAGGAAAAAAATTTATTATTGGATTGTCAGAAAAGTCATGACACATTTTCACAATGAAAAACATAGAAAAAATACATCATGACTTTTCCGACAACCCAATATAACTGTATGAGTAGATTGGATATTAACTAAACATTGTGGGAATTGTTCGTAATATATGTATGTCAAGTTATTATGCAATACACTTTAAACTTATACAGAGCTGTATGTCAGTTATATCTCAGTAAAACTGGGGGAAAAAAAGGACCCAAAATCAATAAGCCAACTTTACCATAAGAAACTAGCAAAACAAGAGCAAGATAAACCCAAAGCTAGGAGAAGGAAGTAAATAAAAAGAGGCAATAAACGAAATAGAGAATAGAAGAAACAGTGGAGAAATCATTGAAACCAAAAGTTGGTTTTTGGAAAGATCAATAGTATTGACAAACCTTTAGCTAGACTGACCAAGAATATATTTAAGCTTGTGTTGTCCTCTCGTCAAAATAAAAGGTTCTATTTTCATTAAAATCTGGTTCTGATAAATTTATCTTTCACTGTTGGTGACATTGTTTTGAATTTATCAGGGTTGAATATTCAAGTAAATGATTCCATTTTGTGTAAGACATTTTTTCCTGCATTGACTTTGACAATACATTTTGCTGTATGTTCATGTTGTAGAATTGGTTCATAGATTACTCAGAGAGCTAACCATAGCTCCAGGTTATTGTAGCATAAAGAATCAGTTGTGGATTAGACCACCTTCTGTTGATTGAATCGAGAGAGAATTCTGCAAGTCCTCTTATAAGGATTTATGAAAGGAATTTGAAAAGTACTATTCTCAAACAGTTGGCACTGAATGAGAAATTCAAAAGGCAAAGGAAATGGCCGTAATGATAAGTTCAAGGAGAAGAGAGAGTGAGAAATAGTGACGAAATACTGGCATTGGAATAGAGGAGAAAAGATTAAGTATAAATCCCCCCTTTTAAAAAGGAGCACTCAAAATTTTGCCAACTATCAACAAATACCATTAGAATTTATCCTGAGAACTAGTTTAAAAGAAAGGAAGAATTCTGTGATGACATTTATTTTAGTAGTTATCAATAAAAATAAAAACAATACAACACAAATGTCCAAGATGGAGGCTCTAGTTAAGGGTATTTGTATATCCGCCTAACAGAATATCAGACATCCATTAAAATGAGTACTTGGAAGGTAGTGGGAAACGGGTAATGGCCGAATACAGGAATGTTTCCAGATTGTGCTGCATAGTAAACCTTTGACACTAGGTTTCGTGAAGGTCCATGGGACAGTGATTGGCCCCTTTGCTGTGGTGGGATTTTGAATTACTTTTCCAGTGTTACTGGCCAGCATTCCCTTCCCAGTGGGTCTTTGGGGTTCTTGACTCTTGAGTGAATTTCCACTAACTCTTTTTTAGTGGTCTAAAGGGGTAACTTAAGTAGTTTATGTATAATTTACCTATCTTATGCTAATTTGTTTATATAAGTACATTCTCTATTTTGGGGAGACTCTTTGAGTAGTATGTGTGTGATTGAGGTATCCACGAAGATCTCCAGATGTTTCAGTCCAAAATGTCAATGTTAAGCACTTGGAAATAGACTACTAAGCAATTGGTAGAAGTTTAAATAGATATTTTGGTGGGGAAATTAGGCAGCTTATTTTTTTAAAGGTTTCCTCTTAACCATTAAGGATTGGGGGAAAGGGAAAAAATGCTCTGATATGACAACTATTGTAGAATAAAAAAGTCATTCGCAGCTTATCTGGATAAAATGGCCATTGGGAGCTATTTTTATGGACCACGATTTCAGAACTTGTGATAAGACATATAATAATGCATAATAATCATAGAGTTAGGGTGACTCCAGCGATTGTGAGGTTCAAGTAAACAGCTCACTGAAATATATCATCTGGTAGATTTTTTTCTGTGTTCTCTGGGTAGTAAATACTTACTGCCTTTTCTCTTACATGGTAATTTGCTGTGTACAGAATTCTACAGTAGGTTGAAGGTTGTTTTTCCTCTGCATTTTGAATATATTACCTCCTTCTCTTCTGGCATTTGTTGTTGCTGCCATTGAGAATTCTACCGTCAGTCTATTTTTTGTTTCTTTTCTCTAGGGTGGCTTTTAAAACTTTATCATTATTTTCGATGTTCTGTTTCAATTTCACTGCGATGCGTCTAGGCATAGATTTAAACTTATTTATTCCAAGGTGATGCTTGGTATGCATTTTTCATCTGGAAAATCATGTCTTTAATTTTAGAACACTCTTAGTTGTATCTCTGCAAGTTTTGATTCTCTATTCTATTTTCTTCTCGAACTCCAATTAGCTCTGTTTCTATGCCTGTCAACACATCTTTTACTTCTAGTAATGGCTCTTTTATCTTTTTATGTTGTGATCTCTCTAGGCTGCCCTGGATGAAACCTCTGTCTTCCAAATTAATAACTCTTTTTCTATAACTGTATGATTCAAGGTTTTAGAATCCGTTCTTTTTTATATCAATCTATTCTTGTTTAACTCTCCCAATTTATATTACATACTGATCTATTTCTATTACATACTGTTCTTTTTTAGGATACATTCCCTACTTTTAACTTTGAGAGGATTCTAAACATTATTTTCAACTTGTTCTCTTTTCAGTTTTGTTGGGTAAATTTATCTTTTTTTTTCTTGGTTCTTAGTGTTGGGTTTTTTTCTTTATGTTTTTTGGAAATTTGTTTAGCAGTGTGATTTTGAATTGGAGTTTAAATTTTATTCTCAGTTCTCTGAGTGCCCCCTTCCTAGCAGTTCCGTGGAGTCTCTGCCAACCTCACCCCATAGCCCCGCACCCATGGGCCTCCAGCCTAGGACCAATTCTTATACTTGAGGTTCAGCACTTCCATCTGGTTCAGATGTCAGGGACTGTGCAGATGGCACCCGATGGCGGCTTAGCCCAAGACCAGGCTGCAATGTTATATCTGCTTCCACTTCCTTTCTTAAGTAGACAGCCCCGAGCACCTTCACAGGCTGCACATGGTTTTGCAGCTTTACAGGTAGTAAAATGCCACCTGAGCCCCTGGCTTCAGGGAATGAGCTTGGAGCCAGTCCCCTGCCTCATGTGGGGGCATTGAAATGCCTGTTACTCTGCTGTGTGTGAGCTCTCTGCTGCCTCTGCCTACTTCTGAACCATCAGCCTGGCCTGCCGCTTTGTGCTTTGGCCTCACCCGGATCTTTATCTGGCATGTGAGTGTATCTAAGTCTTTTTAATTTTGTGCTCATGCTCTCAAACCTGTCATTGCATATCATTTTTATAGAAGAGGAAGTTGAGGTTCAGAAAGCAAAAGTGAGCTACTTGGAACCTCACACCTAGTGAGTGACAGATCCAGCTCTTGTAGAAGCAGAGAGCTGGGAAAGGAGTCCATGGAGGTGCTAGATGTTTAAGGATAAACATTTAGAGAGAGAAAACTCATTTGTTGCATGTCACAAAAATTAACTATAGATCTGCTAAGCTAAAGTTAATAAGAATTTCCAGTCTCTGTGTCCACCAATAATTTTGTAAATATGAAGTAAGCTGAAATGCTTAGTTTAAAGTGCCTTCCCCAGTGCAAACTTACATTCGTCTTGGCCAAAATAGCTTTCACATTTTGGTCAGTGTGGCCATATTTGGTTTAGCAAAAGGCCAAGTGCGATCCTTCTCTCACCTTCTAAAAGGGAACACAAAGGCAAAACTTTTGCATCATAAACAACTGCGATTTATGCACTTCAGAATTGATTTTAGAAGCACACAAACCATAGAGGCTTTGTGATCCATTTATTGTATTAATTTACCAAGCACTTAGGTAGAGTGCTTATGTGCCAGATGTTCTGCCAAGTGCTTTCGAAATATTAAGTCATTGAATCCTAGCACCCATGTACAGTGGGTTCTTTTTCTGTCCTCATTGTTCAGATAAGTAAACTAAGGCACAGAGAACTTGAGGAATTTGCCCCAGGTCACCCACAGCAAGTTAAAGCTGTGACTCTAACCCTGGCTGTCTAACCCAGAGTGCCAGCCCCTCCTACTCTGCTGTGTAACCACATCTCAGAATTAGGTTCTTAATCGCTGTCTTCTTAATAACTGAGTTGACATGTTATCTTTATCAGGGATGTATTTTATGCTATCTAACCGCTTGATAGACTAGCTTGATCCCACCACTGATAGCTTCGTTTCTTTAATTTTTCCCTCATTATATTGTGCTCATGATATTGTGTGCAGCTTACTTTGCTAACTAACATCTCTCCTCTGGAAGATGCCATAAGTTCATCTAATAATTCCTCAGGTGTTAATGGAATGTACTTATAACAGGCCCACACTTTGCTGAGAACTGTGAGAGCACAAAGGTTGTGGTATGCACCTTATCCTGTGGCTCCTTCATCCTTCCTCACCCTCTGAAGGCAGTCATGCCTGACGCCATCCATTCTATGGTTCCCCATGCTGTGTGTATATAACTGGTATTTTCCATGGGTCTCATTTAAACCCATTTCCTCATTCTGTATTGCCAAGGGTTGTAGGATTGTTTCCTATAACTAACAAAAAGCCCAGTTATTCCCCTGGGGGTCAGTTATTGGTTGCCTTTTAGGTTCCTGAACAACGGAGTCCTTATTTCTCTTCTCTGATCCCCCCACCACACAGTGACTGAAACCAGGAAGCCCTTGTATGTGTCAGGAGAGGAGCAAGTGCCTAAGTGGGGCTGGATTGGAGGGTGCTTGAATGTGCTATGGTGTTAATGGGAAAGGGCAATGGAAGACGCCAGAGGTTGGCCCAGGAAGGCAGTCGGACAGAGTAGTTAAGACTGCAGGCTCAGGGTTCAAATGCTGTCTCTGCCTCTTACTGGCTGTGTGTCTTTGGGCAAGTTACTTAGCCTGTCTGTGTCTCAATTTCATCATCTGTAAAATGGGGATAATGATTGTATTTGCTCACAGGGTTGGTGTGATGCTTCAATGAGTTAATATCCATAAAGCATTTCGAATGGGTGCCTGGCATATGGTCAGCCCTCAACGACAATTAGCTGTTATAATTATTATTACTGTGGGCCCAGCGAAATAGAGGCAAGGTCTAGTTGGCAAACACAGAACAGACTCAGGATAGCTAGAAGTTAGTGGTCACAAGTCCAGAATTAGTGCCAGACGGGCTTACTAAACCACTTGTAGCAGCATCACGTTCTTCCCCACTTCGGTGACCTTTTACGGGCTGGCCCTCTGCCTATATCAGGGGTCAGCAAACTACAGTCTAGGCCAAATCCACATCATCCACAGGCGAAGAATCAATGGATAGACAGATCGTTTCCCCCATCAGCCTTTTAACGTGCCATCTCCTGACTCAAGGATCACGATGTCTGTGTCTGTAGTTGGCTGTGGCCTGAGGACCTTTATCTGACCAAGATGCTGTCTTTCAGGCTGTACGAGCAAAACCTTGAGCAATTATCCTTTATTCAACTGGCAGCTTCACAGGATTGCTGTGGGTGGTCCTTCCCAACTCTGGGTTTCTCTAGCATAATTAGAAGAACCCAGACTAAGTCCTCTCCTTAGATGAGGCAGAGGGAAATAAACCTGTCAGGGAAAACAGGTATAGGATTTTTTCCCTTGGGACTCCCTCCCAAATACCCTGCTCTGCTCAGCAAGTTCTACAGGTATCACCTACTGATGTGCTGGTAAACCCCCCACAAAAAAGAAAAATCCTCAATTTGTAGCCTTGGCCGTTGTCTGTGTTGTAAATACTCCCACCGTGGCTGAGTGCAGGCGGAGTCAGGAAGAGATGTGCATGGTGGACTCATGGGTACCAGCGCGCTCTGTAGTAGACAGCTTTACTTGCTGCCGAATCCTGCTGTCAGGAGTTTGTGTGCCAGGGAGAGCTCAGTCTAGGCAGGGCACTGTTTCGGCCTAATCCCAGAATGTGCTGTTACAAATGGGGCCATATTTCTGAAGTCACTAGAGATGAATCATCCCTCTTGTTTACATTTAACTTGTACCACTAGGTGGCACTTTAAGGACATTCCAGGAAATTGGCTCTACTGGATTTATTTTTGAACATTTTATTGAAGTATAATATGCATATTGAAAAGTACACATTGAACGTGCAAGTCAATGAATTTTCACAAGCTGAACACACACTTGTGTAATCAGCACTGAAATCAAGAAACAGAATGTTACTGGCATCCCAGAAAGCCCCTCTTATGCTCTTTCTGGCACCTATTCTTTGTTCTTAGTGTTACCACTATTCTGACGTCTAACAGCATAGATTAGTTTTACTTGTTTTCTACATTATCTAATTGGAACTGTGCAGTATATACTCTTGTGTCTGGCTTATTTTACTTAAATGCTGTTGTGTGATTCATCCATATGGTGTGTAATTATAGATCATTGCTGTATAGTATTCCACTGTGTGTGGAAATATATCACTGTTTTCTACTGTTGGTGGACATTTGGGGAGTTTTCAAATTTTGGCAATTATAAATAATGCTGCTATGTGTATTCATCTACAAGTTTTTGAGTAGATGTAGGTTTTCATTTCTCTTGGGTATATACCTAGGAGTAGAATTTCTGGGTCATAGGGTAAGCATGTGTGCAGCTTTAGGGGATACTGCCAAACAGCTTTATAAAGTGTTTGTAGTGATTTATACTCCAACAGTGTTCTCATTTTAGCTCCACATCCTCATCAATACTGAATTTATTTTATGGCTGGTTCCTAACTCTTAAACATGACTTTTATAGCACTCTCTCTAGCCAGCTATTTCTAATTGGATTTTTTTTAAAGCAACCTTCCTCTGTTGGACATAGCTCATGCAGGAAGGGCTATGTCAACCCAAAAAGGGACATTTATCATCGTCTAAGTATGAGATTTCGGTAGTTAGAAAAGATGTTATTCAGACATTCCATCACTAATACAGAGCAATGGAACGGGGAAGGGGATTCAAAATTATAAGTGTGGCAAAGTATGGGGTGAGGCTAGGACTTTGAGGCACTTTGAAATTTCTGTACACTTTAGGTATTATTGCCAGGCCTAAGTAAGTCTAGGGTTGGGGACCAGCAAAAAGGTTTCTAACCAGGGCCTCATAATCAGGTGCCTTTGAATTGTGATAGTGGGGAGTGCCTGTTTTAGTAAGAGTCTGTTTGGTGTGGCAAGAGGCCTGCATGTCCTATCTTTCTTGAGCCTTATCCAATGGGGAGCATGAGTCTCAAGAGCCTCATTCTCAAGAGAACCCTGCCACAGACCCCCTTATCTGTGAGGCCCATGTTGTTGGCTCTGCAGATGGCATTATAATATGGCTTTAGGAATGTGATGAGTGGAGGGCGGGGCTCAGACTTGACTCAGGTCTCTATTCTATTACTAGAAATTGGAAAAAGAAGAACAAAACCCTAGCTGTGGTCAAAATTTGTCTCTCAGACCAAAATACAGTGCCCATAGACTTATAGTTGTAATAGTAAGTCTGTTTCATGGATGTTGTCCATAATCCAGGGGGTTCCAGGAATCCCTAAGGGGTTATGCTGTGCCGCTGCTGTATCCAGGGACTAGGTGTCCATTATAGTTCCTGATTATTCACTTCCATTGGAATTGTCCCTGAGCTCCTCTGTCAGTGTTCCCCCGGGTGTCTCCAGTGTTGGATGGGCCAGTCGTAGGGGGCCACCAGAGGCATTCAGTGCAAACTGACTGAGATGTCTGTGCTGAGGCAGCCATGATGAAAGTCTGAAAGGGCTTTATTTTAAAAAATTTCTTCCCTCCAGTATTGGTAGCAGTAATATCCAGTAGCACAAATTTGGATTGTGGATAGCCTGCTTGAGGGGACCCGCTTATAATCTAAACTAGAGTCAGCTCTTTCTCAGTCTAGGTTTTCATCTTTTGGCAAGAAGGGAAAAGTCCCTTATGTTGAATTGGCTGGGAAACCAGTTGTAATTTTACAGTAGCAGTAGCAGATCGTATGCCTGGGAAACCAGTTATAATTTCACTTCTGATTATGATAGTAGCTGCCATTATTGAACAGCTACTATAAAATTGTGCTTAGCTTTCTATATAGATGTTTTGCTTAATTTTCACCATGCTAGGAGTTTGGGTGGATTATCCCCTTTTGCAGACAAAGAAATGGTGGCTCAGCACATGCCTGGGTTATACACCTAGCAAGTGCAAAACCTGGGTTTGATTCCACAGCCTGTGCCCAGTAACTGCTGTGCTTCATGGCTCCAGTTACTGCAGGATGAATTCTTTTTTATTTTTAAAGATTTTATTGGGGAATTGGGGGAGGGGAACAGTGCTGGGAATCGGGGGAAGGGGAACAGACAAGTTGCTATCCTTTTGTTCTTCAGTCTAGTTGTGGAGGACTTTGCTTCACTGGCCCAAGTTGGCACCATCATTACACTCTTCCCGGGCGAGGCAGATCAGTCACTGGCTTCTGGATGGCCGTTCACAGCGGCTGCTGGCCGCTCACGCTGGCTGCTGGCTACACACAGTAGACCATGGCAACCCACTGCCACAGGGGCTGCAGCCTACGCCGTTGCCGGGGACTCACGGCAGCCTAGCTCCAGGTGTAGCTGTTGTTCAGCATCTTAGCTGTGGAGGGCAGCGTCACTGGCCCTCATATGTGGGACCTGAACCGGGGTCCTCTGGCGTCCCAAGCCAGTTCTTAACCAACGTGCCACTCTGCCGGCCCGGGATGAATTCTTGACTTGTCCAGTGGAACATGAAACAGTGTTGGGTTCATGACTGGCTCACTGCACACATTGATCAGAGGACCTGCTATTTGCCTGCATTCAGCTTAGGCACCAGGAAAGCTATGGTGAAATAAGACGCAGATCCTGCCCTCCAGGTGCTTATGCTTCAATTCTGTTTCTGCCTCTCACAGGCCACTGGGGTCATGGGTTTTGGTAGTTATTCTTACAGAGAACTCAGTCCTTTGGATACTCTCTTGAGCTCTCTTGGAGATGGGAATCAGGTGAAAGTTAGGCACCCAGTGATGTTTAGAATATGAATAAGATGCTGGAGATCCTCTAGCTCAGCGGTTCTCAACCTGTGGGTCGCGACCCCTTTGGGGGTCGAATGACCCTTTCACAGGGGTCGCCTAAGACCATCGGAAAACAAAAAGATATTTACCTTACGATTCATAACAGTAGCAAAATTACAGTTATAGAGTAGCAACGAAAATCGTTTGATGGTTGGGGGTCACCACAACATGAGGAACTGTATTAAGGGGTCACGGCATTAGGAAGGTTGAGAACCGCTGCTCTAGAGGTTGTAGCAGGATTGTCTGCTCATGTGGCTAGAATGTAGCCACTGCCTTGGTGATCCCCAGTCTTGGGATCTGCCTGGATTCTTGGGTGATACATGAAGCCAGTTTCTTTTTCTAATCTGTCAGTAGCATGAATATTACACATTTTTAAAAAGTCACCAATTATCCACACCCTAGCAATTAGCTCTGCAATTAGACTACTTATTTTTTAAATGAGATTTGACTCTTTTTGGTTGCAAATTTGACTTTTAAACAAGTCTTATTGCTGAAGGTTTTGCTCAGCTTCCAAATAAATACATGTATGGAACCATATTGCATATATCCCCTAGTCCCTCCATGGTAAATGGACAAGAAAACAATGAAGATTTCTAGTTAGTTTTTGCTGGAGCACCTGTAGCCTTTTCCAGACTCTAGGACCTTGGATACTTGGTTTTCTCATCTCTTAAATGAAGAGTTTGGACCATCAGTGGTTCAGCTGGTCTGCACTGGCCCCATAAAAATCACCCAGGGAGCTTGTTAAAACAGAAGTTTCTAAAGCTCCACCTGAAGGAGATTATAGTTACGGATGTCTGGGTTGGTATCTAAAAATCTGTAATTTATAAAAATTCCCCAGATAATTCTCCGGCGCAGCTATACTTGGGGTCCACTGGCCTAGGTGGCCTAGAACAAACAGAACTGAGTTGGGAAGAAACTTGTGGTGTGTTTGAAGATTCAGGTGAAAAATGTGCCTGGAGCGGGTTCCATATGGGCGAGCTAACGCAGTCGTGATGCAGGAGGAAATTGGAGCCAGATGATGGAAGGCCTTTAACTGGCTGAGGGATTATATTGTGTGCCATCGGCCTTAGGGACCTGTTGAGGCTCTTTGAGAAAAAGTGTTTTGATGAGAAGGTACCTTACAAAATTAGTTCCTCAGTAGTGTGCAGGGTGGATTGGACTGGCGGTGAGGGGGGACTGGATGCTGGGAAAAGACCCGCTGAAGTTTTTGCGGTGGCCCAGGCAGAAGGTGTGATGGGCACCTGGACTCCGATGGGGGCTATGGGATCTTTGTAAAGCGGGCCTGCCTGGCTGGAACTGGAGTCTGAGACATGTCGTTTTGAAGCTACTTAGAAAAATTCATAATTTATCAGTGTTGTGTTCGTCTGTTTTAACTATTATAATGAATGATTTTTATTGTATTTGTGTCCAGAGGTTTTAAAAGAGCCCAGTAAATAAATTCATGCAGAGAAGTAGTTGGCAGCAGCAATAGCAGCTGCTTCTGCGGCAGGCAGGGGGGAAAGGAGCCCTTTTTCCAGGCAGCAACTCCATCCTCACCCTGCCTCATGCTCTTGGCAAAGGTGAGAGGGGTTGGGGTGTACAGCAGGGGCCCCTGGAGTTGGGTCTGCTCCCCAATGTAGAGAATGCTCCTCTTGAAGGATTGGCATGCAACATGGCGTTTGGCATTCAACTCAAATGGAATGTCTCTCTTTTGTTCCTCTAAAACCCAGCCTGTAGTTCTGTGTTTCCCAAAGTGCATTCCACAGAACACTAGTTCTGCTGGATGTTAATAGGAGTTCCATGACAATAAGGAGTTGAAGCTAAAGAAGTTTGAAAGCTGCTGGGTTAATCAAAGGCAGTGGCTCCCTTTACCTCCCGGGATTTCGGAGCCTGTGGTGCTATGTGCTCTGAGTTTCTAAGAGGGAGATAGACTAAGCAGTGTTTCTTAAGCCTCTCTCATTCTTTTCCCCTCTAGTTCAGGGGCTGGCAAACCGAGAGCCATAGGCCAAAGCTATCCCACCACCTGTTTTTGTAAACAAAGTTTATTGGAGCACAGCCATGCCCATTCACTGTATTGTCTATGCGGCTTTAGCACTCAACAGCGGGGCTGCAGAGTTGCAAATGGAGACCTGGAGACCCAGAGATCGAATGGCCTGGGCAACTGAAAATATTCACTGTTTGGCTATTTACAGAAAAAGTTTACTAGTCCCTGCTCTAGAGAATTTGTGGAACTGGTGTTCCCTGGAACCCCTATTTGATGGGTTGTGCTAGCACTACTTTGTGATGACCTGCTTAATTTTACTCAGCTACTATGCTGACACATTTCTTTCCTCTTGTTTTCAACTACAGTAAGACCTTGGATTGCAAGCAACATGGTTTGCGAGTGTTCCACAAGATGAGCAAACATTTCTAATACATTTTAATGTGGTAGACGAGTGATGTCTTGCAATACAAGTAGTGTGTTTCTGTAACGAATTATGCTCGCAAACCAAGGTATTACTATATGTTCTCTTTTTTTAAAAAAGATTTTTATTGGGGAATTGGGGGATGGGAACAGCGGTGGGGAATTGGGGGAAGGGGAACAGACAAGTTGCTGTCCTTTTGTTCTTCAGTCTAGTTGTGGAGGATGTTGCTTCACTGGCCCAAGTTGGCACCATCATTGCGCTCTTCCTGGGCGAGGCAGATC
This sequence comes from Hipposideros armiger, assembly GCF_001890085.2. Classification (NCBI taxonomy): domain Eukaryota; kingdom Metazoa; phylum Chordata; class Mammalia; order Chiroptera; family Hipposideridae; genus Hipposideros; species Hipposideros armiger. Next base: position 2,474,653 of record NW_017731363.1, read on the forward strand.
AGTCGCCGTCTTCTGGGCGGCCGCTCACGGCGGGTGCTGGCTACATACGGTAGCCCATGGCAACCCACTGCCACAGGGGCTGTAGCCTATGCCGTCACCAGCGACTCATGGCAGCCCAGCTCCAGGTTGAGCTGTTGTTCAGCATCTTAGCTGTAGAGGGCAGTGTCACTGGCCCTCATATGTGGGATCTGAACCGGGGCCCTCTGGCCTCCCAAGCCAGCTCTTAACCATCGTGCCACTCGGCCAGCCCTATATTTTCTCTCTTAACCATTTACCCATTGCCTAAGATCAACACCGGGGTTCCATGTGCCATTGTTCTTTTCTTTCACTTACCACATTCCACCAATCACCAAGGACGTGCCAGTTTCCAGTCTTAAATAGCTCTCAAATCTGCCTGTACTGACGCCCCCCCACACTGGTTTCAATGACCGTCATCTCTTGTTTTCTTATTGAGCGTTCTAATTGAGTTCCCATCCCCCAGTGTGCGTTGCTTCCTCCAGATTAATCTTTCTAAAATAAAAATTTAGATCACTTCCCTACTTAAAATCCTTTGGAGGCCCCTGTGGCCCTCAGGATAATTTCCAAATCCCAAACAGGGATGTATCAACCAAGTTGAGTCAGGAAAACAAACCACTCTAGAAATGTCACTGGAAGAGATTTCATTCAAGGAATTTGGTACTTAAAAAGAATTAGAGGTGCTAGAGGAACAAAGATGAGGGAAGGGCACCACAATCGGGTTTGGCACAGCTTTCTGAAAGTGAAGACATTGCAAGAACTGAAGGGAACAGCTGAAGATGCCCAGGCTGCCTGCAGCACCTAAGCCAGGATTTGAAGGCAAATGCCCAAGGCCATTACCAGACCTGAGGGCTGAAACCCAGGCTTTTCTGCCCGCCGCCGCCAGAGGAGCAGTAACATGGCTTTCCTTTCCCCTTCTTCGTTTCATGTGCAAGACTCTCAGTGGCAACAAGGAACTCTCGAGATTCTATAAATGTAGTTCCCAGGCTTCTACCCCCTGCAGTGTAGGGAAGAGCATGGAAGCAGAAGATGGTGCTGAGCAGCTAATAGACAGTCCATACCAATTATCTGTAAGACCGCATGTGATCCCCTCCACTGCCCTTCTCCAACTTCAGCTCTCCCATTCTTCTCCACCGTTCACCTTTATTCCACCCTACTAACCCCCAAATTCCAGACATACTAGACAGGTTTTTTTAGAAGCCCTAAGCAATTCACATTTATTATCGCATCATTTCTGTGGGTTAGAGATTCAGGAGCAACTGATCTGGATGGTTCTGCTTCCGGGCCTCTCATTAGGCTGCAGTCAAGATGTCGGTCAGGGCTATAGTTATCTGAAGGCTCGGCTGGGGCTGGAGGATCCACTTTCTTTTTTTTTAAAATTAAAATTTATTGGGGTGACACGGGTTAGCAAAGTTACATAGGTTTCAGGTGTACAATCCTTTAATACATCATCTATATATCACATTGTGTGTTCACCACCCAGATTCAGTTCTCTTGCCAGAGGATCCACTTCTAAGATGGTTCCCCCACATGGCTGTGGGCAGGAGGCCTCACTTCCTTGCTACATGAGCTCCTTGTTAGGACTGCTTGAGTGTCCTCACATCATGGCACCTGGCTTCCCCAGAACAAGCGACCCAAGAGATGAAGGAGTAGCATCCTCCAGTGCTTAACCACCCCCTTCTGGGAGCACTTTACCTGGTGTCTCAGGTCCAGTTCCCTGGAAAACAGAAACTGAGATAAGGATTCTTGGAATGTGACACATCAAATGAATGAAATAACTATCTGAATAGCTGAATGAGCCCTTCTACTGGTAGAGAATCAACATGCTTAGCTTCCCTGGACCTATGTCCATTTCTGGGGCGCCAGCTGAGCGGGAGCCATGTTGTCCGATCAACCATGGCAATGGGCAAAGCCCCAGAGCAGGTCTCCACATCCTGAGTAGCAGCACCTTCCAAGTTCGTGTGCCCTACCCAGGCTTTTCATTGCAAAATTAGAATGAAAATGTATTTCTCATTTGTGGGTAGGAGAGTATTAATATTAAAATATGAGAGAGATATTTTTAAAAGGAATCTTAGCTCGAGTTTCAATGAGCTCTTGGCTAGAAGTACATTTTTCCTGGCTTGCCACATCCTGGCTGGGTACATGTTGTTAGACATGGAGCCATGAGGGGAGGCCTGCCATTTGCAATATTAATTGTAATCTAAACATTTGTTTCTTTCATAAGATTCAGGCATTGGATTTCAGCTTAGATAACCAAAACTTTTGGACAAGGGAATATTGTCCATATCGATAGCAGAGTTATTCCCTGCTGTCTGTAACACATGGAGAAAAAATGGAGCCACTGAGCCCTCCCCCCCCCGCCCCCCTGCTTTCATGGGTTATCATACTCCCCAAATTGTTAACTTCAAAAAGCCTGAAGAGATGCAAAGAAATCTCCCTGGTTTGTTCTGCTTTCCAGCTGCTAAGTCTAATGTAAGCCTCATACTATTTTCATGAAGTGAACTAGTTTATTGGGAAGAAAGGGTTTTTCATATCTAAATCTCATGTTTAGTTTTTTGTTTTTTGTTTTTTTTTAACCACAAAGCTGGTTTTCTTTCCCCATCTTTTCCTGGGATAATTTCTGGCTCTGGTGAGGTTCTGCCTTTCCAGGACTTTCCTGATTCCTGCGTTTCAGGCCCCTCACGAGATTCAGTCCTCTGAATGTTCAACAAATGGACCCATTTCGAATCAGGCATGAAGCAGCAGAAAGGGGTGGGGCAGACTTGTTTCTTTGTGGGGAGACTGCTGGTTACATCCAGCCTGACATAACAATGAGGACCTCTTTGTTACTAGCCACAGAGCTAGAAAACCCAGGCCCTTGGATGCCGTTTCGGGAAGGTAAATTGGTAAATGAAAAAAATATCAGACAGGTCTCACATCTGCTTTCTTGTCCTTCCCAACCCCCAACCCATTGTTGTTTGTGGCTTTAGAGATGTTTAAGAGAAAGCAAAGGCAATGACAAAGACGCTATAGTACTTTTCCTGTATTTGGGATCCTCATTTTTGTTCAAAAGAGAATCCAAGAGATCATTTTCCTCAGTATTTCCACAGGGAGGTTTCACCCATCTCCCAGGAAAGGGAGCGGTAGGGCGAACGCTTCCCTCTGTCTGCCTGGTGATAGAGGGGAGCTGACTGATTGAAAGGCAGGGTGACTGCTCCGTTACTCCTTTTCTCTCTGCCAGGCCAGTGGAACATGCGATGTACACCCACGGTCCCTGCAGAGGGCTGCACACATGGACTTGGAGCCAGAGCATACGTGTTCTGAGCAATAGATTTTCATGTGGAAGGCAGGAAGGGGTCCTCGGATCCAAGCTGCAGTTCTTAAGCACAGCTCATGAGCTTCTTGGGCCCTCACTTGGCCATCAGTAAAGCTGACCGTAGGCTAGCAGATGTTGAAGTAAGGCACCACTTGTCAGAACCCTCTGCATCACCCACTCCTGACACTGAGTGCCTCCTGTATGGCCTCGCTGAGGTGTTTCCCACGAGCTTCAAACTCACTGTGCTGAAAAAGCGAGCTCCCGCTCACACCTGCTTCTCCCATGCTTCCCATCTTGGCGATTGGCCTCTATGTTCTTGGGGTACCCCAGGCTGACATTCTGGATGTCGGAGCATAAGAGGCCCCTGAAGCCTGCTTTCTCACCATCCCCATGCAGTGCCCCTCTGGTTGGCTTCACCCTGCTTATCATTCAGGTCTCCGCTGGGACATCACCTTCGCCTGAGTCTTTGCTGACCCAGAAGGCTGGGTGCTCCTGGACCCCCCCACACTTCCCCACCATCATCCTAATTCCACTGAAGCATGTTTGACCAGTCACTTCTCTGCCTCTCCTGCTAGACTTCAAGTTCCTTGTAAGCAAGGTCTGGGCCTTGTTCATCCTCGAGTACCAGTGCCAGCATAGGGCCTGCCTGTCCTAGCTGTTTAATAAATAGTTCTTGGCCCAAGTGTACCCGATGCTGTGGAGTGTAGTGGTCACAAGCCCAGCTTTGGGACCTGGGGCCTGGGCTCAGAACTTGCTATTGGTGTGACCTTGGGTGAATTGTTTAACTTATTGATCCTCAGTGTCTTCACTAACAAGATGGGGACAGTAACCACTACCTGGGTTGCAATGCTGAAATGCAGCAATCTATGCAAAGCACCTAGAGCCATGTGTAACACATAGTAAATGTTCTGTTTCGTAGTGTCTAGTAATAGTAGCAATCATAATAATACAGTTATCCTTAATGAAAAGGAAAAGGCTCTAAGAAAGAGCTGGAACTATTAATAGACATCGGGCATGCTGAGTGCCTGCACAGGGGGTTAGAACAGGTGGGGAGTTGATTGGGAAGCGAGGTTTCTATCTAGGACAGTGAACATGTAGGAGCAGATGGGGTTACTCTGGGAAAGAATGAACAAGAAGGGGAAAATGGGGCAGGGGAACTGAAGACAGAACCTTGAGAAATCTTAAATCTGGGGACAAGAGGAGTCAACAGGAAAGAAAGGAGGAGACCATGGCTTATCAGATGCCAGGGATGGGAGTTTTCAAAGGTAGCCAAGGGTGCTGTGCTGAGCAGAAGGCCTAGAGAAGACAAGAAGAGGCAGCTAGAATCTGCTAACTGGGAGAGCGGTGGCACTGTTGGGGCCAAGCCTTTTCAGAAGTGGCAGGAAGGACGAAGCCATACCTACACGGGGTTAGAGAGGACCGGGTTAGGGATGACGTGGGCACACGTGTGCTGCAGTGCGTGTTTCTGTAACACAGGTTCGTCTGTGGATAAAGGACCGATGTCAGTACAACGTGGAAGTCACGTTGGTTCACATGGAGGGTTTTTTTCTCAGCATGTTAATGTTTTTCATCCGTGCCTGAATGTGCCTAGCACAGCTGAATGTGGCAACCTCGGAGGTAGGGGGTGTGGGGAGACATGGTGCCCAGGCTTCCTGGGTCTTTGCTTGGCTGTTGGGTGCCTGCTCTGTCTGAAAGAGCTCCGAGGGCAGGCCTTACCCATCTTTATGTGTCCGTTCACTGATTTCGTAACACTCAGTGGCCAGAACCGCTCTGTGACTCCTTTCATCATGCTTACACCCCACAACCTTATCTAAGGTCAAGGGTCATGTGTACTAGACCATTTCTTTATCAGGAGTTTAATATATTTTTAAAATTTCAGTGTTATTTATTATGATTATTCTTTTCATTAGTGCTTGGATTACATTTTTAACTTCATTCCCCAACCCTATTGCTCTGTGAAGCCTTGTTATTTTTAGTTTGAGCTTGTGAAGCGTTGGTTTTCAGCAATGCGTATGTCCACTTATAGAAGATACCCCATTACTCCTCCTCCTCAGGTTGAACAGTGCTGGAAGGAGGGATGGGAGGGAAAAGCGGGGTCTATGGAAGGTTTGCTCAAGGATCAGCGGACCTGCCCGTGCTTGGCTGCAACTTGGTCTAAATGCATTTGCCCGCAGTGACTGTTTTCCTGGGTGCTCGTCATTGTATATTTGGATGGTTATGGTTTTGCATTTTTATGCTCTCTGATCTTTTGCTGCAGCCGGAACAAGCGTCTGAGGCCGAGTTACACTCCCAGCTGAACAGAGCCTCCTCTCAAGCTGCAGAGAGTAGTCCAACAAAGAAGGTATGGCCAGCACGAGGGTGCCACTGCCATGGCATCATGAGCCCTCCCCTCGGCTTTTAGCCCCTGGTAGCACATCTACTGTTTTAAGGTTCTCAGGTCCTGACGTGAATGTTAATAACCTAGACTTCCTAGAATTTGGGTTCTTTGTGAATATGGGGTCCTGATGATTCCTGGGCTGGACCTTGATGGCTCTGACAATTTGCACTTTCCTCTTCAACCTCCCAGCTAAATATGGCAGCCTTGCTTTTGACAAGATGAAGGGCTGCGGTGGGGAGAGATAGATGCCTTTAGCAGACCCTGGCACACTGCTAAGCCTCTAGGAATGCCTCTGGGGGGCACGGTAGTCCCCCACCTTTGTCTTTGTACTGTGGTCTCTGCATCCCAGCATCTTCACCTCAGCCCAGCCGTGTCACTGACTCACGGGTCACTTGCTCAGTAAGCAGCACTCACTGGGCTATCCTTTCATCCTCTCACCCGCTTCTGTCCTTCCCCATTTTCTCAGCCCCTTCTCCCATGGAGGAGAGCGGGCCCTGGGCTCCAGAACACAGCTGAGGCCGGGGCCTCCAACAAGCATGTCCGCTGTCTCCTTCCAGCAGTCACTGGCCCTTGAGCTTGACTTTGTGTAGGAATTGGGGGTAGGAGAATGCTGAGCATGTGACTAAGACCATTACAAAATTTATATTCCCAAAAGCCCAAAGTGAGGCAAGAGCGAATTTTGTCTTCAGTTAGAAAAGGCTTTGTGGTGTGAGATGCACACAGCCTTTAAAAACGAAAGGAAAGGCTGGCGGGTGGGCCACTAGAATCTTTTCGTGTCCTTCCAGGTGACAAAAAGAGTAATAGGCTGCAAGCATGGAAAAAAAACCCAGGAAGAAAGAAAGGTCACTGGCATGTGATGCCCACGCTGCTCCAGTGTTGCCGAGTGTGGCGTTTGAATACAGCACATGTTGACTTTGGGGATGGATGTAGAGGAACATCGGGCATTGGCATGATGATGGGGAGCATTTAATTTTTTAGCTTTTTGGGTTTTTTGTTTTGTTTTTAATCTGCAGGATGTGACATATTCTCAGCCTCCATCAAAGCCTATCCGTAGGAAACTACGACCTGAAAATCAAGCTACAGAAAACCAAGAGCCTTCTACCACCGTTGGCGGGCCAGCTTCTGCAGGAACCATGAAGCCCCATCCAACAGTCCAGAAGTAAGGAGAACATCTAGATACGTGAGAGCAGGCTTGGAGACTTTGCTTTACATCTTCGTATACATGTTTACATTGCACTCATACCCATAAAAGCATGTGTTTTTACGGTTGTAGTCTTACCTTCCTCATCTCTATGATGGGATTATAGTTTCACATAAAAAGAGGCTTTCTAAGCTGTAGGACTTATCCTGACCGAAGTGACAAGCCAGGACAAAGCCGTGGTGTGTTTTGGTTTGGTTGGATTTCTGCTTTTCCTCCCTCCTCTTCCCCTCCTGATGCCTCTGTCTTGTGCTGGTCCTCATTTTCTTGGGAAGAAGACAGTAATATAAGTGGCAGTTTTCCCTCTTTGCCTGCGTTACCTAATGTTCCCCTCGGGCATTTGGCTAGCTTCATGACCCTCAGACCCAACTTTCAGCAGAGGTGGTGTGTGGTTTTTTTTATTAATTGATTTTTAATTACAATCGACATATAGTTTTATATTAGTTTCAGGTGTAACACATAGGGATTCAACATTTATATTCCTTACAAAGTGATCGCTCCGATAAATCTAATACCCATCTGTCAGCGTACATAGTTATTACGATGTTATTGACTCTATTCTCTGTGCTATACTTTACATCCCTGTGATCTTTTCAATCCCCATGAAGGTTTCTGTTGTTGATCATCTCAGTATGGAATGATCACCTGCAGAGGCTCCAAGATATCTATGTAACCAGCTATAATAGACATGGGAGGAGTGGGGGTGGCGGGACCGAGAGAACAGTGCTCTGGACAAACCATTTTTCTCCAGAAGTCTTTGGCTTTAGGAAGAGCTATCACCTGCCTCAGTTTCCCTGGCGTGAAATTAAGCCAGGTGTTGAGGGCAGACACCTGCTTCTGTGCATGACTTCAAGTGAGCCCGATTAGTCACTGATGTAAATGCTCAAGATACGTCATGACTCTGCTCCAGGGGCCGTGCAGATCTCAGTGGCTGCTGTGGATTTTCTCCTGCTTACACTGTGATGGAAAGAAAATCAGCAGGTTCTGTGGGTGCACCTTGCCTTTGAAGCCTAAGCTCCATCCTGAATCTGGGCAGCACTCTTCTTTAGAGACTGCTTTTGGTTTTGGTTTTTCCAAATGGACAGTTCCCTGGTGCTGTCAGTGCATAAAGGAAGTGGATTTTGTCCTTAACTCTCACTGAGAGCTTTGACCATTTCCCAGACACCCTCAAGCCCAAGGGATGGATCTGTATGAGGGACAAAGATGGCTAAACTTGCCTTGTTCTCCCCCAGCTTTGCACTTTAATCTGTGCTTCACATTAATGCTAGTTAGTCAGTGGAGGCTACAATGTCCTCCAAAGTGGATTGGCAGGGCAGCTGGTGGAGATCATGCAGAGATCTTTTTCATTTTCTTTTCTTCATCTGTTTTTAACAGCTTTATGAAGATATAGTTCACATAGCATACAATTCACCCTTTTAAGTGTACAGTTCAATGATTTTTAGTATATTCAAAAAGCTGTGCAACCATTACCATGATCTGATTTTCAAACATTTTCATCACCCCGAAAACAAATTCTGTGTCCATTAGCAGACACTTTCTGTTCTTCCTCCCCCAACTACTGATCTACTTTCTGTCTTTATAGATTTGCCCGTTCTGGCCATTTCGTGTACATGGATTCATACATATGGCCTTTCGTGACTGGCTTGTTTGATTTAGCATAATGTGTTCAGGGTTCATCCATGTGGTAGCCTGAATCAGAACTTAACTTTTTACTGCTGAATAATGGCCCATTGTATGGATAGACCACATTTTAGCCATCAATTCATCGGGTGATGGCCATTTGGGTTGTTTCTACTTTTCTGTTATTAAGAATAATGCTGCTATACCATTTGTGTACAAGTTCTTGTGTGTACTTACATTTTCAGTTGTCTTCAGTATCTACCCAGGAGTGGGGTTGCTGGGTCTTATGGAAAGCCTATGTTTTACAGTTTGAGGACCTGCCAAACTGTTTTCCTCAGTGGCTGCAGCATTTTACCATCCTGCCAGTTATGTATCTATTAGTTCCAATTTCTCTTCCTTGCCAGTTCTTGTTATTATCTGTTTTTTTTAACTTATAGCCATCCTAGTGGATGTGAAGTGTTTCTCGTGGTTTTGATTTCCATTTCCATGATGACTAAGGGTGTTGAGCATCTTTTCATGTGATTATTGACTATTTGTATATCTTCTTTGGAGAAATGTCTATTCAGATCCTTTACCCATTTTTCCTTAGATTATTTATCTTTATTTTTGAGTTATGAGTTCTTTACATATTCTGGATACTGGTCCTTTATCAGTATATGATTTGCAGCTATTTTCTCCCATTCTGTAGGTTGCGTTTTTACTTTCTTTCTTTTTTTTTTTAAAGATTTTTATTGGGGAATTGGGGGGATGGGAACAGTGCTGGGGAATTGGGGAAAGGGGAACAGACAAGTTGCTGTCGTTTTGGTGTTCAGTCTAGTTGTGGAGGACGTTGCTTCACTGGCCCAAGTTGGCACCATCATTGCGCTCTTCTCTGGTGAGGCAGATCAGTCGCCGGCTTCTGGACGGCCGCTCACTGCGGCTGCTGCCCGCTCACGCTGGCTGCTGGCCGCTCACGCTGGCTGCTGGCCACACACGGTAGCCCATGGCAATCCACTGCCACAGGGACTGCAGCCCACGCCGTCGCCGGCGACTCATAGGCAGCCCAGCTCCAGGTTGAGCTGTTGTTCAGCATCTTACCTGTGGAGGGCAGTGTCACTGGCCCTCATATGTGGGATCCGAACCGGGGCCCTCTGGCATCCCAAGCGAGTTCTTAACCATCGCGCCACTCGGCCGGCCCGCGTTTTTACTTTCTTGATAGTATTACTTGCAATACAAAAGTGTTAAATTTTGATGGAGTCCAATTTATCAATTTTTCTTTCTTTCTCAATTGTGCTTTTGGTGTCATATCTAGGAAACCATTGCCTAACCCAAGTTCATCAAGATTTGTTCCTGCGTTTGCTTCTAAAAGTTTTATAGTTTTAGGTCTTAGATTGAAGGTTATGGTCTATTTCGAGTTCATTTTTTGTGTATAGTATGAAGAAGGGGTCCACCTTCATTCTTTTGCATAAGGATATCCATTTCTCCCAGCACCATTTGTTGAAAGGAAATATTTTATCTGCCAACTCGGTGACTGTCCCTCATCATGACTCTCTGTTACTAGGTAAGTAACGACTTGGTGTCAGGCTAAGGGACTAGCACCCACTGAGAGACCAGTGATAGAATGGCAGGGATTTAAGCTTTGGGGTCAGGGAACTTCATATAACTTATTTTAACCCACAGACCACTTTATTTTGGAGTGATAGGAGGCAATTTAGCATTCATAATTTTTTAAGCCCTGAGGAGACAGCCAGCCAGACACATGGCAGCTACTCTATATGGTCCTTTCTCAACCAGGGTTCTAGGAAAGAATTCAGCTCTGAAGCCCTTAGACAGCCACTGTCTATAATAAGTTAATCTCTCTCATATGCAGCGGTTCTCAACCTTCCTAATGCTGCGACCCCTTAATACAGTTCCTCATGTTGCGGTGACCCCCAACCATAAAATTATTTTCGTTGCTACTCTATAACTGTAATTTTGCTACTGTGATGAATCGTAATGTAAATATCTTTTTGTTTCCCGATGGTGTTAGGCGACCCCTGTGAAAGGGTCGTTCGACCCCCAAAGGGGTCGCGACTCACAAGTTGAGAACTGCTGGAGAATCATCTCTACTATGCGTTCTCTTTGGGAAAATTGAGAAAAGAGTCGCAAGTCATTTTCTTAATTCTCTAACAGAGCACTGGTTAAGAAAGGCTAAAAAATGGTCATCAGCACTTTGGGAAACGAACATCAGAACTGACCTATTATAAGAAACAAATTCTCCTTCAGATACAATCATTGTCTACTCCATTTAGGGTAAAGGAACTAAGAAAATGTTCTCTCCATGTGAGCTGCCGAGTCCAGGTTATAAGGAATAAACAGCTCTCCGATTGTATCATCATGAATGAGCTTCCCATAAGGACAAAAGTGGGTTTTTCGTAAAAATAATTTGGCTTAGTTGGTTTTTCCCCATGTCTCATGTATTTGCTTTGGATGCACTTTGGGGAAATCAAATGGTCTTGTAGTTTGGAGATAGAGGATGTTTGTGACAGTAGTACGACCGAGCCTATGCCAGCCTCTGGCCTCTGCTCTTCTCTGTAACCTCAGAAAGGTTACAGGGAGGTGTCCTGTCCTGCCCCGGGGCATGCCCAGCAGCCAGGGTGGCAGTGTCTGCTCACCTGCATGATGTTCTCAGTGTGCCTGGGGCCCTGTTGCCCTTCCTGCCTCACATTTGGCAGTACTGGAATGTCTGTGGGGTTCGTAATTGGCATTGCAGATGAAAACTTAACCATTTCCAGGTAGAGAAAAGGCAATACAAGTTCAGTTCATAGAATCGGTACTCAGAATTCCTTGGGAGAAATCAGGGCCCAGGGTGAAGGTTAAGAAGATTTTTCTCATCTAGAGACCCCATTTAATATTCTTTCAAAAATTAGTTCAGCCGCTTGAACAAAAACTAGGTAACGGTTGCTCAAATAACATAATAGAAATTAACTTATTTTGAATGTAAAAGTTTGAGTTGAAGAGTGATCCAGAAGCAGGGCAGCTTCTCTTCAAGGAACCCAGGTACCTTCTCTCTTCTTGTTCTAGATCCCCGTGGGGGTTGCCTTTATCCATATGGTAGAAGATGTCTCACCATGAACTTGTTCACACTCCAGGCCCCAGGGAGCGAGAAGGAACAAATGGAGGGAAAACGGATTCCTTTTAAGGGCATGGCTCATAAGGGACACACATCGCTTCTCTCTGATCCCTTTGGCCCAAACTTAGTCACATGTCCTTACCTACCTGCAAGGAGGACAGGGAAATGTCATTGCTAGTGGGATGGCCATGTGCCTAGCTCAAACTAAGGATGATATGCAACTGAAAATAATAATAAGCTTCGGAGGATACTCCGCTACAAAACCTTCAGTGGACGGTGCCTCACAGTGCTACAATTCTAAATTGATAGATAGTATAACATGCAACAGAACCATGCAAAATTAATGTCTGCTGAACTGTTATTCCTTCATCTTCTTCTTGGAAGCCAGGCTGGTTAGATCCCAGCCTGAAACAGTGAATAGCAATATTAGGAGAATATGAACAGGCAAACTCTGGAAGCAGCTCTTAAAGAGGGTAAGGCAAGTTAGCCTTTGTTGAACCCTTGAGAGATGTTCTGGGCCTGATCCTATATTTGCATTATTTAGGGCTCCTTTGGTTGCAGATAATAAAAAGCAACTTGAGGTAGCAAACCCATGTACTTCATTATAAGGATATAGGGGTGACTCATGGAAACTGGTGGCAGGAATGGATTGAACAGGTGATTGTAAACCTTTTGGGGCTCCTTCTGATGCTTCTCAATTTTCTTAGTGTGTTTTTGTCATTTTTATCTCTGAAGACTTCTTGACCACCTTCAGCTCCACAGATTACATTCTGACACTGCAGGGCCAGGCTAAACTGAACTCTTAGCCATAACTCACATCCCTGGGAGAGAGAATCTGGTTAGCTCAGCGTGAGCCAGCATCCATTCAAGTGTGAAAATAGAGAGGAGGTTTCCTTAAGACAAATAGGACTGCCTGCCAGGGGCCCATCCCTGTGGAGGAGGGGGGAGGGGTTGGAGACAGTTCCCAGAGAAGGGAGAAACTTTTACAAGCTGGGCACACATAGCATGGTAGTAGTTTAAGGAGGGTCATCCAGTTCTCATCAACAAAGTTTTTTATTGTTTTTTTTTTTAATTTTAATTTTGAAATGCATATAGATTCACAGGAAATTACGGAAATAGTACAAAGAAGTCCTGTATAGCTTTCACCTAGTTTCTCCCAATGATTGCATTGTACCTAATGATAGTATAATATAAAAACTTGGAATTTGGCATTGGGACAGTGTATGTGTATACAGTTGGCCCTTGAACAGCATGGGGGTTAGGGTCACTAACCTCCCCACAGTTGAAAATGCATGTATAATTTTTCACTCCCCCAAAACTTAGTTGTCCCTGTGGGGGGATTGGTTCCAGGACACCCTGCATATACCAAAATTCATAGTTGTTCAAGTCCTGCATATAAAATGGGTCAATCCAATAGTTTAGTGGGGAGGGAAGTGGTAGACAAGGGTAAAAGGGATCAAATTATATGGTGATGGAAGAACTGACTCTGGGTGGTGAGCACACAATGTGATATATAGATGATGTATTACAGAGTTGTACACCTGGAACCTATGTAATTTTACTAACAATTGTCACCCCAATAAACTTTAATTAAAAATAAATTTAAATAAATAAATAAATAAAATGGGTCAATCAATGCGTATAGTCAGCCCTCTGCATCCGTGGACTCCCAACCATGGATCAAAAACAGTACAGGTATTTATTGAAAAAACCTGCATATAAATGCAGTTCAAAACTGTTGTTGAAGGGTTAACTGTAGTTCTGTGCTATTTTTCACATGTGTAAACTCTTGTAGCCACCACTGTAATCAAGATACAGGAGTCACACCTACCCTCTCTTCCCCATCATTCCTTACCCCTGGCAATAACTGACCCGTTTTCCATCTCTATAATTTTGCCATTTTAAGAATGTGATATAAATAGAATCACACAGCATGTGACCTTTTGAGTTTGGCTTTTTTCCCTTGGTATAATATCCTTGACATTCATCCAAGTCTTTATGTATCTCAATCAGTACTGCAAAGTAGTGTTCTATTGCATGGATGTACCACAGTCTTTTTAGCCATTCACCTGTTTAGGGACATTTTGGTTGTGTCTAGTTGTTGAGTATTACAAATAAAGCTGCTGTGAGCATCTGTGTACAGGGTCTTGTGTATACCTAAGTTTTCATTTCTCTGGGATAAATATCCAGGAGTGTGATTGTTGATCCAGAGTTTGTGGGGTTTTTTTTAAAGAAACTGCCAAGTTGCTTCCCAAAATGGCTGTACCATTTTATGTTCCCACCAGCAATGTTGGAGATATTCAGTTTCTCCACATCCTCGCCAGCTTTTGGTATTACTATTTTTCATTTTATTTTAGCTGTTCTAATGGGTGTGTAGTGCTATCCCATTGTGGTCTTTCTCTAATGGTTAGTGATGTTGAACATTTTTTCGTGTGTATTTACCATCATACATCCTCTATGGTGACATGTCTCTGTATGTCCTTTGCCCATTTTTTAATTGAATTTTTTTCCTTTTACTGTTGAGTTTGAGAGTTCTTTATATATTCTAAATGTAAATCAATTGTCATATCTCCCAGTCTGTAGCTTGTCTTTTTCATCCTCTTAATGGAGTCTTTTGTAGAGCAGAAGTTTTTAAAATTTTGATGAAGTCCAGCTTATTGATTTCTTTTTCTTTTATGGATTGTGCTTTTTTTTGTTGCATCAAAAAACTTATTAGCAAGCCCCAGGTGCTGAAGATTCTCTCTTATGTTTTCTTCTAAAATTTGTTGTTTTAAAGATTTTATTGGGGGTTGGGGGAGGGGAACAGCCAAGTTGCTGGCCTTTTGTTCTTCAGTCTAGTTGTGGAGGATGTCGCTTCACTGGCCCATGTTGGTATTGTGATCACTGCACTCTTCCTGGCTGAGGCAGATCGGTCACCGGCCATTGGATGGCCGCTCATGGTGGCTCACGGCTGCTCACGCCGGCTGCCAGCCACTCACAGTAGCTTTATGGCAGCCCACTGCCGGCCAGCCCCACTGCAGTCTATGCCATTGCCAGTGACTCACGGCAGCCCAGCTCCAGGTCGAGCTGTTGTTCACCATCTTATCTGTAGAGGGCGCATCATCACTGGCCCTCATGTGGGACCCGAACCGGGTCCCTGCTGCTCAGAGCTGGCATCCCAAGCCAACTCTTAACCAACGAGCCACTCGGCCAGCCCTTCTAAAAGTTTTTATAATTTTACACTCTACATTTAAATTGGTGATCCATTTTGAGTTAATTTTTATATAAGACGTGAGGTTTAGGTCAAGGTTCTTTTTTTGCCTATGGATGTTGAATTGCTTTAGCACTGTTGACTGAAAAGGCTATTCTTTCTCCTTTGACTTGCTTTTGAACCTCTGTCAAAAATAAGCTGGCTGTACTAACGTGAGCTTGTTTCTGGGTTCCCTATTGTCTTCCATTGATCTATGTGTCTTTCCCCCTGCCAATACCACACAGTTATGGTTACTGTTTTTGTTACTTGATTACTTGATACTATACCTATATAATCTTCTATTCTCCCACTTCATTATTCTTCAAAATTGTTTCAGCTATTCTAATTCCTTTGACTTTCCATATAAATTTTATTGGGTTGTTGGAAAAGTCATGACGTATTTTTTCTATGTTTTTTGTTGCAAAAATGTGTCATGACTATTCCAATAACCCAATAGAATAATTTTGTCTTGAACTATAAAAATCTTGCTGAGATTTCAATAGGGATTGTATTAAACCTTTATATCAGTCTGGGGAGAGTTGACATCTTTAGTATGTTGAATCTTCCAATCCATGAATACAAGGTGGGATCAAACAATATGGTGAATGTTTAAATTAAAAAAAAGGATTATGGTAAAAGACCATATCATACCATTAATACCATTGCCATTAATCCCCCTCAAATACTCCCCTTTGCTTCAAACACACTTATCCCATTATTCTTGCCACTTTCTGAAGCAGTTCTGGAAGTCCTCTTTTGTTGAATATTAAAATATTTCTGTGTATTTCTCAAGTGCTACAGGTGTATCTGCTAGTGTATACATATGTAGACACGTGCAGATATATCTATCTATAGGTAGATAGATAGATAGATAGATAGATAGATAGATAGATCGATCGATCCTGGCACTCATGCCTAATATGGAATAAAGGAGAGTTACGTACGTTGGCTAAGTTAATGTGTAGGACCTTTGCTAAAGAGAATGTTCTTCTATTTTTTTCCTTCAGACTTATCTGCAGGGGCTGCCTGCAGGTCTTTTAAATGCCATTAATGCTTACCCCAAAGGGGCATTCCAGTTACTATGGTTTGTCAGGAAGAAATACTTCTTAAAATGTCTTGGAATAAATGGAATGCAAAGTGTTTGAAAAGGCCCAATTCACAACTTTAACTTAGAAAATGGAAATTACTTCAGGTGTAAATAATTCATCCCAACAAATATGTTTCTTTTGGTGTTTACAAATGTATCATTTTATTTTTGGAGCCCTATGATGTTAGTTAGCCCCTTGTTAGTTTAGCACTTTTCATGAATCAGAGATTTCTGACAAGGGTCCAGGGTCCAGACCTCTAAGTTCTGTTTCACTGAACTCTTTGTACTTTTTTGTAGACAGTCTTCCAAGCAGAAGAAGGCTATTCAAACTGCAATCCGCAAAAATAAAGAGGCGAATGCAGTGCTGGCTCGGTTGAACAGCGAACTCCAGCAGCAGCTCAAGGTAAGGAGCTTCCCAAACTGGGATCATCAGGCTTTGCACCTGAGCTGTTTCATTCTGTTCTGACCACTGGCCAAGCATCTGGGTCTATTCCTGTTGGTAAGACTTCCCTCTTTGCTCTCAAACTCCTTTGGAAGGCAGAGCGTTGCTGTATTTAAGTGTTATGGGTTGGCTCTTAGATGTTTAGAGGGAGACTGTGACTGTAATATATAGACTGCATATTGTGTATCAATTAAAACAGCACAGGCTCTATTACAAAGGCTGTTTGAAGGATTTTTATTGCCCCAAGCTTCTGGATAAACCCTTAATTGTTTAGATCTGCCCTGAATTATGCTATACTTATTTCAGTGGAAGAGGTTGGCCCTGATACTCTCAAAGGCCAACCCTTCCCCTGGTACCTTGGAAGTGGGTCCAGATCACCTTGTCAAGGATATCACCCCGTCCTTATCACCTGTTTCTCTTCACTGTTCATCTTCCCTGTATCAGCTTTCCAGAGCCTACATAACAGTACTACTCTCGGTGGGCTCAGAGCTCTGGAGGCTGAGGGTCTGAAATCAGGTGTCATCACAGTGTGTGTCCCTCTGAGGGCTGTCGGGGCGGACGCTGCCTCTCGTCTTCCCAGGTCTGCTGGTGGCGGGCAGTGCTTGGTGTTCCCTGGCTGTAGATGCGTCACTCCAGGCTCCACCTCCACTTTCACACGGCTACTTTCTATGTCTCTCTGTCCAAATTCCTCTTATTGTGTTCTCTTCTTATAAGGACACCTGTCATTGGATTAAGGCCCGGCCTAATCTAGTGTAACTTCTTTTTAACTAAATCACATCCTCAAAGTTCCTATTTCCATATAAGGACACATTTACAGACACTGGAGGTTAGGACTTAAACATATAGTTTTAGGGGACACAGTTCTCCACATCGCGTCCCCTGGTCTCTGCTGGGTCATTTACGTCCTCATGTTCACACGCTCCAGTGTTGTCCATTATCGTGACTTCACGTCCTCTGCCGCTCCTGCTGGCCTCTGGTCTCCACAACCACAATTCTTAGCAGTTCTTGTCACTTCCTATCTCTGCTTCCTCACCAGCAGTCTTCGCTCCCTCCACTTCAGTGTGGCTTCACTCTCCTCCACTCACACCCCTCTTACGGCCAATTTCATTGGGCCTCTTTTAATGTTATTTGAATTATCAGAAGAATCGATGCATTTGGGCACTCCCTCCTCTGAAGCCGCTTTTCTAACTGGCATTTGGGAAACCAGACTTGGCTCTCCTTCACTGGTGCTTCCTCCTTAGCACTGTCCGCTGTCTCTTCCTTCTTCAGTTTCTCTTTTGTTACCCCTGCTACCTTTGCCCCAGTGTTTCATTATGTATATTTTTAAGCATACAAGAAAGTTGAAAGAATCATATAACAAATACTTTTACAGCCACCACTTCGGTTCTACCATTAACATTTTCTTATACTTGTTTTATCACCTCTCTAGTCTTTTATCCCTCCATCCATACATCAGTCCTTATTAATTTATTTTTTTAAAGGTTTTTATTGGGGAATTGGGGGATGGGAACAGCGCTGGGGAATTGAGGGAAGGGGATCAGACAAGTTGCTGTCCTTTTGTTCTTCAGTCTAGTTGTTGAGGACGTTGCTTCCCTGGCCCAAGTTGGCACCATCATTGTGCTCTTCGTGGGCAAGGCAGATCAGTCGCTGGCTTCTGGGCGGCCACTCACGCTGGCTGCTGGCTACACACGGTAGCCCATGGCAACCCACTGCAGCAGGGGCTGCAGCCTAGCCATCGCCGGCAACTCACGGCAGCCCAGCTCCAGGTTGAGCTGTTGTTCAGCATCTCAGCTGTGGAGGGCAGTGTCACTGGCCCTCATATGTGGGATCCGAACCAGGGCCGTCTGGCGTCCCAAGCCAGTTTTTAACCAAAGCGCCACTCGGCCGGCCCATCAGTCCTTATTTTTAACATATTTCAAGTAAATTGAAGACATCTGTACATGCCCCCTAAATATTTTAGCATGCATGTCATTATCTAGAGTTCAGTATTTTTACAAGTTTTTCTTATGATGTAAATTTTACATACAGTGAACGCACACATCTTACTGGTACGTTTGCTGAGTTTTTAACAAATGCATACACTTACGGAACCCAAACCCCTGTCAGGATACAGAACATTCCCATCACCCCAGGAAGCTCCCTCTTGCTCCTTCCCAGTCAATTCCTGCCCCACTCACACAGAGGTAACCACTCTTCTAAATTGTTTGTGCCATAGTGTTGCCTATTCAATAACTTCATGGAAATGCTGTCCTCTAACACGTACTTTTGTGTAAAACTTCTTTCACTTAGTATTATGTTTTTGAAATTCACTTAGAGTGTTGCATGGGTCAGTAATCTCCTTTTTATTGCTGAGTATTCTGTTGAGTGAATATGCCACAATTTGGTTATCAATTCTCCCATTAATGGACACATGAGCTGTTTCCAGGTTTTGGCTATTTTGTATAAAAGTGCATTCTTGAATAAGTCTTTGTGTGGAATGCATTCTCATTTCTCTTGGGTAAATACCTAGGATTAGGATTAATAGGACATATGGTGACTTATGTGATTACTTTTATTAAAACTGCTAGCGCTCTTCCCAAAGTAGCTGTAGCATTTTTTACTGCCCCACTAATGTATGAGAGCTCCAGTTGTTCGCATGCTTGCCAACATTTGGCATTATTCTTTTAATTCTGGCCAGTCCTGTGGTGATTTAGTTTTTATTTCGCATCTCCTCAATGCTTATGTTGAATATTTTTCTATGTGATTATTTACCTGTCATATTTTTTTTTAATTTTTTTATTGTTAGTTTCAGGTGTACAGAACAATGGACTCAATGGAACTGTCATATTTTTTTATGAAGTGTTTTTAAAAATTTTTGGCCATTTTTTAAATTGAGTTTTTAGTCTTTTTGTGTGTGTGTGTGTGAAGTTGTAGGTAGATGCTTTTTATATTATCTTGGTTACCAGTCCTTTGTCACATGTATGCTTTATAAATGTTTTTTTCCAGTCTTTGTTTTACCTATTCATTTTGTTAACTGTATCTTTTCATGAACAGAAGTTTTAATTTTGATAAAGTGTAATTTATCATTTTTCTCTTTTTTAAATAATTATTTTTTAATTACAGTTGGCATATAATATTAACTAGTTTTAGGTGTACAACATAGTGATTAGACATTTATATAACTTACAAAGTCATCACCCCGATAAATCTGATACCCATCTGACACCATACATAGTTATTACAATATTACTGACTATATTCCCTATGCTGTACTTTACATCCCCATGACTATTTTGTAACTACCAATGTGTACTTCTTAATTTCTTCCTCTTTTTCACCCACCCACTAACCCTCCTATCATTTTGCAACCTTCAAAATGTTCTCTGTATCTATGAGTGTGTTTCTGTTTCTGTTTTGTTTGTTTATTTTGTTCTTTAGATTCCACATGTAAGTGAAATCATATGGCATTTGTCTTTCTCTGTCTGACTTACTTCACTCAGCACAGTGCCCTCTAGGTCCATTCATGTGGTTGCAGATGGTAAGATTTCATTCTTTTTTATGGCTGAGTAATACTCCATTGTATACATGAGGTCGGACAATTAAGTTTGCGAACTCATCCTAGAAAAAGTGCTACATATCTCATTGCTGAATATCACTATGGTCACCTTTGAAGTACTCGCCTTGGGAAGCTATGCACTGATGCCAGCACCTAGTCCACCCTTCAAAGCAATTTTGGAACGCTTTTTCTGGAATGGCCATCAGAGCTGTCATCGTATTACCCTTGATGTCCTGAATGGCATCAAAATGTCTTCCTGTCAATATTTTCTTTGTCTTCAGGTAAAGAAAGAAATCATTGGGGGCCAGATCAGGTGAGTAGGGAAGGTGTTCCAATACAATTATTTATTTACTGTCTAAAAACTCCCCCACAGACAGTGCTGTGTGAGCTGGTGCATTGTCGTGATACAAGAGCGATGAATTGTCTAACTTTTTCACAGAGCCTTTTCAGGACTTCCAAATAGTAAACTTTGTTAACTGTCCAGCTGGTACAAATTCATAATGAATAATCCCTCTGATATCAAAAAAAGGATATCAACATTGTTGCAACAAGTTTGCGAACTTAATTGTCAGACCTCATGTGTACACCTCCTCTTTATCCATTCATCCACTGATGGACACCCAGGTTACCTCCATATCTTAGCTGTTGTAAATAATGCTGTAGTGAACATGGGTGTGCAGATATCCCTTTGAGATCCTGATTTCATTTCCTTTGTATATATACCCGGGAATAAGATTGCTGGATCATAGGATAGTTTTTTAAAAAAATTTTGAGGAACATCCATACTGTCTTTTTAATAGTGGCTCTACCAATTTATATACCCACCAACAGTGCCAAGCCTTTCCATTTTCCTCACATCCTTGTCAACAGTTATCTTGTATTTTTTATTTATTTATTTTTTTTTAGCTGAGCCATCCTGCTACCTGTTGGCAGCTCAGCGGTAGCTCAGCTTGAGCCGGGAATTGAACTGGTGACCCTGTTGCTCAGAGCTCGCAATCTTGAGCGAGCTCTTAACCAACTGAGCCACTTGGCCAGCCCTTCTTGTCTTTTTGATAATAACCATTCTAACAGGTGTGAGGTGATATCTCATGGTGGTTTTGATTTGCATTTCTTTCACAATTAGTGATGTTGAGCACATTTTCATGTACCTGTTGACCATTTGTTTTGGTATGGTGTGTTTCTATTTTCTTTTGTTTCAATATTATTTTTTTCATTTGCTTTTATTTTTTTATTATAATTAGTTTCAGGTGTACAACACAGTGCAGTAGTTACACTTTTTACCCCTCGAAGTGACAACCCTCCTCCCCAATCTGCCACCCCACTTCCCTCCCCATATCTTACATAGCTATTACAATTCCATTGACTCCACTCCCACACTACACTCCACATCCCGTGACTACATATATATTCAATTATAGTTGACATACAATATTATACAACATCATCTTCAGGTGTACAATGCAGTGATCAAGCCTCTACCCCAATCCATGAAGTGGTCTCCCTAACAAGACATGTGACCATCTGACACCCTACAAAATATTTACAACATTATTAATTATATTCCCCGAACAGTCTTTGGTATCCCTGTGGCCATATTGTAGTTACCTATTTATGCTGTCTAATCCCTTCCCCTTCTCTGTCATCCCCACCCCCCTCCCAACTAGCAACCATCAGTTTTTCCTCTGTATCTCTGAGACTATTTCTGTTTACTTTGCTTGTTCATTCAGTTTTTTAGATTCCACATATAAGTGAGATCATATGGTATTTGTCTTTCTCCGACTGACTTATTTCACTTAACATAATAGTCTCTAGGTCCATCCATATCGTTGCAAATGGTACGATTTCCTTGTTCTTTATAGCTACGTAATACTCCATTGTGTAAATGTACCACAGTTTCTTAATCCAGTCATCTACCGATGGGCATTTCAATTGTTTCCAAGTCTTGGCTATTGTAAATAGTGCTGCAGTAAACATAAGGGTGCATATATTTTTTCGAATTAGCGTCTTGGGTTTCTCTGGATAGATACCTAAGAGTGGAATTGCTAGGTCATACGGTAGTTCCATTTCCAGTTTTTTGAGGTACCTCCATACTGATTTCCATAGTGGCTGCACCAATCTGCAGTCCCACCAACAGTGCACCAGGGTTCCCTTTTCCCCACAACCTCGCCAGCACTTGTTTAATGATTTATTGATGATAGCCATTCTTACTGGAGTGAGGTGGTATCTCATTGTGGTTTTTATTTGCATTTCTCTAATGATTAGTGAGGTTGAACATTTTTTCATATGCCTGTTGGCCATCTGTATGTCCTCTTTAGAGAAATGTCTCTTCATATCCTCTGCCCATTTTTTAATTGGTTTGTTTTTTTGGTGTTGAGTTGAATGAGTGCTTTATAAATTTTGGATATTAACCCCTTATCAGATATATTGTTGGCAAATATCTTCTCTCATTTAATAGGCTGCCTTTTTGTTTTCAATATTCTTTTTTCCCCTCTTTATTTCTTTCGCCTATTTTTTTTTACTCATTGTTTGTTCAGGAGTATGTTGTTTAATTTCCACATATCTGAATTTTTCAACTTTTCTCCTGTTAATTGGTTTCTAGTTTCATAGCATTGTGGTTGGAAAAGATAACTTGGTATGATTTCAGTCTTCTTAAATTGCCAGTACTTGTTTTGTGACTTATCATGTGATATATCCTGGAGAGTGTTTCATGTGTGCTTGAAAAGAATATGTATTTGGCTACTGTTGGTTGGAATGTTCTGTATATGTCTGTTAGATCCATTTGGTATAAACTATGTTTCAAGTCCAACATTTCCATATTGATTTGCTATCTGGATGATATACTCATTGTTGAAAGTGGGCCATTAAAGTCCCCTATTAATATTGTCTATTTCTCCCTTTAGATCTCTTAGTATTTGCTTAATATCTTTAGGTGCTGTGATGTTGGGTACATATATATTCATGATCGTTATGTTTTCTTGATGAATTAAGTTTTTTCACATTATATAATGACCTCTGTCTCTTGTTACAGTTTTTGTTTAGTCTATTGTGCAGTATAAGTATAGCTAACCCTGTTGTCTTTGGTGTCAACTTCATGGAATATCTTTTTCATCCCTTCACTTTGAGCCTATGTGCGTGACCTTGAAGCTGGAGTGAGTCTCTCGGATTACTTTGGTTCCCTTATAAAAAATGTAAGGACCATATACGTATAGCTTTATTTCTGGGTTTATACTCTGTTCCATTAATCAATTTGTTGATCCTTATACCTGTACTACACAGTCTTGATTAGTGTTGCTTTATAGTAAGTCTTGAAATCAGGTAGTATAATTTTTTCAACCTGACCTCTTTCAAGGTTCCTTTGAATATTCAGGGACCCTTTGTTTCATGTAAATTTTAGAATTCGTGTGTCCTTTGCTACACAGTACCCTGCTGGGATTATTACTGGTTTTGCATTAAATCTGTTGGTCAGTTTAAGGAGAATTGACATCTAAGCAATGTTGAATCTGCCAATCTGTGAGCAGAGTACATCTCTCCATTTATTTGTATTTTGTAAAATTCCTCTCAGTGGTTCCGAGTATACGAAGTATTACATGTCTTTTGTGAAATTCCCAAATTTTTTGTGATATTGAATTTTAAATGATCAATTGTGGTATTGAAATTTTTTGCAAATTGAATTGTATTTAAAATTTTCATTTTCTAATTGAGTTTATGAAGGTCACAAAATACAAAGTCAACACACAAACAGCAATAATTCCTATATACAAGCAATGAACAATTGGTAATGAAAATTAAAAAAAATAATACCATTACAATAGCTTGCCCCCTCCCCCAAATGTATACGTAGGTATTATAAATTCATCAAAACACACAGGATCTGCATACTGAAAACTATAAAGTGCCGCTAAAAGAAATCCAAGAAGCCCAAAACAAATGAAGAGGCATCTGCTGTTTGTGGATTGGAAGATTTCACGTAGTACTGATGTTTTCTCCAAAGCGATCTATAGGTTAATTGCAATACCAATCAAAATCCCATAGGAATTTTTGTAGGTATAGACCAGCTAATCCAGTAACTTATATGTAAGGGTCAAGGAATAGCTAAAACAAATTTGAAAAAGGACAAGTTAGAGGTATCCCTTTAATATCAAGCTTCATGCATAGATCAGTGGATCAGAATAGAGAGTCCTGAAGTAGTCCACATGAATACATTCATTTGATCTTTGACAAAAGCATGAAATCAATTCATGGAGAAGGGATAGTCTTTTTATCAAATTGCTTTGTAATAATTGGTCATCCATATGTAAAAAAATGAACCTTGATTTAAACGTCACACCTTATACAAAGGTTATGAAATGAGTCATAGATGCAAATGTAAAACATATAGGTATAAAACTTTTAGAAGAAAGTGCAGGAAAAAGATCTTCATGACATGGGGTTAGAAATTACACCAAAAGCACAACTATAACAAAAAAAATCAATAAATTGGACTTCATCAAAATTAAAAACTTGCTCTGCCAAAAACACTGTTAAGAGAGTTAAGAGACAAGCTACAGATTGGGAGAAAATATTTGCAACCCACATATTTTACAAAGGATTTGTATCTAGATTATATAAAGAACTCTTAAAACTCAATAATAAGAATTCTCAAAACTCAGCTCAAAAATGGGCAAAGGACTTCACCAAAGAAGATATAAGAATGGCATATAAACATGTGAGAAGGTAATTCAGCATCATTAGCCATTAGGGAAATGCAAATTAAAACCATGATTACATACCACTACACACATATTGTAATTGCTAAAACAGAAAATAGTGGTAACACCAAGTGCTGGCAACTGGACCTCTGATGTATTGGTGATGGGAATGCAAAATGGTACCCCACTCTAAAAAATCATTCAGTGGTTTCTTATGAAGCTACATGTACACTTACCACATGACCCAGCAATCCCACTCCTGGATATCCACCTTAGAAATGAGAACTTATGTTTACTCAAAAACCTGTACATGGATGTTCATAGTAGTTTTATGGGATAGCTAAAACCTGGAAACAGTCCAAATGTCCTTGAACGGATGAATGGATACACTGTGGTACATTCACACAATGGAATAGTAGCAGTAAAAAGGAATGATGCGCACAACTTGAATAAACCTCAAAGACCTTATGCTGAGTGAGGCAAGTCAGTGTCAAAAGGTTATTATGTACTGCATGACTCCTTTTACTTTACATTCTTGAAAAGGCCAAACTGTAGTGCTGGAAAATAGGCCGGTGGTTGTCAGGGGTTATGTATGAGGTGAGAGTTTGTGTATCAATGAGTAGGATCAGAGAGCTTTTTGCTTATTGGAAATGAATATACCCTCTTTGTAGTGGTAGTTACACAAATCAGTGCATGTGCTAAAATTTATAGAACTGTTCACTAAAAGAAAAAGTCAATTTTATATTATAATAAAGAATAAAATTATTTTTAAAATGTTAAACTTCATTCTGTTTTATGAATCTTTGTATGTGACCTCTCTCTCCTTTGGTGTACATCAGTTTCATCCATTGGTCTCTATACTGGTAAGGCCTTTTAATTTGGAAACGCATATTCTTCAGTTCTGAGACTTTACTTTTGCTGCTGTTGCTTATCCCTCCCGCCATTTTCACTGTTCTCCCTTGCTGATGTTTTTCAGACACTGGAATTCTAAGCTCGGTTCTCTAATTTTTCTTTTTCGTCTTTTTCATCTTTTTTGTTATCATCTCGCCCCCCCTCCCTCCTCCTCCTCCTCATTTTAAATTCTAAATATCCCCTTGTTTAATAAAGTTCATTTTTTGTTCTGTTTCTTTTTTATGGTATCCTATTCTTGTTTCATTGTTGTAATATCTTCTCTTGATGATGGTGTTTTTCTTCTTCCAGAATAGTTTTTTATTTTGTTGTGTGTATTTCTCAGTAGATGCTTTCCTTTAATATTTGATGGTCCTTCTTTGCTTATATTTAGGAGTGTGAAAACACTCACTGCAAGTTCATAGCATGTTTTGGGGGCCCTCTCTTTTACTTTTTCAAAGAACAAATCTTCAGCATTCTGCCATGGTGGCAGGAAGGATCTGGAGATATAATTGCTTCTGAATCAGACTTTCAACCAATACTTATTTTAGTGAGTCCTCCTCCCCTCTTTCATGCCTACTTTCATAGGTGTCTGCTGCTGCCATTTTGAGTCTTTCAGGGATTCTTCTATGTAAAATCAAATTGGTTCTTCTTTTATCTTCATGCTTACCTTAGAGTTCAGTTTTCTTTACTTGATCTGTGATTGAAAAACTTCCAGGTCTAGTGAATACAAGTTTGATCAACCATCAAAACAGAGCTCTAGTCACGGCCTCTCAGTCAACTCCCAAACTATTCAATTTACAAATGCAGAACCCCTTGAATAGAGAGGCATCTGGGTCACCTTGAGGAATGAGCCCATTACGCAGCCAAAATTTTATACTGTTAATCTTTCTCCTAGCCTTTCCCAAAGAAACCTGTGACCACTTACCAGGGTGACTGTGCACTGGGGAAAGGGAACTAATCAGATCTTGTGGGGATTACTGGACACTGGTTCTGAACTAACACTAATTCCAGGAGACCCAAAATGTCACCATGATGCACCAATCAGAGTAGGAGCTTATGGAGGTCAGGTGATCAGTGGAATTGTAGCTTAGGCCCATCTCACAGTGGGTCCAGTGGATCCCTTAATCCCTCTGGTTATTTCTCCAGTTCCATAGTGCTTAATTGGAAGAGACATATTCAGCAACTGGTAGAATCCCCACATTTATTTTTCTTGGATTTGCTAAGTCATTTATCATTCATCAGTTTGCCTTCCAGCTTACACATTTTATTGCCATTGCATCTTTCCTTTTGTTTTCCCTGTCCTTGTGTACCTATGACTTGAAAAAAAATTTTTTTAATTTTGTTTTATTAAAGTTCCAGTAGGGAATGAGTATGGTACGTATGTTTAGCTCCATCTTTACCCACAACCTTTGTCTATATTCTTTTGCTAGATGATGTTATACAGCTCTATGGCTTTGAAGACCATCCATAGCCTGGCGACCCTAAGTTTATATTTTAAGCCCTACTTCTCTTTCCTCCAAGTGCTAGACATCCATTTACAACTGCTTACTGAACTTGTTCTCCTAATGTATCTACTATACATATCGCAGATGCTTAATTCCCCACCCTCTCCTTGAAATGCCTAGTTCTCATCCAGTCGTCTTGCTCTCAATACCACTCCCAGCACCCGCTTGTTCAGTCCAAAATCCGTTCCCTTCTCTCCTACATCAACTTCATCAATGAGTTTTATCTGTTCTAGATTCAGAATATATCCGGAATTCATCCACTTCTATCCATCTTCATGGCTGCTACCCTGGTCCAAGCCCTTTTCCTTTCTCACCTGAATCCATGCAGTAGCCTCCCAGCTGCTCCCTCCTTCCAGCCTTGCCCCACTACTCAGTAACCAGAGTACAAAACTTGAATTCTAAATCAGGCCATGTGCTTTCTCTGATTCTAAGCCCTTTAGGCTGTACCCCCGTACTTTGAATAGTGTCCACATTCCTTACTCTGCCCACAAGGCCGCTGCCTAACTCTCTGACTTCACCTCTTGCCAGCATCTTTCTTGCTCCTTCTGCTCTGGTCACATAGACCTTTTTGTTCATCAAACACCAAGCTTATCCCTCCCTCAGGGCCTTTGCCATTTTGTCTCCCTGAATATCCTTCCCCCATGTCTTCACATGGCTCACCCTTTACTTCATTCAAGTCTTTGCTCAAGTAGCGTCACCTCCATGAAGCCTTCCCTGACCACCCTCTCCACCTTTTCCCCAGATTCCCCATTATTCTCTATTACATCATCTTATTTGTTTCTTCTGAAAGTATCTTGTTCTTTAAATTTATTGTCTTTCTCTAGCCTTTCGAGTATAAACCCTATGAAGGCATTGGTCTGATCTGTCTTGTTCTGGTACCATCACACCTAGAGCAAAACCTGTCCCATTGTAGATAGAGCATCAAAGGATGGGCAGGTAGGAGGGTGGGTGAATAAATGCTTGTTGAGTTCTATGCTGGCTGTTAGCATTTTGGTTCTTCTGGGGCATCTCAGAATTGAGCCTTTATACAGAATTCTTTCCCACTTTTATTATGCTTAAGGATGTCTTTATGTGTCCCCATCTGTCTCTGCCAATGAATCTGCTTTAGGGCTGAAAATTTGAATTCCCAAATAGCATATTGTTGATCCTTTTTTTTCCCTTTCACCCAGAAGTCACATGTTAAGCCATATTTCGCGTGGGATCCTGGACGAGACTTTGGTGGAGGGATGACCAGTGTACCTTTCCGTTCCTCACACCTGACTGAGGATGGTGCTGGATTAGAAACCAGAGGTTGAACTAAATAGAAACCAAGTCCCTGATGCCTTACCTCTTAGTATTAGGAGCCTGCTTTTGCTTCTCTACTCCCTCCTAATCAATCTTGTAATTTTTAACATTCTCTGCCAGCCACTGATCCTGTTAAAACTGAGGGTGAGATTGAAATGGCAGCAGGGGGTGGGGTGGCCAGTCAGTTTCATTTCATCTTCAGAAAGGAGTTGAGAGATTACAAAATGTGAAGCTTCCTTTGTCTAGTCACCAGCTATAAACATGATATCTTCCAGTCCACCCATCCATGAGCCATATGGCACTTAAATCTTTGTAGGTCCAGTTATAAGTTTCTTTTTAATGTCTGATGAAGCAGGGAATGAACCCAGGAAATGACCCCTCTGCTTTTTTTGTTTCTCTTTTCTCTGTTTTGTGCAACTCAGGAGGTTCATCAAGAACGGATTGCATTGGAAAACCAATTGGAACAACTTCGTCCAGTCACCGTGTTGTGATCACCCAAGGTCCAAGTAATATAGTGGGTGACCTTTTCTGCCAAGATCTTTCCTTCGAATGTTTCCATCCAACTACTTGTCATAGATGTCTGACTGTGTCAAAAGCTGTGAGCAGCAGAATAGAATCCATGTCGCTTTTTCTCTTGTACTTCACTCATATGTTTTACTGTGGTGGAAAAATACAACTGATTATCACACTTGAAATTGTAATTATCAGTGGAATTTCTCTCCCATTCTTAAGTACTTCCTCAAGGTGTTAGATGTCGCTCCTTACCAAAATTCAATCTTCTAGCAAATAACAATTTAGAGCATTATTTATTTGAAGAATTTATGATTTGTACAAAACCTTGTAATCAGTACGTTCAGGATGCTTGTTCTATTTTTGTATGTATATCATGTACAGTAGGTTGGTTTCCTGAATAATTGGACATCTAACTGGATAGTCTTTGGCATGATGATAATAACAACAAAAACTAAAATATAACAAAAGCATCAGATTTAGACTGGCGCTGTGCCCTCCACCACCATCTGCCAAAAATTGCTTCTCTAGTGCCATTTTGATATTATATCTAGCTATAAATAATACATGACTATTGTTTTCTACTGAATGTCGAAGACTTACTGGGTCTTTACACCTCTATAAAGTGGACGTTTTGTCAGTGATCTATTGAACTTGGCCCAGCTCAACCCGGATAACTCAGTCCTTTCATGTAAATTTTTGGACAAGAGCAATGTGCTTTAACTGCCTTGCCCAATCACATTAAATAAATAGTTGCCAGATCTCTACTTTTACCCTGCATGGGATAACATATCTGTAAGTGCATGATTTGGGCACTACCCATCAAATAGGAGAGGCTGATGAGACTGTTTAGACTGATAAATATTTGTTGTTTGAACCCAGGTTTTCAAACTGGGGAAGAAGGGGAGAAATGGTTGTTACCAACAATCCAGTGATCTCTGGTAATTATTTTTGTCTGTTATTTTAACTTGGATTGTGAGTGTATTATTGGGTATGAAGAAATGATGAAAGGAAGCCAATTCTGACACTGGATTTACAACTATTTGGTTCTCTGTGCAGTGTGCCCTTGGGAACTGATTGGTTTATGTGCAGTCCAAAGGGGCCCAACTGGCTCTTGTGTAAGTGATGTAAAACAGCGAGCTCAAATTGCAGAAGTCAGCATCCTATAGAAATTCTGATAGCTGCTGCATCTCCTGAAAGCTCAAGTTGAAAGTGGGAAGTGACCAGCCGTCACAGGGATCAGGGCACACCAGCTTTAACATCACTTTGAGAGACTGATGGCAAGAAATGCTGTCTCCTATGCATTTTACTACTTTACTCATTCTTAGGATTGAGGGCTGGGTTGTGCCTAGGGTCCTTTGAAAGTGGCTTAGGATAGGTATGCAGCATGTGAGATGAAGCCTTTGATTTCAACAGAGTTGACAGCTTTTGGAAAAGTCGGAGTTTATTTAATGCTTCCTTATTCCATTGGCAGGCTTTATCAATAGCTTAATGGCAGAAGAGAAAGGCTCAAACAGATGCTGTTTTTCCAAAGGGGGAAAAAAAACCCCACTTGATTCTATTCTGTGCATATGAAAGGCTTTTGAATTTATTTGATTTTGAAAATCACAAATCTTGAATATTTCTCTATTCCCCTTTTTCTTCCCTTTTGGCTGCCTTTTTATTCCCCCTCTCCCCCCATAGGAAGGGTTTGGAATCAGTTTAAACCCTTCCTAAGATCATGAATGGGTCATTGCAAAGGTCACCTCTTCTCCCATGTTCTGAGATCTGGGGGCTGCAACACATTTTATCAACAGTGTCCTTGTTGCAGACATTTTACAGCATGTTTGCCTTTTGTTACATTCAATCCAGGAAAGACTAGTATGTGCACTTTATCTGATAATCTTCCAGTACATGTCCACTCACTCGAGATAGTAAGCAGACATACAAACTAAGGAATGTTACTCGATATCATGCATTTTTAAAATAGTGACATGTCTTCCCCATTGAGCCAACACCAGAGTGAGCCACATTAGGTTGGGGTTTTGTTTTGTAAGCTTAAGTTTTCATGAAAGGAAAAAACTTGCATTGGACAATCAAAGCCCCATGAGTTGCATAGTCTCACGAATACTTTAAAGTGGGCATTGCATGAAAGCACACACCAGTAATATCTACACCTAACCTTCCTGACTGGACTTACATAGTGACCACAGTTTATTAGTTGCTTACAAGTGGATTTAAAAAACAAAACAAATACAAACACATATACATACTTATACTTACATATTAATACCTAAGTAGTGCTCGTCCTGTACTTCTGTTTTTTTTAGGATGTGCACTTTTAATTTAGGATTACAACTCCTGATCATGTCTCTGTGAGCCTTTACTGTGATTTATAGGAAGGCTGGGTTATTGAAATCACCATTATACCTCTTTGGTGAAACTACTCCAAAATCAGACATGCTTGTTGGGCAGAACTCTGGGGACAGAAGGCCGGTGTTGCCTCCATCCGTGGGGATTTAATAACCTTGTTAAGTGGTCCCCTCCACAGGGGTCCTGTATTCCCAAGGATGAAAGCACAGGAGTTGATAACAGGCATATTGGATATCTCAGTATCTCTCGTATGTGGCAAATTGTTTTTGCAACCTCCCTCTCCAGCAGATGTGAAGCAAAACCAAAAGGTATATATCCAGAATGGAGTTGTCCTCCAGGCAGGTATTTGTTTTAGTTGGAAGGATCTAATTGCTTTATTAATATTTGAGAAGTGCTTTGGACCTGCCTGGGAGAGGAGGCAGTTTAGCTGGAAGCTATGCCCGTTTTCCTGTCATTGGAGACTAGGAAGTCTGAGCTGAGAGGACCTGTGCCCGTCTCTTGCTGTTTGTTTGTGGGGAAACCGAGGCCCTGAGAAACTGCATTTCCTAGCCCAAGAATCCATAGAAAGAGGTAACTACTGGCAGAGTTGGGATGCCAGCGTGATCTTATGGATTCTAAGTTATGGTCTCTAGCAATATTCAAACTAGATTAGAAGGGTTTCTTCTATTCACCTAGTTGAATTTTATGTACTTAAAATATCAGTCTTAAAATATCAAAACATGTTTTAATGAGTTTTAGATCTAGCTAGTTCTCTTGGATTGATACAAAAAATAAAATCTGAAGGGAAAAATATGATTGAACTATTTGTTCTTCTGAACACCTCACCTTTCATGATGCAATAAATTACTCTGAGTTTCTTGGCAGAACTTTTGAGAGCTGTTGCTTTGAATGGATTCCATTCCTGTATTCCTTATGAGAGTTTGTTTTTAAAATAGACTACTGTGATTGAAATGCACTCAATATGTAATAAGTTATAGTTTTCTTCAGTGTATCTTTGGTTACTTGGGTTGCAAATGTTCAATTTCAGCATACTTTTGGGTGAGTGATCAAAACTTGAGTTTTCCTTTGATTTCCTACCAATGTCTGAACTATTATGAAGCATTCTTCTCATATGTGACTTGATTCTGTAGTCTGCTTCTAAATGAAATTGTCTATTTCTTAAATGATCTCACAATCATGGTAATAATAGATGTATACTCGTAAGATCAATAAGAAAATAATCTGGAACAGAGATGTGTTTCTTGCAATTAAGACAAGCTTTTGCAAATGTCTTCTTCTAATCTGTAGTTTGAAAGATCTCGATTACAGTATAATGCCTTAGAGCTAAAAACATTTGTTCAACACGAACTAGAATCACACCTCCTGGCTAGATATCACCAAGGGAATGTGATTTTAAACATATATAAAAAAATCAAATATCATAGCAACCAGGTCTTTCCATATTATTGACAAGTAGGACTCAGTAGGTTGTAGTTTGAAAATTATGAATGTGAACAGAATGAAATATCCATCGAGAGGCCTTTTTCTCCTCTAGTTAAATAGAACAATGGTAACTGGTTTCTCTTTCCAACTGGTTTACTCTGTTTCAAATGCACTCTTCTAAAACTGTTCAAAGGATCACTTGAATTTACACTTTAGTTATTGGTGTTTTGTTATGGGTTTTTTGCATCATAACGCAATGTGGTTCAAGTTCCTAGTAAGAAGTGCAAATTTGGTTCTTTGAAGTCCCGAGCTGGCATAGCTTGCTTCTCCTTTGGCACAAGCTAAGGGAGACTGCCCACCAATGCCAACAGATCAGTCACTGAGGGATATTTGAGTGTGCATCTTCCTCTGTGGGCCACCCTGCTTTGCTTGTTTGCAATGAGAAATGCATCTAGTAATGTGACCCTCCCGAGAGCAACTGTAAGAACAGCAGACATGGAGGGCCAGACTTCAAAAGCAAAGGCAGATTCTAGGAGCTGCTTCCTTCCTGAAAAACAGGCTTTCAGAGGCTGCCTTACAAGCATTCTCTGAAACAGCCAGTCTGTTCTGTGAGCAAGACATTCCTGGTAGATAGTTGCTTTTAGGCTTCTGTCGTTATTTTCTCCATTGACTAACACACATGCTGTGAAAGGCACCCTTTCTAAAAGGCATTGAAGGGTTTCAAGTGAGAGGACTTGTTCTATTCGATTGTCGGAAAGTCATGACACATTTTTGCAATGAAAAACAGAAAAAATGCGTCATGATTTTTCCGACAACCCAATAGTTACAGAAGCCTTACTCTGCTCTTAACATTGGGGAGTGTTGATGTTTCGTGTTTTGTGACTTCTCCTGTCTTGCTCTAAGCGAAGTTCATGGCTATGTGAGGTTGAAGAAAGTGGGTTTATGACTCTGAAGACCAGAGGACACTGGCTTGAACTGGAATTTGGGGACTAGAATAAGGAAACGTTCAGGTACCAGTTCCATCCTCACGCCTCCTGTCAGACAACAGGACTAGATCCCAAAGCTTCTTCAGTTGATGTAATAACCCCATTGTTCAACGATTGGGTCAGCTGAGTTGTGTTGTTTTCCTTTGTTTTAAGGCAACTTGTGTGAGGGCTTCAACTGCACCCACCTCAGGAGCCGGATATACCCTTTTCTTTAGCACTGCCATTCTTTTTGTCTTCAGCACAATACGATGTTCAAGTGAGCCCCAGGCGGGAAGAGCCATTTTAGTTTTTGTAGCAGTGGGCCAGGAGAAATGATGAGCTGATGGTCTATTTTAATCTCAAAAGTAAAAATGTATATTTTTTCACGACAGGTACATTGAACAGTAAAATGAGTAACAGCAAAATATATATTTGATGCCTTCTGTCTTTTCATGATAATGTGCTAACAAGTTGTGTTAATATTTTACTCAGCCAGAGTTTCATTCATTTGTTAAGCATTGGGAACATTATGTATATTGATCTTAAACATAAATATAGGGTATCCTATATTTGGATTGTGACTTGTAAACTCAAGCTAACCTTACTGCCTCTTTTTCACACTTGTTGGAAAGTCTGTGAAGAACATAGGTTAAGAATCTCCAACTTTGGAAAATGTACATGATGTGAAACTGGGGTGCTCTGTTAAAAATAAATATATGATAACTAAGTGTGGGTTTTATGGAGTCTTGGTGTCAGTGTTATTTGTGGTCTGCATTTAGTCGCGTGCTTTTAATGCAAGTGACGTGAAGAGGAGCTGGAGATCTTCTCCATGAAATCAAAGTCTGAGATTTGGTTATTTTCACCTCCTGGTGATCTGAGCTAGTCATTAAATATCTGTACACAGTACACATTGGGCAGTCATGGAAAATCATGGCTAATTAATTCATAGTGCCTTTTAAAGATCCACTGAATTGAAAATTTGGCTTGGGGTCAGATTATTTGCTTCATCTTGTCAGTGTTCTTTTTGTTGAAAAATGTTCCCATCATAATGTCCTTAGCTGGAGTGGAGGTGAAGGGGAAGGATCAGGAAGAGTTGGCTTGAAAATCCTGAGCAAGTCATCTGGCATCTCAGTTGCAGTTTCTTGCATCTAAAATGTGAATACCTTTAGGAGGCACCAGTCTCCAATGGGTGGGCATTTTACTCTGTATTGTGAATGTAAATGGTGGGCCACACATAGGATATTTCTAATCAGGTAGTTCCAAATGCCAAACTAACTTGGGAAATAGCATCCATGATTTGGCTCATAAGCTTAACTCTGGAGATCACGAGGCCCTGACCTTTCCCAGGCTCTGGTGAGGATCACCAGGTCACTCACTTCACAGATAAAAGAGGTCTGAGATCATCTAGGCACACATTTCCCAAAGTGTTGGTCCCCAGACCAGCAATATCAGCATCATCGGGGAACTTACCAGAAATGCAAATTCTTGGGACCCACCCCAGAATAACAGAATCTGGAACTCTGGGAGTCGGCCTGGCGGTCTTGGTGTTAACAAGCCCTCCGGGTGATGCTGAGTCCCACTAAAGCTGAACTACTGATCTAGCTCATTCCATTTCACAGTCAAGGAAACTGGTGCACAGCGGCAAACCTGACTCAGCCAGGGTCTCAGCTAATTCAGCGTGAGGGATAAAAATGTCTCCAGGGCAGACTTTCTGCTGTGCTACAATGCCCATTCATGACTTTGTTCCCTCTCCTACCTCCCTTCCACAGATATTTACCGTGCTCCTACTGTGTGTCAAGCACAATGATAGGAGCTAGAGATGAGACCTACAAGACAGAATCCCTTCAAGGAGCTCACAGAGATGTACAAATGAATTTCAGTGCAGCGAGGGATAGGTGCTTTGATGCAGTCACGGTCAACTGATTGCTCTAATAGAGAACTCCAAGTGTTCAGGGCCTGACACAGTGAAAGCTGATTTCTCATTCGCTTTATAGTCCAGAGTGGGGGTTCACAGCTGTTCCATTTTCTTTATGGTTATGCAGGGACCCAGTCCTTCCATGTGTGTCTCCATCTTCCTCTAGGGCTAGAGAGTTTTCTCCTTTTAGCCAGTGTGTGGAGAAAAGAGAGATTGTGGCGAAGATACAATTCCTCTTCACAGAAGTGACACACATCTCGGCATATTTCATTTCCTGGAGCTCAGTCATATGACAACAGTTAACTCCAAGGGACACTGGGAAATGTAGTCTAGCTGTGAACTCAGGAGGAAAAAGAACACACGGGAGGGGCATCTAATTCAGATTGCGGGAATCCAGGAAGTCTTCACGGAAGCGTCTTAAAAGAATGGACGGGCATTAACTTAGAAGAAGAAGGTGTTCCAGGCAGAGAGAGCTGTGTATGCTAAGGCAAAGTAGCGCAAGAGTGTGGTGTATTCTGGGAACTGCAAAAAATTCTCCTCTGGCTGGAGCGGGTGCAGTTGGCGTGTAGAGGGGAGGAAATGGCAAGAGTTGCACACAAGGCCAGATGGGAAGGCCTTGCACGTCATGAGAAGGCATAAAGCACCCTGACAGCACAGCCCATTTTGAGGTTTAAACACAAATGCATGAAGTCACTTCACTAATCTTCAAGCAGTGATTTGTGTTCTCCCATTTTTTTTCTGCCCCCTAAAAAGGAAATGCTTCACTGGAAGATTGTAAACTAGTGTGTCTAGCATAAACCTGGCCTGTTTGTTTGATTTGTTCCATGTCTTCTGGCGTGTGCTTGGACAAGGGACTGACCCCTGGTAGGCAGGAGTCCCATTGAATGATGGGAGACTTTTTCTATCCTCAGCTTTTTTTTTTTTCTTGGTTGGGGAAATCAGGGGCCCCAAGATGACCAAGAGGTGAAAGGCTCTTTTTTTTTTTTTTTTTTTTTTTGCAAGGAGGCTTGTCAAAGTGCAGAAATAAAGACTTTGGAAATGAAGCTGAAATATCCCATTTCTTTTGAACAAGAGTTCTCAGTTGAGGTTATTTAACAATTCTGAAAAGTCCCCAAGCCTGTGGGCGAAAATGGTCCAAGTGTAGCGTCTCCATGGCAAACTCCCACTTCATATTGTTTTTCAAGTATAAGGTGTTCTGGAAGTGTGAGCATTAGCATTTGCAGGCACCTGAGTGGGTTTCCCCTCATTGCATTTTTCTTTCAAACATAGACTAAAAAGGGTCCTTAAGATTGTAACCCAGATCTACCTCCCATTATTCGCCCTGAAATCCTCTTAGCAGATTTGGCAGAAAAAAAGAATTTGGCAGAGAAACTGCAAAAATGTTCAAGATTCACCTATGGGTACAAGCAGGCCCTCAAATAATGTCATTTCATTCTATGGTGTTTCGTTATAATGTTGATGAGATGCTCTAAGAACTGAACTCTTGTTTATATCAGTTAGCCTATGATAAAATCGGTTTCATTTTACGTCATTTTGTCATTTTGCTTAGTCACAGAGCCTATCCATGTTAAGGGACGACTTACTGTATTCTCTAGCATCATAAACAAGAGCAACATCAACAGAAGACATAAATACTGCACGCATATGTGTGTGTATGTAATATTTATGTCTTGCTAATGTTGCTTATGTTATAAACATAAAATTACATATATATTTAAAACAATAGCCACAGTAATTGTTTAGAACATAGACCAACAGAATATTTTTTCAGAGGAGGAGCATTTTATCATTGACCAGTGTCTACACAATTTTAGAATTGCTGGTGCATGGTGATAATAAGAGCAGACTGATTTTTTTGTCAGTTTTTTTGATTGTTTTAAAATTTTCTGCAGAGAATGCATCCCTGATTATTGTGCCTGGGGTGGACCACTCCCTTCCATGGTACATCACTTCAGAACAGAGTATGTGCCTCCACCCCTGTATTAGACTTAATCAAAGCTACAAGGCTGAAGGAAAGCCAAGGGGAAGAAAGATAATGCTTGGGGAATGAAATTAAATACAGATACAGAGATTTGTGATGCAGGGCCTTTGAAATGGAAATGACATTGGCTTAAACCTCAGCCCATGTGTGGTGAGAGCCTGCATCTCAGTCTTTCTGAGAGGCAGAGGTAATGGTGGAAGAACTGATATTTTTATCCTAGTCATTTCTGGCTCTGGCTTCCTAGGAATTAATGTGATAGATGGACCATCTATTTCCCCCTAAGCATCAATTACAGGAGGGTGTATGTGTGTGGGGAGTGGAAAAGGGGCAGAACGTACAGAATACTTAGGGAGAGGGGAGCTCATACATAGTTTATATCCAGGGCCACCGCATCGTACAACTCCAGGGGATGCTGTTCACATTGTGTCCTACGCAGAAGAGGCCCTTGGAGTTTGTGATGCCTCTGTCCTGTTTACAGCTCCATGTGGCGCAGTCCACTCTTTCTCTCTCAAAGTGTTCCTCCTTTCCCTCTCTAGATCTCTTGTTCTCCTTCTGCTGGCTGAGGGAAGGGGGGCCAGGCGGGAACCTTGGGGGTTCTGCCAGTATTTGGGACCCGGTGCCCATACCCCCGCTATGGCTCTCTCTTCTGCCCTCCCTGTTTCTGCTCTAGGTCTAGGCCAGTGGTTCTCCACTGGGTGCAATTCTGTCCCTGCTGCCAAGGGGACATTGAGCAATGTCTACAAACATTTTTGGTTGTCACAACTTGGAGGGGCATCTAGTGGATGGAGGCCAGGGGTAAACGTCCTACGTGCATAGGGCAGCCTCACCACAGAGAATGTCAATAGTGCTGAGGTGGAGAAACCTGCTCTAAAGGAGCCCCTCAGGTTTCCCTCCATTTCCCTCAGTTATCCAGAGCAATGTAGCCGTCCCCTCACCATTACCAGGACCACCCCTTCACAGGGTCAAAGCCACATCAACAGGTTCTGCTAAATTAGTCCATTAATTCAAACACCTCCAGGGTCCAAGCAGAAATGTAAATGAGTGGAGCCAGTCAGGAGTAAGGAAAGTGGCATTGGCCTATCCGCATCAGTGATAGGGAACAAGAAGTGGGGACCATGACAGATTGGAGTTTGCATACTCCGTCTATAGAGACAGCTCTAGATTATTGTTATATAGGCCCCTGTGTTGCTAGAGTTCTGATTCCTTGAGAGAGGTTCAGTATCTCATCTCCCTTACCCTCCGGAAAGTCCCTTTTGTGTTACTTACTTTTTTATTGAGTAATATCATACATACATGTACCAATTTTAAGTGTTTATCCCAATGAAGAGCATCAAGATGCTACCAAGATTATCATCCTCAAGATAATCTTGAAGAAGAACAAAGTTGGAGGACTTAAGGACTAGATTGCATGACATAAAGCTACAGTAATTAAGAGCGTGGTATTATAAATGTTAGACAAATAGATCAATGTACAGAATAGAGAGCCCCAAAACACACCCACACATATACAATCCCTTGATTTACAATGAAGATGCCATCATAGTTCAGTGGGGGGAAAGATGGTCTTTTCAATAAATGCTGATGGAGCCATTGGATAGCCACATGGAAAAAAAATGAACCTGGATCCCTACCACGCACAAAAATTAATTCAACATGGGTCATAGATCTAAATGTGAAAAGTAAAACAATAAAGCTTCTAGCAGAAAGCATAGGATAATATCTTCCTGAATTTCATAAAGAGCTTTTTAAACAGGGTATACAAAGCACTAACCATAAAGGAAAAGATTGATAAATTGGATTTCATTAAGAACTTCTGTTTATCAAAATTCACAACTAAGAGTTTTGGCAAGCTGTGGAACAGTAGAACTTATTTGCAATACATCTGTCAAAGGATTCTTGCCTATTTTTTTTTATATGTTGGCAACTATTTCCAATTTAAAACACTGAGAGGGGAAAATCACTGCAGGCTACCATTATGAAGGCCAAAGAAAACATGTCTGCAAGCTAGCTCGGGCTCATGCATTGCCAGTTTGCTACCTCACCTTTAGCAGCGCATAACGGTCGAAGCGCTAACATTTCCATATTTTCTCATTATTTCCTTCCCAGCCTCTGTAAGGGACAGAAACAATGTAGGGATCTATTTCTCAATAATAGGAATTTTTCTCTTAAATGGCAGAATGGTCATAGTGAACTTAGATTTTAAATAGCACTTCCTCCCCCTCTGATAGACACAATAATTAAAGAATTTATTTTAAAATCTGATTTTACCAAGTTTTTTTATTTTGGCCCCAACTGAGTGTTTGGCCTGCTGGGCCCTGTGAAGACCCCCGCTGATTCCTGTTTCACTCTGCTCTGTGAGTCTAGAATTTCTCAGCATCCCTGCAAGTCAGCTTCAAGCTGCAGTGAGGCAGAAGACATGGAGAAACAGAGCTTAAATTTTTAACATTTTGAGCTCATATTGTCCAACTTCCTTACGTTCTACCTCCTTCCCTAACTCTGATTTTGGTTTTCTTTTCTTCTTCTCC
Organism: Hipposideros armiger; assembly: GCF_001890085.2. Lineage (NCBI taxonomy): Eukaryota > Metazoa > Chordata > Mammalia > Chiroptera > Hipposideridae > Hipposideros > Hipposideros armiger. The sequence goes on from NW_017731363.1 coordinate 2,514,580, forward strand.
CAAGCACTGCCCTTCCTTAATTCTCTGATGGTCCAGTTGGAGGCAGTAGGGTGAAGTGTGGGGGGGGGATAATTTCCTCTTGTCACCTCTTCCAACCTCACTCTTAGGATGACTAAGAAGAGGGGGCCCAAAAGACGGCACTCTGGCAGCATAACATAGTGGTTAAAAGCATGACATCTGGAGTGTGGCTGCCTGGATTCAAATCCTGGCTTCATCCCTTAATAGCTAGCTGTGCGATCTTAGGCAAGTTACTTGCTTTGCTATGCCTCACTTCCTCATCCATAAGTTACCAATAATGGTGCCCACATGTTAATATAAAGTACTTAGTGCCTAGTAAGTGCTGCATGTGTATTTGTTAAATTAAAAATTGATGGCTGGTTGTTGTCAGGCTTTGGCAGTGTGTCCAGTGTTGGGAAGTAGAAGACACAGGGGCCTCTATCTCAGAGATCATTTCAGAGACCACCAGCCCATCCCTGATTTTAAGACAGTCAAACAACTTGGCCAAACTGCTCCCCCCTCTTTCCTTGAACAGGCCAAAAGGTGACCACTGGATGGCTTGATGACATTCTTCTTGTGGAACCTGATAGCGGCTGAAATCCAAAGCCACACGGGAGATGATTAAGATCATTCTGTGGGGGTATTCTTGCTCCTAACATTTGAAACTAGAATTATTATGTAGATGAGGAAATTTTTAACCCTGAGAAGTAAAGTAACTCACCCAGGGCATGGCAGCATGAGAGAAAAAAGCCTAGATTGCCTTGAACAGACTGTGAATAGAAATATGGATATGAAAGACTGTTGGTGAGGACTCAGAGGGATTAAGGACAATTAGAGAGAAATCCTAAATCACCATAGAGAAAGCCTAAACACTGCAAAGAGACTTAGTAGATATCTGGACTTGGAGGCCATGATGAACAAATGCATGCGGAATGGACAAGACTCATGGGGACCACCAGAGGATGGATTGTGGTAAGCACTATTTTGGCCCCCATGATCTTTGCCCTCTGGTGTTCCTCCTGTGGTGATATCATGTTACATGGCAAAGGGGACTTTGCAGATGTAATTCCGGTTATTAATTAGCTGCCTTTAAGGAGATTATCCTGGATTACCCAACGTGCCCAATGTGATCATACAAGCCCTTAAGGCAGAAAAGGAAGGCCAAAAGGTGTGACGCATGAGAGGTACTGCAGGGGGAGGGGCGACATGATGAGGAATGCAGGTGGCCATGGGGAGCTGGCAGAGGCTTCTAACTGACAGCCAACAAGGAAACGAGCACCTCAGCCCTGTGATCACAAGGAACTGAATGCTGCCAGCAACCTGAATGTGCATGAAAGCAGATTCATTCTTGGAGCCTCCAGAAATGAATATAGCTCTGATAACACCTGGATTTTGTTTTTGTTTTGTTTTTAAAGATTTTATTGGGGAATCAGGGAAGGGGAACAGACAAGTTGCTGTCCTTTTGTTCTCCAGTCTAGTTGTGGAGGACGCTGCTTCACTGGCCCAAGTTGGCACCATCATTGCACTCTTCCCGGGTGAGGCAGTCGCTCGCCAGCCTTTGGACAGCCGCTTACGGCACCTCACACCGGCTCCAGTTGGGATTTGTTACACGTGACATAAAACTTAAATCAACAGACATTAACCGAGTTCTTCATACAAAATGTCTTAGTACAAAGGAGACCCTGCCTCGGCTCCTGCTGAATGGCAGATGTGGCCACCAACGTGGGACCCCCACGACCATAGCTGAAGTACCCCAAAGGATTTCTATCTCCTTCGTTGCTCCAGGGTGGGGCAGGAGCAAGAAGTGGCAAACTGCCTTCCTAATGATTGTACTTTGGAGTATATATCAGAAACAGATAACCAAAATGAGAGAAAAAGTTGTGTGGAGATAATCATAGGCTAGAAAGTTAAATTTGTGTAAACCCATTCCTTTTGCCAATGATTGGTTTAGGGTGGACATGGGACCAGTTTTGGCCAATGGGATGTCAAGAGAGGGCTGCTAAGGAAACTTCTGGGAAAGGTTTCCTCTCATGTCCAAAATAGACAGTTTTGGTTATTAGTGTGTGTGGATGTGATAGTTGGAACTGCTTCAGACACCTTATGACCGGGAAGAGACAAGTCTGAGGACAAATGCAACATGCTGAGAATAGTGAGCAAAAAGATGGAAAGAACGTGGATCCTGTATGGAGTCATACCCAGTAATTAGACTTCTTTGAAACCATACTACTATTGAACTTGTTATATGAGGCAAGAAGTTTCCAAAATTTAAGCCAGTTTGACTCACTTGAAGTCAAAAGTTTCCTGAGACACATAGCATGAACTGGATGGCTCTTTTCTCTCTGTTTTGCATCCAGAAATTTAAAGCTTAGGCTATAACAGCTAGCTTCTTCATTTCCAGCTAAGTTTTCACTTGTTCAAATAATTGTCAAGATGTGGTGGCTTTGTAACGTGTCAACTTGGCTAAGCTGGTACTCTATTTCCCGGAATTCCCCTCCCTGTATGATTCTAGTTAGTCAGCCACAGGAGAAGTTTATAGCAGAATTGGAAGGTGAAAGTGAAGCGGTAGCCATGTTTGCTGTCAGAAGATCAGTGTGGGTCAGGCCATGTTACAGCTCGTGCACATTTTCATGGCTTTGCTGATGCACCTTGTTTCTGGGGCAACAGCCAGGCTTGCAGTTCCAGGTATTGCGGGATCACTTCCTTTAGCTTCTCCACATCCTAGGCCAGGTGTCAGTGTGGCTTCATGGCAAGAGCACCAACTTCTGCAGGTCGCCCAAAGCAGCCAGGTTGGAGGCGTGGAGATGGGGAAAGGCCAATGCCCATTCCTGCTTGTTCCTCGCAGGTTTCAGTTACTCCTCTTCTCACCTACCTCATGCCCACCTGACTGTAGGCTTTGCACCAGGTGCAGAAGAAACAGCCCAACTGAGACTGTTTTACCAGTTTCCATAATTGCTTAAGGTTAAATCTCTATAATACATTCCTATTCTACATCATTCCTAGTAGTTCTGTTTCTCTGACTGAACCCTGGCTGATACAGTCAGGTTTTCCTGAAGTGAGCTTTAGCTTTTACATCCAATTTGTAGTAGAGAAAGAATTTTAAATGAATATAGGTGAGCTCTGTAATGTAGACTCACTTATTCTTTCTGACTTAAGAGAAGACAAGAAATCATGCTTTCAGTATTCCATAGGAACACATCTTGACTGGATGTGGGTGGTGAGCCATGAGTTTGCAACCACTGACCTGGGTGTTTTAGAATCCATCACTTATCTAGATATTTATGAGTATTTAGATGACTTGCTGAATTTATCCATTTTTATGTGAATTTGGGGCCGATCGTCCCAAGAAAGGTTATGCTCCTCAATCTCCAACCTTACTGTGTTAATTATCTGTCTCCATCAAAATGCTGTGTAAGAAACCAGTGTGAAACTCAATGGCTTCAAATATTAAGTATAAATTGAATGTGTCTGCAGGTTGGCAATTTAAGCTGGGCTCAGCTGGGCAGTATATCTGGCCTGGCCTGGGCTCACTCACATAGCTGGCGATTAGCTGACTATCAGCTGGTTCAAGATGGCCTTGGCTAAAGTGAGTGGGGCAACTTGGCTCTGCTCCGCTTGTCTTTCATCCACCAGCATCCATCCTGAGCATGTTCTCATGGTGATGGCAGAGGACAAGATCAAGCAAATCCAACCATGGAAGCTCTTTTCAAGCCTCTACTTGTGTGATGCTCTATATCCTGTGGACCTAAAGTCAGCCACATGGCTAAGCCCCAAGGTACAGCAGAACACTGCAAAACTACATGGCAAAGGGGGAGGGATGGATACGGGGAAAGGTTAAGAATTGGGGCAATTTTTACAATCTATCACAATTACCAACAACAGTCTCTCCTCAGAGGTGATATGTAACTATGTTAGCTGCTGCTATTTCCAGAACCATTTCATTTCCAATATCTAGATTTCTCATGGCTTTTAATTGCCATGTTAATGCATGATGCAAATTGTTCATTGTCAACCCATTGTGTTCAAGCCTTGAGCTCAGCACCCCTTCTTATTAGGGTAAGCCATTGCCTTATAAAGCTGAAGCTTTGTCGAATGAGTTTGCCCTCCTCTTTTCTTCTCAGCTATCTTATGAAAACAAACAAGGAAGGGACAGCAAAAACCAAAACCCCAGGGATGAAGAGTTGTTGAACAATGACAAATAGACAAATATATACTGTTAGTCTGAGAATAAACTGAGTGGTGGCCAAGATTGCCCGAGTTATCCATCAGAAATGGTGAAAAACAGGTCAACTTTAAGCCAGTTGCATATATTACTATTTATTTTTCATTGCACTGGTTTGTAGACAGTAATTCTAAAGCATATTTGTAGGATGGAAAAAACCCAAGTTTTAGGCTCTTGAAATTCTTGGTAGTTTTTCTATTCAAGGGGAATATGCTCCTTAGCAATTTTTCTAAGAGATGTTCATGTGTTCACTAAAGGTGCCCCCTACATATTTGTCTTAGTTTGGGTTCCCCCAGAAGTCAGCCCTGAGGGAAGGATTCAGTGCAAGTAGTTTATTTGGAAGTAACGGAAATGCCAGTAGGGAAGTCGAGAAGTGAGACAGGATGGGAAGGCAGCCAATAAAGGGTACATTATTGAGCCAGTTGGCTCTGTAGGCAACTGGAGAGCATAATCTTGTGGAACTCTGGGAAACAGCATGGAACATGCGTTTCGCAGTTACTCCACCCAAGGGGGGAGGAAGCTGGGATATTTGTACACCGATCAATTCTCAGCAGTCACTAGTTGAGGGCAGTTGCTCTGGGGGCATTAATTCCCTGGCACTTCTGGCCTGACAAATGGACAGGCTAAGTAGGCTTCAGCGCCCAGAGAAGTCCATCAGACAAATGCAGGTGCCAGCTGTCAGAAGCTGGGCCAGCACCTGAAGTGGTAAGGGGGAGGTCATAAGGGCAGACCATGAACAGGGCCTACTCTGATTCCCTTGGATAAGCAGATACCCAAACTATAGATATTCAAACAGTCCTTTACTGTAGTGAAGAAAATTCACCTCCTTTACTTGAATGAAAACACCAAATTGTTAACTGTTCATTGGAGAATAAAATGAAATAAAATTAATAATTTCTTAGTGTTATGAAGGTATAATTGATGAACAATCTGCACATATGTAAAGTGTACAATTTGATGAATTTGACATACGAGTATGCATACATACCAATGTATCTTGCCTGCAGCAATGACTGCTGTGGTGTTCTAAGGGTGATTTTTTTTATTTCTCTCATTCTTTCTATATATGTTAATTGAAATTCTTCTGTAAGAAATATTTGTTTCTTCTTCCCCATCTATTTATATCAGTATGGACTCGTGGCTATTTAGTTTATTCTTTGGGTTATAATTCAATGCTATCATTATTTATTTTGTTGCTCAAATTGTTTCACCTTTGAAATTGGAAATTCCTTCAGGTAGACTCTGGTGTCTTTTTGACTTTTTTTTAAGTACCTCCACCTATTTTTAAAAATTGAGTAGTTGATGCATTTATAAGGAGTTATGAATGCTTCTGTATTGGTTAGCATTAGGTTTGGCTGCATGTAACAACAAACTCTAAGTAACAGTGTCTTAAACAAGATTGAATTTTATTTTTCTTTCTTGATATACCACGTTCATGGATCACAAGGCTCAAACATGTTGTCAGTGCTTCTCAAATTACCTATAGATTCAAAGCAATCCTAGTGAATATCCAATCCTAGAATTCTTTTTTGTAGAAACTGACAGGCTGACTCTAAAATTTATATGGAAAATTAAAGAAACTAAAATAGCCAAGATAGGGGGTGACCGGTTAGCTCAATTGGTTAGAGCATGGTTCTGATAACACCAAGGTTGCCGGTTCGATCCCCACATGGGCCACTGTGAGCTGCTCCCTCCCTAAAATAGTCAACTATGCCACTATAACATGAAAGCAATGTGTAACCAATGACCATGGCTGTTTCCCAATAAAATTTTAAAAAAAGAATAGCATTTAATAAAAAATAGTCAAGATAATTTTGAAAACAAAAAGGTCAAATTTGGAGGACTCTCACTATCTGATTAGAAGACTTACTATAAAGCTACAGTAATCAAGACAGCATGGCATTGGCATAAGAATAGACATACAGATCCTTGGAATAAAATATAGAGTTCAGAAATAGTCCACTACATATATGGCCAATTAATTTTTAATAATGATGCCAAGGTAATTCAATATAGAAAGAGAGTCTTTCAATAAATGGTGCTAGAACAACTAGATAACCATATGCAAACAAAAGAGTGGCAGTTATACTTGGTTTACTCTTTGGGTCTCAAGAAAATATGTTTCTCTTTCATTAAAAAACCAACACCTGGGCCGGCCGAGTGGCGCGTTGGTTAAGAGCTGGCTTGGGACGCCAGAAGAACCCGGTTCGGATCCCACATATGAGGGCTAGTGACACTGCCCTCTACAGCTAAGGTGCTGAACAACAGCTCAACCTGGAGCTGGGCTGCCGTGAGTCGTCGGTGACAGTGTGGGCTGCAGCCCCTGCTGCAGTGGGCTGCCATGGGCTACCGTGTGTAGCCAGCAGCCAG
>NW_017731363.1:2522090-2533729 GCF_001890085.2 Hipposideros armiger
GGTGCATAGCTTCCCAAGGGGATTACTTCGAAGGTGACCATAGTGATATTCAGCAATGAGGCATGTAGCACTTTTTCTAGGATGAGTTTGCAAACTTAATTGTCAGAGTTCATACTTCATTCTTTAACATTAATCTAGTGATCAGAAAATGATCTTCGTTCATGATTAACATCATCAGTAAATTACAGTTTACCTATGAAAGACAAAATTTAACTGAGCAAGACACAGTAGTCAACAGAAAATTACCAATACTAAAAAGAAAAAACACCTATAAAGTTTACCACGTACCTTAACAGTGATTCTCTCACATATCATCCTCACAATCTACCGTTTTCCAGAACCAAGAACTTACAGGAAGTTGAGTAAATTTTGACCAGAAAGATACTGAGGCAAAAACACTTTTCCACCCCAAAATGATGTCATCCAGTCGGAAAAGTGTGATCTCAAACTGCTCTGAAGGAAATACCTAGTTTTCTGTAGTAAAATCCTTGGAATGAAAGTGATTTTCCACTATAGCTTTCTCTGCTGCAAAATGTTCCCCTCAGAGAGGGAAGAATTAATCATTTCTCTTTAGAAAAAAGACCTAGTCTTTTGACCTTGAATTTGTGCTGTCTAGGGAATGATTTGCTGGCTGCTTCCCTGAGAGATTGAGGCTGTCTTGAGCATGCTAGATCTTATATAGTTGTTACCTTTCATACTGAATATTCATTCTATAACTGACAAAAATCTAAAATGGCTCCTTATCTTAGACCAGATAATGTGGAGCAAACTCTTTCATTTGTTAAGAGGGAGAGAAGGGAAGAGGTGATGGCACAAATAACTGGTAGATATATTTGAGGTCCAGGTTTTAAAAGAGTATGATCAAAACAACACATAACACATCAGTCAGCTATTGCCACAATAATGCTGCATAATAAACCAGCCCCAAACTCAGTGGCTTACATCATTTGTTCTTTTTACACACCTGTGAGTTGGCTGACGTTTGGATGATATAGACCAAGCTTGACTGAATTTGGCTCTAAGTTCTAGGTTGAGTCCAGGCTGGCTTCCTGTGTCACTTTTCCTTCTTGGACTAGTAGGCTAACTGTACATGTTCTTCCATGGGGATGGCAGAAGCACAAAAGGGGTGAGTGGAAACATCAATTGCTTTATGGTCTAAGCTCAGAACTGGCACCCTTGTTTTGTCCACATGCCACTTGGCCAAAGAAAGGCATATGGCTAAGCAACATTATCAATGGAACAGGGAAGTGCACTCCATCTCTAGATGGAAGAACTGCAGTGGCAAAGGGCACAGATAAAGAGAGGGTGGATAATTGGAAACAATGCAATCCTCCACAGCTATATACTGACTGAGAAGCAACAATAGTTATCTTTACTTCCACACCATTAGCTACTCCATCGAACTCCTTCCCCAGATTGTAGGCACCTGTTTATGGGAATAATGTCATAGGGATGTTAGAGCAAGAACCCCCCAAAAGTCTCTCCGGCATAAAAGAAACAAGAACACTAGCAGAAATGGTCAAAATCAACTTTCTCAGAACTGTGGAAATTAGCCAAAAGCTTACAGTAATCCAGGGAGCTATAGAGGAGCAACAGTTTTATATACTTAATTTTAAGTTGGTATTAATCAAAACTAGATTATTAGTTAAGATATTAATTTTAATCCTCAGGGCAATCACTAAGAAAATAAAAATATAGTAAAATAAAGAAAAATATAATTAAAATGGTACACTAAATATATTGGTTTGTCGGAAAAGTCATGACGTATTTTTTCCATGTTTTTCATTGCAAAAATGCATCATGAGGGGGCCGGCCAAGTGGCGCAATGGTTAAGAACTCGCTTGGGATGCCAGAGGGCCCCGGTTCGGATCCCACATATGAGGGCCAGTGACACTGCCCTCCACAGCTAAGATGCTGAACGACAGCTCAACCTGGAGCTGGGCTGCCATGAGTCGCCGGCGACGGCGTAGGCTGCACTCCCTGTGGCAGCGGGTTGCCATGGGCTACCGTATGTAGCCAGCAGCCAGCGTGAGCGGCCAGCAGCTGCTGTGAGCGGCCGTCCAGAAGCCGGCGACTTATCTGTCTCACCAGAGAAGAGCGCAATGATGGTGCCAACTTGGGCCAGTGAAGCAACATCCTCCACAACTAGATTGAAGAACAAAACGACAGCAACTTGTCTGTTCCCCTTCCCCCAATTCCCCAGCACTGTTCCCATCCCCCCAATTCCCCAATAAAAAAATCTAAAAAAAAAATGCATCATGACTTTTCCGACAACCCAATATCTAACATAAAACAAGGCAGTAATGGAAGATTAGGAACAAAAAGACATAATACATGTAGAAAACAAATAGCAAAATGGTAGCTGTAGATCCTATATTATTAAATATAAATAGATTAAATAGTCAAAAGGCAGAGATTGGCAGAATGAATATAAAACAAAAGATCCACAATATGTTGTCTACAAGAGACAAACTTTAATTTTTAAAATATTTTTAATTAAATTTATTGGTGTGACATTGGTTAATAAAATTATATAGGTTTCAAGTGAAGAATTCTATAATACATCATCTATATATTGCATTGTGTGTGCATTATCCAAAGTCAAATCTCCTTCCATTACCATATATTTGACCCCCTTTACCCTCTTCTACTTCCCCCCTTTCCTCTTTACTCTTTGGTAACTAGTAAACTGTTGTCTGTGTCTATAAGTTTTTGTTTGTTTTGTTCATTTGTTGCTTTCAGTTTTATATCCCACATATGAATGAAGTCATATGGTTCTCGACTTTTCTGTCTGACCTGTTTTGCTTAGCATGATAACCTCAAGATCCATTGATGTTGTCACAAAAAGCAGTATTTCATCTTTTCTTATGGCTGAGTAATATTCCATTGTATATATGTACCAGAGACACACTTTAGATTCAAAGATACAAATGGGTTGAAAGTAAAAAGATAAAGATATCATGAAAACATAACCAAAAAAGAGCTAGAGTGGCTATACTAATATCAGACAAAATAAACTTTAAGATAAAAATTGTAGGGTGGCCGGTTGGCTCAGGTGGTTAGAGTGCAGGCTCTTAACACTGGGGTTGCTGGTTTGATTCCCACATGGGCCAGTGAGCTGTGCCCTTCACAACTAGATTGAAGACAACTACTTGACTTGGAGCTGATGGGTCCTGGAAAAGCACACTGTACCCCAATAAAAATTAAAAAAAAATTGTTACTACATAAAATGACATTTTATAATGATAAAATGGTCAATTAATCAAGAAGATAGAATAGTTATAAGCATATGTGCACCTAACAACAGTGTTCCAAAATACATGAAGCAAAAGCTGACAGAATTGAAGGGGATAAATACATAAAAACTTATAGGACGCTGCTAAAGCAGTGCTTACAGAGAATTTTATAGGTGTAAATGCCTACATTAAATGGAAGAAAAATTTCAAAGCAATAATTTAAATTTATACCTTAAGAAATTAGAAAAATAAAAGCTAACAAAATCCAAAGCAAGCAGAAGGAAAGAAAAGATTAGAGTGGAAATTAATGAAATAAAAAATAGAAAACAATAGAGAAATATCAATGGGCCTTTGAAAAGATCGATAGAATTTGAACAAGAAAAGAGAAGACTCAAATTACTAAAGTGAGTAATGAATATGGGGACATTAATACCGACCTTATAGAAATAACAATGATTAGAAGACAATAATATGAACAATTGTATACAAACAAATTCTATAATCTAGATGACATGGACAAATTTCCAGAAAGACACGAGTACTGAAACTGACTCAAGCAGAAATAGAAAATCTGAATACGAGCAAAGACATTCAATCAGTAATAAAAAAACTGCTCAAAAGTAAATCCCAGGACCAGATGACTTCATTGGGGAAATCTACCAAATGTTTAAGGAGGAATTAACACCAAGCCTTCACAAACTCTTCCAAAAAATAGAGAGGAAGAAACATTTATCAACTCATACTATGTGGCTAGTATTACCTGATACTGAAATTAGACAAAACATTTTAAGAAAAAACTGCAGACCAATATCCATTACAATTATTGATGCATAAATCCTTATCAAAGCAATAGCAAATCAAATCCACATATACTATGACCAAATGATATTTATCTTATGTATGCAAGATTGTTTCAATGTATGAAAATCAATGGAATACATCATATCAATAAAGGACAAAACCCTATGATCACCCCACAGACAAAGGAAAATCATTTGACAAAATCGAACACATTTTCATGATTAAAAAAAAACCTCAACAAACTAGGAATGGAAGGGAACTTCCTTAACTTGATAAAGGATACCTGTGAAAAACCCACAGCTAACATTATAATTAGGACTGAAAGCTTTCTCCCTAAGAACTGGAACAAAACAAAGATGTCCCCTTATTGCTATTTCTATTTCATATTTAACTGGATGTTCTAGCCAGGGTAGTCAGACAAGTAAAAGAAAGAAAAGGCATACAGATTGGAAAGGAAAATGTAAAACTATCTCTATTTGCAGGTGACATGGTCTTATATATAGAAATCCTAAGGAATTTGCACACACACATACACGTACATGTACACACACGGAGACACAATTTGAGCTAATCAACTTCAGCAATGTTGCAGGACACACGAGCAATATTAAAATTCAGTTGTATTTCTATATACTAGCAATGAAGAATCTGAAAATGAAATAAAAAAATTCTATTTATAAAAGAAATAAAAAGAATAAAATACTTAGGAATAAATTGGACAAAAGTTGTGCAAGACTTATATCCCGAAAACTACAAAACATCATTGGAAGAAATTAAAGAAGACCTAAATAAATGGAAGGGCATCTCTTGTTCACGGATTGAAAGACAAGATGACAGTCCTTCCCAAATTGATCTTCAGATTCACTGTAACCCCTATAAAAATCCCAGCTGCTTGTTTTTTGCATAAATTGACAAGCTTTTCCTAAAATTCATGTGGAAACTCAAAGTTCCCAGAAGAGCTAAAACAATGTTGAAAAAGAAAATGTTGGAAGAATTACACTTCTCAATTTCAAAATTACTACAAAGCAACAGTAATTAAGACAGTGTGGTACTGGCATAAGAATAGACATATAAATCAATGGAGTTGAACTGAGCTTCCAGAAATAAGCCCTTACATTTATGGTCCATTGATTTTCTACAAGGATGCCAAGACAATTCAATAAGGTACAAATAGCCTTCCCAATAAATGTTGCTGGGACTACTAGATATTCATATGTAAAAGAATGAAGTTGGATTACTACCTCACATCATATGCAAACTTGAACTTAAAAATGGATCAATGACCTAAATGCAAAAGTTGAATTGTAAAACTCTTTGGAGAAAGTGTCCATGTAAATCTTCATAACCTGAATTAGGAAATAATTTCTTAGCTATGACAGCAAATATATAAGTGATGAAAGAAAAAATAAATACATTATATTTCAGCAAACTAAAAACTTTTGTGCTTCAAAAGATACTAGCAAGAAAGTGAAAAGACAACTCACTGAATTGGGTGAAATATTTACAAATCATATACCCCATAATGGATTATTATCCAGCATATGTAAAGAGCTCTTACAACTCAACAATAAAAATCAACCCAATTTTTAAAATGGGTGAAATCTTTGAATTGATTCATCTCTAGAGTCGATACACAAATGGCCAATAAGCATGTGAAAAAATTTTCAACACCAGTAGTAATTAGGAAAATGCAAGTCAAAACCACAATGAGGTACCACTTCATACACACTAGCATGGTAATATAAAAACAAAAATCAAAAACAACAGAAAATAACAAGTTTGGGCAATGGTGCGGAGAAATTGGAATCTCATTCAATTTTGTTAAGATTGTAAAATGGTGCATCTGGTTGCATTTTTCTATCTCAATATGAAGTAAATAATCAAAGTAAGGTGCCTTCTATTTTCCTCTTTAGACCTTTTACTTGTCTCCATCCTGTTGGCTTGGTTGTGGATTCCTTATTCGGAATGACCACCAAGGTGGGTGGTTTGGCAGATAGTACAAATTGGCCCACCCAGTTCCATTCAAACCCCTCTATTGCATGCCTTGCTGTATGCTGGGGACCGGAAAGCTAAATTCACTTCCCATTTTCTCTTACAGCTTGGTTTCCATATGTGTCCCAGGTTTTGCCTTGATGATACCTCCCTGAGAGATTTGCAAAGTGGAAATGAGGTGGACGCCATGCGTCCCATGGCACATGCAGTTATAGAGTTTTGTTTCTCTGCAGCTGCAGTTACAGTGGTCCCACATGAATCTCTAACTTTATGGGTGTTGAGGGGAAAAATGTGGGGTTTCAATTTTGTTGGTAAGGCCTGGGCTGAGGCTGTATGGCGCTTGAGCAGGAGTCAACAAACTTATTCTGTAAAAGGCCAGATAGTAAATATTTTGGCTTTGTGGGCAATGTGGTCTTTGTTGCAACTCCTCAACTCTGTCATTGTAGCATGACAACAGGCGTATCTGATACATAAGTGAATGAACATAGCCAATTTGCAATAAAACTTTATTTACAAAAATTTGGCCCACGGGCCGTAGTTTGCTGACCTCTTGTTCTAGAGCCACAATCATGCTGGTGGTAGTTTTCTGATGGTTTGTTAACTTTTATTGCAGCGGAGGCAGGATTTCTTTTATTGGGTCAGTTCTGTGGTGTGTTTTAAAGAGTTGATTATCTTTTAGTAGTTGCTTTAGGGATTGCAAAATGCGTACTGAACTTTTCACAGTCTATTTAGAATCAGTATTTTCCTACTTTGGTGAAAATGTAGAAACCTCACTGCTATATAGATTTCATTACTCTCGCCACTGTATGCTATAGTTATATAGTACATCTACATTGATTGAGAACCCCATCATACAATGTTATGTGTTTTGCTTTCAACCTTCACACATGCTTTAAAGAACTATACCTAAATTTTTACTATTTCTGTCTCTACTTAATTTGTGTTCTTTCCCCTAGCTTCTTGAACATATGGAATATAGTTATAATAACTTTTAATGACTTTGTCTACTAATTCAATCATTTCTATCATTCTAGGCCAGTTCCAATGGATTGATATTCCTTGTTCTTTGCTTTTCTGGTATTTTTAAAATTAAATTCCAGACATTGTGAATTTTACCTTGTTAGGTGTTGGATGTTTTTGCATTCCTCTAAATAGTTTCTCCTCTTCCTGGGATGTGGTTCAATTACTTAGAAACAGTTGATTCTTTGGGTCTTGTTTTTAAGATTTGTTAGGCAGGACTAGAGCCGAGTTTAGGGATCATTATTTCCAATTATTGAGGCAAAATGCTTCTGAGCACTCTACCTGGTGCCTCATGAATTTTGAGGTTTTCCAATCTGGTTGATGCGAACGGGCACTGCAATGCCTTGTGTGAGCTCCAGGAATTCTTCTCTCTGATGTTCCCTCCAGGTACTCTTTACTCTCTTGAAAATATCCTCAAGTCCATGGCCTTACTGTCCTTCAGTTGCACTCACCTGACAAAACTCCACCTGTAGGTTAGTCTAGATTTCAGACTCATCCAATCTTTAGCTAGGTTCATGGAAAAAAAACGTCAAGCAATAGCACCAAGAAAGTTACAGTGTCCAGATTAGTTGGGGCCTCAAAACTGTTATACAATCATTCTCTATGTCCTTAGCTCTTTTTTCCCCATTTTCTGCAGGAGTTACTTTCTACCTTGTCTGTTTTCCTTGACATTATCCCCCACCAGCGTGCATGTGTATGTGCACACACACACACACACACACACACACACACACACACACCACCTGCATTGAATTTACAGGAAATAAACTTGTCATCATTTTTATAGAGAAAATAGAAGCCATCAGATGGGAACTTCTTCAACTTCTGACCACCAAACTTACTAAAAAGCCGTAGTTTACTCCACCAAAGACAGATCTGGTGAGTCAGTCAGACTGTGAGAAAAGCCCTTGGCAATGACTTTTGAGAACAACCTCTGCACATTTAAGTGAGAGACAAACCAGTTTGGATAAACTCAGGGAACCGGGACCTTTGCCCACTGCCACCAATAGAGCCAGATTGGATCCTGGCTGCCTTGCTTAGGATGGGCTCCGCAATGAAGTGCCTGTTGTTTGCTGGTGAAAAATTGTTCCCAGTGCCTGAGAATCTTGTTCTCCCCTTGGGCACTTAACGTGAGCCCAATATTTTTGATGTGGCTTTCCCCCCACTTTTGATTCAAAGGGTGCCACTGTCCATTCTCATCTGCAAGAATTCTGGTTGTGAACCAGTCTGCACCCTGTTTAGTTGTCTGAGGGAGGAGCAGAGTGTGCTTTTGAACAGGCTCTACTTTTGAAAGCTACTAGGAGCCTTCTTTTTTGCAATACCCTGGCCTAATGATGAAACATCATGCTAGTGAGATTGTTATTCAGCACTCATTGACTTCCAAATTTGGAGGGAAGGGGTGATACGAAGGGAGGAGAGGCTTGTGGAAGGGAGGAAGGAGAACAGCCTGTGTACTTGTTTGCTCATGGTGGTGAGAATGTTATGCCCTGTCCTCATTTTTGAAGAGAAATCATGCATAGCTTTATACAAGTAACCCGATCCCTCCCCATAATGTCTGTTTAGACACGGAGATATATATGTGAACAAAAGAGATGTTCTTGAATGTACTAAAAGAAAGACAGAAAGCAAACAAGCTGTGACTTCTTCTAGTGCTGTATTTCTAAAATTCCTTTAAGCCTTCCTGATTATTATACGTAATTGTTAGAAGACTACACTGGGTTCCAGCACAGGAGGGAGGTTCAATCACCCCAAAGCTCTTTTGTGATGCTCCGATTCTCTCGTCCCTGGCATGGGTGATAATGGTGGTGGAGGGGTTGGAAGTTGCTTGTGGGAAGAGAGGTGGGAGAGGTGTTGCCTTCTTTGCCACCCACAGAGTCCTTGAACATATTCCTTTTCTGACAGCCGAGGGTTTGTGTTGTCAGTTGAGCTCAGAAGATAATCATCATGGCTAAGACACTGAGAGGTTGGGCTTATCTGTGACTCCGGTGACCATGGGCTTCTCCCCAGAAAGTGCGTTTGTGGCACTGCTACTAATCCACAGCCTGCTGTAATGGGGGAAATAATAAATGAGCCCAGAATGTTATGTTGGCTTTTAGCTCATTGACTTAAAAGGCTGAGGTATAATTTCCGAGATTTTTACAGTTGTGAACATCTGCTCACAGAAGCCTGCAACATCTGCAGCCCTTGTAGTCATTCTTTGCAAAGGACCATAAAGTTTATAGAAAAATGAATCTGCCCAGACGCAGAGGAGACCTGGCAGAACCACCTTCCTGGCTGAGAAGTTTGTTATTCTGTATTCCAGCATGGGTAACAGAACATTGTGAGCCTACACTTGAGGACATGTGGAAAAAAGAGCTGGATTTCGGTTCTGCCTCGCTCTATATGCCCCAGTCACATGTACACCCAGCCACACTCTGGAGTCCCTGCTGTATGCCAGGTGCTTTCTCATTGATGTTATCAACTTTAACTTGCACAGTGGTCCTGTTGGCAGCCATTATCTCTTTTCACACAATGTATGAACATGTAGACAGACAATTTTAAGTGTGCATACTGATTTGGGAACTCTTAAGCCCCAAACATAAGTTTCTTGTCTGTATTCACAATTATGTGAGGAGGAAGAAGAGGTAAATAGAGGCAGCATCATATAAAAAGAGCACTGGGTTGGGATTTGGAGACCTCCATTCAGGTCTCAGCTCTGGGGCCTTCATATATCCCTGGATTTCTTTGGGCCTTCCATTTTTCATTTATATAGTGAGGAAGTTGAACTTCATTTTCTGTCTCTTCTAGCTCTCATGCTAAATAAACCAGGAGTCAATATCCAGTATGACTTCAACCATGTAACATAAATATGTAGGAAGAAGGCAAGAAGGAACTGTGCCAAAATGTTTTCAGTGGTTACCTTTGTGTGGTAGGATGATGAAGGAGTGCCAACTCTATTCTTTGTTCTTTTTGGCATCTTCTACCTCTTCTGTATTGCACATGTATCATATTTATGATCGGGAGGACGTTGTAAAAATACTGAATGATTTGGTGAAATTGGCACCTTCTTTTTATTGAATTATCTCCTTCTTCAGCAAGTCCTGCATTATGGCAGCCAGGCCATAACAACACTGCCATTGAGTCTTCCCTGCATAACCATCATCCCTCCAGATGTCTCCCATGGTGCTGCCTTAAACATGCTTACTTTTGCTTTGGGCATCCCAGGCTTTATGGTGTATATGTGTGGTTTATATACCCAATCTCAAGATTGGGGAGTGTGGGTCTTCTGCTTGTTTTAGTTAGTTGCTTTTTTTTTTTACAACCCCTCTAGCACTGCACATTATAGATCCCTACAGTTACTTGTTGAAAGAATATTTGAGTGAAAGAGCACAATGTCTTGGATCTAGGAGTTTCTTCCCTTACTCAGCCAAGAAAACTGATAGGGATTTGCACTAGGGGCATAAAAATTTCTACCCAGTGTAGCCATTGTCCTTCAGGAGCTTGTGGTCCAGGAGATTATACACATACATGAATGTCTGCAATTAAAAACAGTGTGCAATAACTGCCATAGGACTGATGGAAACTTCAGAGCACAGGCTTCCTGAGGAAGGAGAATTCCCTCCAAAAAGTCATCAGGGAAATTCTACCTAGCAGTTCTGGTACCTCACAAAACGTCCCCTGGTCTCTGATTTCAGACACAGCTGTAGTGGGTAGTTCCAGGCAAGCTCAGGGTCATGCTGACAGCATCCCCCTATAAGCCTGCACGTATTTTCTTTCTGCCTCAGGGCTTTGCTCTGATGCTGTGGGAGCTGGCTCCGTCCATATGCAAGAGCAGCCCGAAGACTTAGGGAAGATATTTCCCTCAGGGGCAACCCTCAATCAATAAAAATATGGTTGCTTGTGGATAGAGGCCCCGGGCTCCACTTCTTTGAAGGATGGACAATTCTGAGAGGAACCCCGTAGCGTCTCAGGAATCCCCATGGAATCAACATCTCATTGCCTCCAGCAGGGATCTCAGTAAAGCACCCTTATATTTGTTTTTCCTCCATCTATGTTTTATTCTCCTCACTTCTTCCCTCAACATTTGTATTCAAGTCCTTGTCTCAGGCTCTGCTTTTGGGAGAACCTAAACTAAGGCAGAAGCCATTGTGGAATAGGAGGCATTTCAACTGGAATTGTCGATGGCACATTGTCAGGAAGGCATGGAGATTATAGTACACGTCTGATGTAGTAGTTTTGAAGCTCCTCCTACCAAGAGGAGGAATTCTCTAGCCCTTGAATCTGAACCGGCCTTGTGATTTGGTTTGTCAAATAAAATGCTGCCGAAGTGAGTGAGTTCTGAGCTTGGGCCTCAAGTGGCTCTGTGCAATTCTGCTCTCATTCTTATAAGCCTGCCACTGCTATGTTTATAAGCCAGGACTAGCCTACTAGAATATGAGACCAAAAGCAAGCTGGCCCAGCTGAGGAATCCTCTAGACCAGCGGTTCTCAACCTGTGGGTCGCGACCCCTTTGGGGGTCGAACAACCCTTTCACAGGGGTCGCCTAAGACCATCGGAAAACAAAAAGATATTTACATTATGATTCATAACAGTAGCAAAATTACAGTTATA
>NW_017731363.1:2535279-2537961 GCF_001890085.2 Hipposideros armiger
AAAAGGAAAGCACTAAAGTAGACAGTCCTTTCAAGTTAGACATCTTCCTTCCAGGGGAGGAGACTAATTAAATTGTGGACAGTCCCGTATGCACAGGAAAATATTTATGTCTAAATCTGTTTTGACCTGTTTGGTTGTGAATTATAAAACTGGTCCTGGAATTTCAGGATTGGAATCTTAAAAGGATAAATCCAAAAATGAACACATCTGAAGGTTCTCTTGAAAGATGATAATGACGACAACAACAAAAATCTGGCACTGTCCCTTCTCTGAGTCTGGGATATTGCTCCTTCTTCCCCATGCACCACTGAGCTCCTAATCTAAACAAAATGGATGCTGCCATTTGGCTGCTCAATTCTTCTTTGTGAGTGTGGAGACAGGTCCTCCTGAGGAAACATGAGGATTCTTTAGGAGTCTTCTTGGGCAAGATTGAGATAGATTTCATTCGTTACCCTTTTCATCCTGGGAGCAATTCCATGCCTGTCCCTGGAAGTGTTTCGGAGCCACGTGTTTCTGAGAGAGACTTGTCCCTTAGAATTGCTCCTTGGGTCAACAAGCCATCCTCAGCATCTCACAGCCATGGCACTGCTACCAGTAGCTTGGCTCCCTTGCACCAAAAGTGGCTTGATCTAGCCTTTGCCCACTGCTCTCTGCCAGACTCCCAAGGCCAGGTCTGTCCCAGGCAGTGAGAACTTTGTAGGATGTTCCTGACTCCATCTGCCTCTCTGGCCTTTTGCCTATCATCTGTGACCACACCACCAGACACCTGGCCTATAGGTCCCCTGATGTTGGTGTCTCCTCTGCTCCAGCCTGTTTGTCAAATCTCCTTGGCCTGGCCTGCCCAACCAAGCCCAGGGCAGCTATAGCTCTTCAGCTGTGCTTCATGGTGGCCTTGGAATGCTTCCATCTCCCACCCAGTGCCCAGAGGCCCCTACAATGTTGAAAGAGAGCTTTGACCTAGACCTGGCTCACCTCACACCATAACTAACCAGTTTATTACAACATGCAGTGAACCTCAAACCAGCTTGAGTCAGACTCTTAAAGGGCCAGTTCCAACCACCCTATGTCCCACCAGCAGAAGCATAGTGCTAACTATACTTAATTAGTGTTGAAGTGGGCAAAATGTGTCATCAGCATCCCACAGTATCTACTTTAGGTCTTTCAAGGGATATGATATTCATTTTAACATCTGAGTTGATATGCCATAATTATAATTCTTATGTTTTTTCTTTGCACTTGTTTTAAAAGCTGAACCTAGGAACAACACCAGGACTAAAATATTGTCCACCCCTACAATGGGAGGTTGGTTCATAATCATAATCATAATCATAATCACAAACATAAACATAGTAACTCTAACCAATACTTATTGAACACCTATTATATACCAGGCTCATTTGAAAATAAATTATATGCACTACCTTATTGAAACCCCATTATATCCTTACTCTATCAGATATTATGATTCCCCCATTTTATAGATGAGGCTAAATAATTTGCTCAACTTCAGAAAAATACAATAATTAGGTAGCCAGGCTTGGAATCTAGGTCACGTGGTACTAGAGTTAGCTCTATGTTATCCTGTATCTCCAGTGTGGCAGACAGACCCTGCATGGATGGTTTTTCCCTCTTAATTAAATCTGGGATCAATGATGGTGGCTTTTTTTTCAACAATTGAAAAGAATAATTGGGAGTTATTTATTTAATTGCACCAGTCAGTGTCAGCTCTTCAAAGTAGGAAAATGAAAATAAATTTCTAGAATCCTGGAATATAATGTTCAACCATAATTTTATCACCCTGACATAACCACTGTTAATCCTTGAATACTTTATTCAGTATTTTTATTTTCAATGTTTTCTAATATTATACTAATAATGCAAGTAAGTTTAGAAAGTAGAAAATCAAAACGAAGGAAATATAAGTTCTATATTATTAGCTTTCTAGATCCTGTGTGTGTGTGTGTGTGTGTGTATGAGTGAGTGTTAGACCATATTCCTTGTAATTTAATAATATCTTTGTCTTCCATGTAAAATAACATTTTTTCATGCTACCTCTACTAGTTTCTATTTCAGTGTAACAAATTACCACACACTCAATGGCTTTAAGTAACACACATTTGTTGTCTCACAGTTTCCATGTCAAGAGTCCAGGTCTGGCTTAGCTTGAGCCTCTTCTCTGGGTGTCACAAGGCTCCAGTCATGGTGCCAGCCAGGCTGCATTCCCAGGCTTGGCTAGGAAAGAATCCACATCCGGGCTCCTTCAGGTTGTTGGCAGAATTCACTCTCCTGAGGCTGTCTGACTGAGGGTTTGGCTTCTTCCTGGCTGTTGACTGGAGGCTGCCCACAGTTCCCTGCCATGTAGCTCTCTCCACAGGCAGGTTACAGTGTGGCAGTTGTTTCCTCAAGGCCAGCAAGAGTCTCGCTACTGTGCACTATCAAGATGAGTATTATATCTATGCCTATTACTATAGCTATTTCTATATTTATATTATTATCTAACCACAGGAGTGACATCTTATGGCATGCCATCACCTTTGCTCTGTTTTATTGGTTAGAAGCAAGTTGCAGGTTCTGCCGACACTCAAAGAGAGGTGATTATGTAAGATGTGAACAGGGGGCCACCCTAGGGCCTGTCTGCCACACACCACTTATTTATTTATTTATTTATTTATTTATTTATTT
>NW_017731363.1:2542806-2548503 GCF_001890085.2 Hipposideros armiger
GTGTGTGTGTGTGTGTGTGTGTGTGCACATGTGTACGTGTGTTGTAGACATGCACATTAATAATCCACACTGACAGTGTCTAAGATCGCGCTCTTCTCCACCCAACCCCATCTGTAGACCCACTGGCCTCTTGAGTGGCCAAGCTCTGCCCCTCCTTAGCGCCCCCATAATGCCTTGCATGCATTTCTGTTGTTGCCTGAATCACATTATTTTGCAATGATTTGTTGATATGTCTGTCTTAATTAGTAGGATAAGCCCCTGAAGAGCAGAGTCTACATCTTATATTTGTCCAGACTCAAGTGCCCAACTCAATGTTAGGACATAGGTGCTTAGTAAATATTTGCCTAATGAATGAATCATGTAGGAGAACTGACAAGTTACCATAGTAAGAAACACTTCCCAATGTGAATGGGACCATGAAAAGCAAGGGATAGTCTTTAGGTCCATCCATGTTGTTGCAAATGGTAAGATTTCCTTCTTCTTTATGGCTAATACTCCATTGTATAAATGTACCACAGTTTCTTAATCCAATTGTCTATCAGTGGGCATTTCAGCTGTTTCTATGTCTTGGCTATTGTGAATAGTGCTGCAATAAACATAGGGTTGCATATATTTTTCGAATTAGTGTTTTAGATTTTTTTGGATAGATACCCACTAGTGGAATTGCTGGGTCATAAAAAGTGAGGGGTGTAAAATGTCTACTTAGCACATTGTTTTGTACACCTGAAACTGATTTGTTAAAAAATCAACGGCTGTTCTACAAGAGCTCCTTCAGCTTCTAAGAAGTTAAGTTACACATTTTTTTTTCATGCGGGAGTCGAACTGGCAACCTTGATATTAAGAGTGCATACTCTATCCACTGAGCCATCCAGGCGGCAGCTCAGCTCAAGGTGCTGAGTTCCATCCCAGCTGCGGGTGGGCATAGCCCACCATCGAACAGGCTATCTTGTCATTAGGAGCACATGCTCTCACCAGCTGAGCCATCCTGCCACCTGTTGGCAGCTCAGTGGCAGNGGCGACTCACGGCAGCCCAGCTCCAGGTTGAGCTGTTGTTCAGCATCTTAGCTGTGAAGGGCAGTGTCACTGGCCCTCATATGTGGGATCCGAACCGAGGCCCTCTGGCGTCCCAAGCCAGTTCTTAACCATCGTGCCACTTGACCGGCCCGTCTATGTGTTAAGATTTTATTTAACTCCTTATTCAACAAGGGGACCAAGGAGATGGCCTAACCAGTTAAAAAAATTACAGAGTCCACACATTTATAGCTCAAGAATATTGAAATGAATGTACAAATGGAGGCAAAACTTGCCTCTTCCACAGTAGGGGAGGGAAGTCACTTGAACCTTAACAGGACAGGACAGGACTTGCATGTCTGTAAGTAAGAGATATTTTATGTTTCAATCAATTATAAAATATACAGAGTTGTAAAACAGCTCCCATAGAACCAGAGTCAGACAACATGGAATGGTGTGTCACACACCATTAAAAACTGAACCATGCTAGTTCAGGTTTTTGATGTGCTATAATTTATTTAATGAATCCCTTATATTTGAACATTAGTATTTCCATTTTTTGGTCATTATAAGAACTGCCATGATCACCCTTGTGGTTAAGTTTTATCATACAGAATTATTTCCTTTTCATGACTTATAATACTTTGCTGGATCAAAAACTTCACCCATCTTAAAGGCAATTGGTAGTGTTGTTAAGTCGTTCCCCAGAGCAATCCCCACCCCAGGGGTGTAGGAAGGTACTGGAGGCTATTTTAATGAACTAAGTCGAGTTAACATTTGTAAAGTTTTTGAATAGTGCTGGGCACACTGGATGACCATATGTAGACATTAAGTTAAAAAGAAATCAAGTTGTTTCTTCCTCACAACAACCCTGGGAAGTAGGTTAATGATGTGTCCATTTTATAGAAGAGGAAGATGAGGCCAGAAAAATTAAGGAGAAAGATGACTGAATTAAATACCCGAAGGCCTGAGCCTCATCCTAGCTCCTTCACTTACCAAGTATATGACTTGAAGCAAATTATTTTTCCTGTCTCAGTTTATTGTGTTCTCTGTCAAATGAGACCAACAATCCTACCTCACGGGAGCTAATGCCTGGACGAGTATTTGGAAGCTGGAGACAAGTGATTCTCACCTTTGGCTGCATGGTGGAATCACCTGGGGAGCTTTAAAAACTCCAGATGCCTAAGTTCTGGCCCTGGAAATTCTGACGTCATTGGTCTGGGCTGCGGCTTGGGCATCAGGAGTTTTTAAAGCTCCCAGGGAATTCCAATGTGCGGCCAGGGCTGAGACCTACTCCGCCAGCCCCCCTACTTGCGAAAGGCTCCTTCTGTGTACAGCTGAGGAAGCTTTATGCTCTTCTTGCTCTGTGTTCTGAGCTGTCAGGAAATGGCTCACTAGGGTCGGGCTGGAATCAAGCCTCTGTCTTAAGCTCCAGGGTCAACTCTGTCTGCTAAGTTAGTTTGGGAAGCCATCAATTACCTGCTGTTTTACCCTCCGGTGTGGGTCCCTGGGCAGCGGGGTGTCAGCATCAGTGTGCAGGCAGGGCTGCTTTCCAATGGAGCCTGCTGCTGCTGCTGCTGCTGCTGCTGCTGCTGCTGCTGCTGCTGCTATTTTTCTAGAAGCCAAAGCAGATCCTCACATCAGAGCTTCAGCTCCCTGCTGCCTGCCAGTCACAGCTGCATGACTGAGGCTGAGAGACCAGACGCCTGGCTGCCTGCCACTGGAGCTGGGTAGCAGATTTGCTGAGGTGTCTTTGGGGCCAGGCCAGCCTTCAGCTCACTGTGAGGGCTGCGGATGAATTTCTCTGAGCAGCCAAACACAGCTCAAAATGAACGTGATCCATCAGTGGAATGAAAGCCCTGGTCAAGTTGCCCCAGCATGACAGAGAAGGCCAGCCCCAGCCCTTCTTTCTCCTGCACCCGATGAATTGCGAGAGGTGGATGTGTCTGCCATTTTCCCGAGGTCAGACACTACCCAGTGAGGATTATGGGGGGAAATGATGGGGTGCAGAAATTTCCAGAGAAATACAAGTAAGAAAATAGGAGCGCTCATATTTCAAGTTGGCCTACCTTTAATCAGGTGAGCCTGATTATTCATCAGGCATTGAGAGGACATCAGATATGTAATCTCATTGAATCTGAGTGTTATAACAACCACACAATTTAGATGCCATTATCTCGATTTTAAAGGTGAGGACGTTGAGCCTTAGAGGTGGGGCGTCCTTGCAAAGTCACACAACTAGCCAGTCACCAAATCGGAATTCACATCTTGGCCTGTCAGCCTGCATGGCATTCGTTTCTATGCACACTGCTTCTCAAATTGGGAGGGGACGTTTTCAGTCAGCTAGTCTTTTGCTGGTTTGTTTGTTCTCATTAGGATTGTTGTCAGCAGGGCCCATCCTCAGTCCAACTGTGAAACATCAAAGGTTGCTTTTGTCAT
Source organism: Hipposideros armiger (assembly GCF_001890085.2). Classification (NCBI taxonomy): domain Eukaryota; kingdom Metazoa; phylum Chordata; class Mammalia; order Chiroptera; family Hipposideridae; genus Hipposideros; species Hipposideros armiger. The sequence goes on from NW_017731363.1 coordinate 2,546,257, forward strand.
GGTTTAGCTTTCCTACTGAATTAGTGTAGGGAATGTTAGTGGCTAGAACAGATGAAGTCCTAAGTCTCTATTGAGGCTTAACACAATAGATGTTTATTTCTTGCCCACACAAAGTCCAGCTGGCTGTGTGGGGATGGGGATTTTGCTCCATATGGCCATGCAGGCACCCAGATTCCCTCCACCTGCAGCTCTGCACTGCCCTGGGGCTTCGGTGTCGTCCACTCGATCCTCTACCTCTGGAAGGCAGGCAGGGGAGGGAGTATGGGGGATCTTGTAGGAGGGTCTATGTCCAAGGCGAGGACAGGCATACCACATTTCTGTCCACATTCCATTAGCCAGAACTCAGACACATGTCAACACCTAATGCAAAGGAGGCTGGGACATGTATCTAGCTGTGTGCCAATGGAGACAGACAGGCATATGCTGTGGCCATATCTGCCTCGGAGGTCTCTTCTTCATTCCTGAGACCTCACCTTCTTGCCCTCATCCTCTCCAGAACCCCAACTTGTGCTTCATGTCAGCTCTCCTCTGACTGACAAGTACCTTCTACCAAATTTTCGTGCAGCGTGCATAGATCAGGGCAGGAGCACCAAGGGTACTTGGCCATGGCTTTGCTGAAGGTCTTCACGAGGCCACCTCACAATCGAGTGGCACCTGGGCCACAACCTGTGGGCCTCTCCAAAGCTATCTGGCCCACCGTCTGCCAGCCCTTCAGCGGAGAGAGCCAGGAATGGAGAGGTTGCTGACCTTTGGCTTAACTCTTCATTTGGCTAATGATGATGAATGTCGGTGTCTCTGAAAATGAAAGCCCTGGCTGTTTTTGCTGCAGTGTCTCCTCCTCGATGTGTTTTCTTTTTCCTCAGCTCTGCTAGCTTCAGACCCCAGGGAGAAAATGAGTTTTACAATGATGGACGGTAGGGATTTTTCACACCTGCCAATTCTGACATCCCGAGTCAGCAGGGTCTGTGCTGCCAAGATACATGATTTAGAAGCACTCCGCTAAGACTAAAAATGTTCCCTTAGTATTTTCATGATCCTCTGTGGTCAAGGACAGTTATAACTTAGACTTTCCTTCAGAACAAGCATGCAGGGAAAGGCTCAATGTTGAGTGAGAATTCTTTTGCTCCCATAGCCTTTCTCCTATGCCTTGGTCATGATACTTTTCAGAAGAACCAGAGCCAGCCCAAGCAAAGTTTATCTAGGATGCTACTTTCATTTGCGTCAAGGAGACCTATTAGCATTTTATCAGAGAAGGCCTTAGTCCAGAAAATTCAGTGAGCTCACAATGCCTCACCAAGGTTAGGGAGAAACAGGGCAGTTACTGGGGGGAGACAGGTCCTGTCACACTATGGCTTGTAGCCTGGAGATGGAGGAGGTGTCTATCACCAGGTGGTGTGAACAAAGGCCCCAGGCTTTAAGCAACCAGCTCACCCTGCCCTGCCCTTCCCCTAAGTCAAGCCAGTGGGGACCTTAGCTGCCCCCAGTCCCAATATTCTCTTTTGGTATTAGGCTGGGTTCCCTGGAAGCAAATTGTGACCTAGGTGTTTCATGGGACAGTGCTGTACGAAGACCAGGTTGAGAGTGGGAAGAGGAGCTGACAAAGAAGGCAGTGCAGCAAGGGGGTGATGGCTGGCAAAGCCCACGGAGGGAATGGACTCAGCCCTGCAGCAGTGCTCTGGAGTTTGTGTCTGTATTAAGGGACAAGAGGTGTTTATACCCTGTACCCATCAGTATGTCACCAATGGACTGTCCCTGGGCAGCTCACTGTCCATGCCCAAAGACAAAGCAGGCCTAGGGGAACCTACCAACCAAGATGCAGGTGTTGCTGGTTGGGCAGTAAAGCCCACTAGGTACCATGTGCAAAAATGGGGAATGGCTCTAAGGAGGTCTGAGTGGATTCCTGATGGTCGCCGGCTTTGTGTCCAGTTGGAGGCTTCTTTCTTCCATTGGAGCAGTCCTTAATACCAACTTTACCCTAAGAGCACACAGTGAGTTTGGCCTTGGTCCCGGGACTCCCTGGGATGGCCTGGGTAGGGGAGATGCTTTGTTTTAGGTGTGGGGCTTCCAAAGGCCCTCTCTATACAGGACAGTGGTTCCACTACATAAACTGAATGCAGAGGACGATGACCTGGCATGTAGAACCAGGCCATTAGAAACTTACAAGAATTTTCAAAAGAAACTTCAACTTAATTCACATTCCTTTCACTGTGAGAAAAAGACTAGGATTTTAGATTTCACACTTTACAG